>NC_073305.1:92791104-93109397 GCF_027595985.1 Sorex araneus | reverse complement strand
AATATCTTTTATTGAATCACTGTGAGATACACCATCACAAAACTGTTCATTATTGGGTGCCAGTCATACAATGTTCTAACACCCACCCCTCCAACAGTATACATTCCCACCACCAATGTTTCCAGTTTCCCACCCACCACCCTGCCCTTGGCCTGCCTCTATGGCAGGCACTTTTCTTCTTTCTCTTTCTCCTCCTGGGCATTACGGTTTGCAATACAGGTTCTGAGAGGTCATCATGCTTGTTCATTTACTACTTTTAGCAAGCAGTTCTTATGCAGAGTGATCATTTCTAACTATCATTGTCCTAGTGGCACCTTCCCTATCCCAACTGCTTTCTCCCCCAGCACCTGAGGCAGGCTTCCAACCGTGAACCAGTTGTTATATCTCATCATGAAGACATTAAGTCTTTGTATGAGAGATTTACTAAAATGTTGTTACAGGTGAAGTCTTCGGTGTTTATGTTTTGTTAATCAAGATTGGTTGCCTTCAATTTGGTGTACTACTACTGGTTTATCAGTGTCGTAGAGTTTGAGAAGTCAGGAAGTTCAGTTTTTTATTGGGAAGATACAATTGGGAGGCAGCTTTAGGGTGTGGACGGGACTACCAGTGCTTCCAGGAGTTCAGGGAAATGAGGTCTGCCATTCATCCCGACTCCAAGAAAGCCTGGAGATTCCAGTCACAAAAACCACATACCTGAGTTTTCAACAGGTCAATTTCTCAGTGAGTTTTGTTCTGACATGATGAATGAAATCTGGCCAGTAGCATGGTAGCAATTTTGCATTGTGGGAGCACCCTGCTGCCCGGAGCTCTGTTTGGGGAGCACTGGGCTAACCCTCATCACTCCCAGGCCTCCTGTGATTCAGGCATAATGGGAGTCCAAAAAGATTTTCTGCAGCTTATTAATCTCTTTCAAGATTTATTTATGAGTTTCTGGAGCCAGGCTGGTAGATAAGTGCGCATGGAGGCACCAAGAGTGGTTCATGGGCATGACTCCTGCATATCTATATTTTTATCAGTTTAATTTACTGGAAAACTTGGACCTGAGTTGATGTTGGAGTCTTGCTGGAGGCATGGCAGCGACTCTGAGTCAGGAAGCCCAAGAGCACCGTCAGGTGGCTGATGGTCTCACCTCGTAAGTTCAGGTTGACCCAGTGGCCACGGCCTGGGTACTCCAGGCTGGTCGCCACTTTCATTCCAGTAGAGCCTGCCCAGGGGGCATTCGCCGTCGACCTCAGGTCTAGTCTCCAGGTACTGGGAACTCAGGGAACTGAAGACAATATTTTTTTCCCAGATATGCTGCAGGTGGTAGCTGCAGCAGGGGTTGAGCCAGGGATGCAGTGGCAGCATTAGGCTCACCAGGCACAGCTTGTCAACAGCAAGTTGCTAGCAAAAGCACACAAGTCTCTCAAGGCGGAGCTGAGCTAGGGGTGCCTCAGCAGCTTAAGGCCTGACTCTCCTCAGCGATGCCAGCTGAGACTCAAAGAGCACTCATTTTGAGAAAGAATATTCAAATGACAAAGTCATGCACGCAGAGATGCTGTGGCCACAGCAGCCCGCCGTCTAGAGTGCTGAGAGCCGCCACTGCTCCGCGCGCCTGCCGCCATGCCACTGCCACCAGCCGTCACTCAACGCAGATTATCGTTTTTTAAAATCCTTTTACTTTGCACCTAGATATTTTTCTTTGACTAACAAAATAAAGGAAATAGGGGGCTGGAGCAATAGCACAGCAGGTAGGGCATTTGCTTTGCATGCAGCCGACCAGGGTTTGATTCCCAGCATCCCATATGGTCTCCTGAACACCACCAGGGGTGATTCCTGAGTGCAAAGCCAGGAGTAATCCCTGAGCATCACCTGGTGTGACCCAAAAAGCAAAAAAAAAAGGGGGGGAATAGTTCACCTCACTCAATGGACAAAAGTGATAGCGTGAGAATTTATGGATTTATCTCTTCATGGATATGCTGAATATACTGATTCCTGTGGAATAAGTGTTATATAACCAAAGCCCAGTCAAGCAGCTGCCACACATTAGGAAAATTAGAAAATACCTATAACAAAACCTAGGAAAGACTGAGTCACATCACCCACGTAAACTCCACCACCAAGATAACACAAAATTTGGGAAGAAACTCTCAATTCCCAATTTCTCACTGAGGAGTTTTACAATGCACATCTTCTAATAAGCTTGTCTTTATATGCTGAATATGATCCTGCCCGATGGAGGATGATCATATCCAACATATAAGCATGTGTCTAAATACAACCTCAATTAATAGAACAGATTAAGACAAAGATGACTTGAAGGGGGCTTGAACAATCCTAAATTTTGAGAAAGCCAGGAATTTAGCTTAGCTGTTTAACGAAGTTCATTCCATACACAAGTTCATTGTGACAAAATGGAAGAGATGTCATTTCAGTTAATGTACAGACACCAGCACAAGGAGTAGAGAATTTTTAAAAGAAAGAAAGAAAATTATGTTCCAAACAAACTAACAACATGAATCAGGAGTCAATGTTAATGAAATAGAAATAAATAATTTACGTGATATATCTCAAAATAAAATAATAATTATTAGTCTAAGGCAAAGAGTAAAGTGATAATTTTAGTGAAGACATATAAAATATTTAAAAAGTACCAAAGAGAAGCCATAGATCTGAAGAATAGATTAACTGAACTGAAAATTTCAATAGGAGGCTTCAATTGCAGGCTAAATGAAGCAGAAGAAAGAATCAGCAAACTCAAATAGAGTGAAGTGGAATTTTCCAATCAGAGAAGAAAAAAAAACTAATAGGAAGGGTGTTGATGACTTAAGGGATTTACAGGACTCCAATAGGCAGACCAATTGATATTATATGGGATCCCAAAAGAAGAGCAAGAGATAGAAAGTGTATTCACAGAAAGAATTCTAAAATCTTTACTAACTAGGGAAAAGAAAGCATCCAAACTCAGAAGGGTCATATTATCAAGGACCTTAGGAAATTCACATGAAAGTGCATTGCAAATCATTGTAAAAACTAAAAACAAAGAATCCTAAGAATCCAGAATTCTTCGACTGGAATATAGCTAAAAAGGTTGAAATGCTTATCTTTTACACACAATCATTGGCATATTATGGTCCCCAGTACTTCCAGAACTCCAGGTACAGTTCTTATGACCCTTGAGCATTATTGTGTATGGCCTTGATGGCTTTCAAGAAGTTGGTCTGAACACTTTTTTAGGGGTGGCCCTTCTCCTACCAACCTAGCACCTCCTAGTGTGATCCCCATTTACAAAAAAAAAAAAAAACACAAAACAAAGACAGAGAAATCCTGTCGTGGTGAAAACAGATGTTAACATTATAGTAAATTAAATAAACTAGAAGTAAAGGCAATATATTGAGGCAAAGGAGACAATAACTATGTTAATTAATTCACTGATGCTAAACCCGAATTCTCCATCTTGTAGTCACGTGCTAAATTTTTGCCTGGCGTGGTCTCAAAATAGTTAAATCTTATTACTAAAGAAGAAAACAAGTCTTCGACAAAAACTTTTTGTAAAGGTCTATATGGTGCTATCACTATCCTTAAACTTGTGTTACTCCCTGATTCTGACAGGTCTCCAAATTAAATTAAAAAATAAACTCCAACTTCACTTCATCAACAATCAAGGAAATGGCCTATTACTTTTTAATTATTACTTTTACACATTAGAAGGAAATTTTTGTTCTCACTCATCTCACTCATTAGTGTTAAGTTATATGTTGATAAACTTTCTTAAGGACACACTTTTTTTAACAGCTTTTTACCTTCCCTCATTTATGTTGGAATTTTATAAACTGAAAGAGAATCATGCAGAAGAGAAATGATGAGCTTCAAACACATGAAAAGAAAAAGCAGGTAACACATGAAGCGAAAGTGAAAAGAACCTAAAATGCTTTGAACATTACAAAAAAAAAGAAAGAGAGAGAGATGATTATGTTTACTTTGGATTCCTACTGAGATAGAGACACATTTTTTTCTTTCTGATTTAGAGATCATCTTATAGCTAAAGCTATTAAGATCTTCAATTAACATTTAGACAGCAGAAACTTCAAAGCAAGAAAAATGAGAAGCAAAAACATTTTATTCCTATTCAGTATTTTCTCTTACAATTCCTCCAATTTCTATCATGCATAGGGAAATTGGTATGTACTGAAAATTGTTATTGCCTCTGAACATAGTAAGAGCTGTGACACTAAAGGAACTTTGCAGCTCTATGATTTATAGCTTTATCATTTCTAGTGCCATCTCTGTTCATCCTCAAATCCAGGGCAGACTACAGGACAAACTCAAAGGGCAACATTTTCTGTAGTCCCTTTTTAAAGGGCAAAGCACTTACCATTTTATACATATAAAAGCACTAATCTTTTAGCTCACTATTTGGTGAACAACATTGAAGCCTGACTTTTTAGATCATTTCAATACAAGGAGAATATACACAACAGACTTTTAAGTTTTTATGCACAACTATTCTTATTTTCCTGGGGGGACAAAATGTAGCTTTTAAATTACTTATTTTGGTGAAGTGTAGAGACTAGAAGTAAGATTTTTTTATGTATAGAAGAGATACGTGTATGAAAGGTTGTAACTATCTGGTGATTCAATAAAATTTTAAAAAGAAGAAGAAAAGATACGTGTTTAATACATGGTCATACTGAGCTAGCTTCAAGCTGTTGAAGTCTGTATGATTCATTCTGTATGATTTACATTATCAAAACCTTTCACTTACTATCTGAAGGAACCAATGGAATATGGAAGTAAAGCTTAGATCTCCTGGGATTACAAAATATAATAGCAATGAACCTCATAAATGACTGTGGTTGAACTTAAGATGTAACCAAATACTAGCTCTTGGTCTTTGTAATTTTCTCTATTTTCTAAATTAAATGCTCCAAAATTTCGTTCCATATTTGGCTAACAGAACTCTGTTCAAACCTCTATTGAGGACTAGAGAGATAGACTAGAAGTTGAGACACTTATTCTGCCTTTGGTTGACCCTGGTTTGGCACCAGGCACTCAGGCACTGCCAGGAGAGACCACTGAGCATAGTGCCACATATACCACATGGCTACCAAAATACAGATATACATAATATATAAAAATACATAATAGCTATATATAAATGTACATGTAATTTATAATTTTATTTACTTACATATGAATATATTCATAGGACTTACAAATAAATTTACATGTAAATGTATATTGTATGCATATATCACTATATATATATACACATATTTAATTCTTTCTATTTGTTTTTACTTGCTTCCTCTCACCCTGCCTCTCTTACCCCTCCTTTTTCATAGATTCTGGAAAATTCAACTCCAGCTTTTCATGAGCTCCAGGTCAGAGAATTGTTGACATTTCTTCTGAAAGACAGATAATAAATATTTTAGACTTTTGAGGCCATACACTCTGGTGTAAATTTTTAAGTGTCCATTTCTTAGAGCTGCCATTTAAAAAAATATATGCAAACAATGAAAGTGACTTTATTGCAAATTCTTTCCCTAGAGCACAAATTAAACCTTTCATCTGGTGATGCACAACATTAAACATTTTTAGATCAATTTAAAAATCTGAAAATAAGATTGAATTAACCTTTGAAAGTAAATAGACATACATTAAATATTACAATCTTTTAATTCTACCTAAATATTACTTAAGACTTTTAAAATTATTTAATTAATTTCACAGCCGTGATTGTTTTCAGAAGCAATGAACTACCAACAACGCAGTAAAAATTAAATAAAAGAAAGCTCCAATTAAAATCTAGTACTCATATTTTAATATTTTCTGCAACTCTACTGCACCACCACATAAGATAAAAATAATCCTGAGATAGTTTTCAAACATCACCATGTTAAAACAAAGACAACTAACTGAAATAAAGAAAGTTTAGGAATATAGGGCTATAGAGATAGTACTGCGGGCAGGGGACATGCTTTGCACATGGCTAACTCACGTTTGGTCCCTGGCACTTTTTATGAATCCCTGAGTGACCCCTCCCCCGCCCCCCGGGAGTAATCTCTGAATGCAGAGCCAGGAGTAATCTACAGCAGAGCCGGATTTTACCTCACTCCCTCCCAATAAAAACGTTTAGTGCAGATATATTTATAGCACAGTGGATAGGGTGTTTGCCTTGTACTCAGACTCGATGAGCAATGGGATGACAGTGACAGTGATACAGTTATTTATTTATTTAGCCACACCCAGTGAAGCTCAGGCTTTACTCTTGGCTCTGCACTCATGAATTACCCTTTGCAGTGCTCAGGGGACTATACGGAATGCCCAGTGTCGAACATGGATTGGCCGTGTGCAAGACAAACTCCCGGCCTACTGTACTCTCACTCCAGCCCCAATGCAAATATTTTTATATACACAAATACTTTTATTTAGTGTTAAAATTTTATTGTATTCAAATATAGTGAGTTTAAAGCCCAAATTTGCATTCTATGGAAAATTGCAAAGATAAGTTTGTAGGGGCTGGAGCGATAGCACAGTGGGTAGGGCATTTTTCTTGCACGCGGTCAACCCAGGTTCGATTCCCAGCATCCCATATTTTCCCCCTAGCACCACCAGGAGTGATTCCTGAGTGCAGAGTCAGGAGTAACCCCTGAGCATCGCTGGGTGTGACCCAAAAAGCAAAAAAATAAAAAATAAAAAAAAATAAGTTTGTAAGATCTTTACAAGACAGTTTATTTACCAAAAAATAATTTTTTCAGCTCTAATTTGGAGAGTCTAATAAAAAAACTTTCCATTAAGAAAATTATGTTTACAAATTCTATCATGCCATATGTTCCACTGTTTGTTTTATTTTCGATAAAAATATCTATCAAAAATTTTCCAAATAGCATTGCATTGTAAATTTTATAAAAAGACCTTTTAAAGCTATAATTTTCAAGTCTTCTTCATTGAGAAATTATAGTATCAAAACAAAAATCTTTTAAAAATGGGGGGGAAGAAATATTTACTAAGATATGTCCTGAAAAATTTGTGGATAGCCACATTTAAGTTCCTTAAATATGTCTATTTAAGGAAATTTTTCTTCTCTTCCAATAGTTTGAAGTTACATTTCAGACAGCAGTCTGAAATGTGGACATCAGAAGTTTAGAAATAGATCCTATTCTTTATTTTTTTTAAATAATTTATTTATTTTTAATTAGAGAATCACCGTGAGGGTACAGTTACAGATTTATACACTTTTGTGCTTATACTTCCCTCATACAAAGTTCGGGAACCCATTCCTTCACCAGTGCCCATTGTCCACCACCCGTAAACCCAGCGTCCCTCCCACCCTCCCCAATCCCATCTCCCCCCCAACCCACCCTGCCACTGTGGCAGGGCATTCCCTTCTGTTCTCTCTCTCTAATTAGCTGTTGTGGTTTGCAATAAAGGTGTTGAGTGGCCGCTGTGCTCAGTCTCTCGCCCTCATTCAGCCCGCCACTCCCTTCCCCAACATGGCCTTCGACTACAATGTAGTTGGTGATCGCTTCTCTGAGTTGCCCTTTCCCCGGAACGTGAGGCCAGCCTCGAAGCCATGGGGTCAACCTCCTGGTACTTATTTCTACAGTTCTTGGGTATTAGTCTCCCACTCTGATATTCTATATACCATAGATGAGTGCAGTCTTTCTATGTCTGTCTCTCTCTTTCTGACTCATCTCACTCAGCATGAAACTTTTCATGCCCATCCACTTAACTACAAAATTCTTGACTTCCTTTTTTCTAACAGCTGCATAGTATTCCATTGTATAGATGTACCAAAGTTTCCTCAACCAGTCATCCGTTTTGGGGCATTTGGGTTTTTTCCAGATTCTGGCTATTGTAAACAGTGCTGCGATGAACATACATGTGCAGATGTTGTTTCGATTGTACTTTTTTGCCTCTCTGGGATATATTCCCAGCAGTGGTATTGCTGGGTCAAATGGGAATTCAATATCTAATTTTTTGAGAATCGTCCAAATTGTTTTCCAGAAGGGCTGAACCAGTCGGCATTCCCACCAGCAGTGAAGAAGGGTCCCTTTCTCCCCACATCCTCTCCAACAGCGGTTGCTTTTGTTCTTTTGGATGTGTGCTAATCTCTGTGGTGTGAGGTGGTATCTCATGGTTGTTTTGATCTGCATCTCTCTGATGATTAGTGATGCAGAGCACTTTTTCATGTGCCTTTTGGCCATTCGTATTTCTTCCTTGGTAAAGTTTCTGTTCATTTCTTCGCCCCATTTTTTGATGGGGTTGGATGTTTTCTTCTTGTAGAGTTCAACCAGTGCTTTATATACCATTGATATCAACCCCTTATCTGATGGGTATTGTGTAAATATCCTTTCCCATTCTGTGGATAGTCTTTGTATTCTGGTCACTGTATCTTTTGCGGTGCAGAAGCTTTTTAGTTTAATGTAGTCCCATTTGTTGTAGATCCTATTCTTTACACCTTCAATTTTTCTATCAGAACAACAAAATTTATAGGTTTTTCTAAAATAACAAAATAGCTCCTTAACTTTTTGTCATATAATCTAAATTCATGCCATGACCACACAGCCATTGCATGCACACACACAAAGACACACACACACACACACACATTGATAAATGTTTTTAGGATAATGAACACTTAATGATACCATCTAAAATAACTTTTTTTTTTTTGCTTTTAGGTCACACCTGGCGATGCTCATGGGTTACTCCTGGCTCTGCACTCAGGAATTACCCTTGGCAGTGCTCAGGGGACCACATGGGATGCTGGGAATCGAACCCAGGTCTGCCGCGTGCAAGGAAAACCCCCAACCTGCTGTGCTATTGCTCCAGCCCCTAAAATAACTTTTTTAACGCCTCAAATATATTATCTCAATTAATTATAAGTATATATGCACAAATTTCAGACTCAAAACAAATCTTTTCCCAAGAAGCATATTTTTTACAAATACATACATACATACATACATACATACATACATAAATAAAACACCTGTAAACAAAAATTAACTTGGGAAGAGTTTTCTTGTAAATTTCTCCCTCTCAGTTGTATACTGAACTGAGCTGGCCCGCAACTTTGCCTCATTCTGTCCTTTTTAAAATACTTAACACAAAAAACCTTTTTTTGCAATAATTTGCCCTCCCCAACTTTTTCTCTTTTTCCTCCTCCTTTAAGATCCTCCGTTCTGCAAAAGACACAGTGACCCAAATACAAAGGCAATCTATAGAATGGGAAAGGATATTCACCGAATACCCATCCCATAAGGATTTGATATCAAGGGTATACAAGGCACTGGTTGACCTCTACAAAAAGAAAACATCCAACCCCATCAAAAAATGGGGTGAAGAAATGAACAGAAACTTTCTCAAGGAGGAAATACGAATGGCTAAGAGGCACATGAGAAAATGCTCTTCATCACTAATCATCAGGGACATGCAGATAAAAACAACTATGGGAGGTCCCAAGATCCCTGTCTTCCCGCCTGGCTCTCTAACACCGGCCTTCCCACCAGGTACTGAGACCAACCCCCGGCCACGCCTCCCAGGTCCCCAGCTTCCCGGGGCGTCTGGGGTCCCTGACGTCCTGCAGCCACCCCGCCCCGTGTCCAGCGACCCCTCCAGGAAGATACTGGGGGCGTGGCCTATATCTCAGTGGGCGTGTCTCAAAGTGGGCCTGGCCTCCTGTCCGAGCGGTGGCCTCTAATCGGCCACAGTTATTATTTTTTACCTTAGCACAACAGGTATTGTCTATTTCTTTGAAAATCACTTTAGCCATCTCAACCACTTATGCAAAATACCCACTAGCTTAGTTTAACTTTATAAAAGCTGTCAGTGAATAAGGAAAGCTTAGCACAACCAGAGCCTCTCCTTCCCACAACAAGACAGAACAGGAATAAATAACTACAAAGTTCCAACTCTACACTTCTGTAACAATATGAAGAAGCAGCGAAAATCCCCTCCAGGAAGAGAGGGAGAAGAAAAGATTCCAGGAACATCAACAGGGGCTACTCACATCTACGACCTCTCAGATAAAGAATTCAAAGAGGAAATCTGGAGGAGAGTCTACGTACTCCAAGCAACCATGGAACAGACATCCAATAAATTAAGGGAGGATATGAATGAAGCACTGGAACAGTCTACCAAAAAGATGCAGGAAGAAATGAGAGCAGAAATTTCAAAGCTATGAACGGAAGTCACACAAATAAAGGAATTGGTAGATGAATTAAAAATCTCAGTAGATGCCCTCAACAGTAGAATGACTACAGCCGAAGACAGAATCAGCGACCTGGAAGATGAGCTGCAGAAAGCTTATAGACAACAACAAATAATGGCGAAAGACCTCAAAATGTCTATAGAGCGAATCAGAGTCCTTAGGGATGACTTCAAGAGGAACAACATAAGAATCACTGGAGTACCAGTAGCACAGGGAAGTAACCCCAATGAAAAAGACACAGTCAAAGACATCATTGCTAAGAAATTCCCAGAGCTGGAGAAGGCAGGCATCCAGATACAAGGAGTCCAAAGAGTACCAGAGTACCAGCAAAAAGAGACCCAAATAAAAAGACTCCAAGGCATATCATAGTCAGAATGATGGATGCTGTGGATAGAGACACAATTCTGTAAGCAGCAAGGTCAAAGAAGGAAATCACATACAAAGGAGCACCCCTCAGATTTACAGCAGACCTGTCAGAGGAAACCCTCCGAGCCCGAAGACAATGGTGGGACATAGTGAAAAAACTCAACGAAATGAAGGCCTCACCAAGAATACTTTATCCAGCTAAACTCTCACTCAAACTTGAAGGAACCATACACTATTTCTCGGATAAACAACAGCTCAGGAACTTCATAGACTCAAAACCAAACTTGAAAGAAGGTCTAAAGGGGCTACTGTAAGACAAGAACAACAAACCCCGTAGAAAGATGACACAAAACCCCATCACAATAATCTCTCTCAATGTCAACGGCCTAAATGCACCTATCAAGAGACACAGAGTGGCAAAATGGATCCGGAAATTAAACCCAACATTCTGCTGCCTGCAAGAAACACACCTGAACAAACAGAGTAAACATAGGCTCAAAGTCAAAGGAAGGAAAAAAATCCTGCAAGCAAACAACTCCCTTAAAAAACCTGGCATGGCCATCCTAGTATCCAACAACATAGATTTCAGATTGAAAAAGATTAAAAGGGACAGCGAAGGTCATTTTCTATTTATCAATGGATATGTACAACAGGAAGAAATCACACTCTTAAACGTATACGTTCCTAATGAACGACCGGCTAAATATTTAAAACAACTCCTAACAGACTTCAAAGAGGATATCACTAACAGCACAATAGTAGTCGGATACTTCAATACTGCCCTATCACCTCTAGATAGATCGACAAGAACAAAACTGAGCAAGGAAACACTGATTCTGAAAGAAGAAATTGAAGAGAGAGGCCTAATAGACCTATACAGGGCTTTACACCCCAAAAAGAAAGAATACACATTCTTTTAAAGTGCACACGGAACATTTTCTAAAATAGACTATGTACTGGGCCCCAGAACATACCTCAATAGAATCGAAAAAATAGAAATTGTATCAACCATCTTTTTAGACCACGATGCGCAGAGCCGCAGACCAATGGAACAGGGTGGAATATCCCTACACACAACCCCAAATGTATGATCATCTAATCTTTGATAAGGGAGCAAGAAATGTGAAGTGGAGCAAGGAAAGCCTCTTTAACAAATGGTGCTGGCACAACGGGAAAACCACATGCAAAAGAATGGGCTTAGACCTCGACCTGACACCATGCACAAAGTCAGATCAAAATGGATTAAATCTTTGCTCTTAAATCAACAATCTTTTTATGAAGATTTAAAGAATCTATGGTCTGGGAATGAATACATTTACTAAAATTTGTTTGGTTGTCAATGAAATCACTTCTCCCTCCAGTCCCCCAGACCGCAACCTTTTTTCATTTTCCCTTTCAACATGTTTTACCTTACAAAGTCAAAATGTGTATTTTTATTTGGTTATTTCTATTGCTTTCTCATCTCTAACATTTTTATTATTACTTTGTGTCTTATATTTGAATTCTGTGTAGTACCTAGAAACCCCACAGTGAAGAATTGCTTTCTTTTTTAAATTTCTGCCTCCTAAGACTCTAAGACTAAAGGAGACTCATAAAAAAGAAAGAAAAAAATTAAGCATTTGAATTATTAAGCTACTATATAGTAACGAAATTGCATTGTACATCTTCCAGAGAAATCTTTGTAGTTACTGCTAAAATTTCATGATTTAACTGAAGTTGAAAATATTTGAAAGAAGTACAAAGTTAAATCATTTGCATTTAACAGACTAGTAAATGGTTCAATGATCAATAATCATTTTATATCAATTTTAGCAGGTGTCTGTATTGGTCGATTGTATATCCAGCTACCCAATCTTGGGAAGAAAGAATCTTTTCTATCTGCACAGCAGATTTTGAAGTTAAGAAAAACGCAGGTGACAGAAAAAGTATTAAAAAAAAAACCAACTATGAGATACCACCTCACACCACAGAGAATGGCTCATATCCAAAAGAACAAAAACAACCGCTGTTGGCGTGATTGTGGGGAGAAAGGAACCCTCCTACACTGCTGGTGGGAATGCCGACTGGTTCAGCCCTTTTGGAAAACAATATGGTCGCTTCTCAAATACTTAGAAATTGAGCTCCCATTTGACCCAGCAATACCACTCCTGGGAATATACCCCAGAGAAGCAAAAAAGTATAGTCAAAATGACATCTGCACCTGTATGTTCATCGCAGCACAGTTTACAATAGCCAGAATCTGGAAAAAAACCGAATGCCCGAGAACAGATGACTGCCTTAAAACTTTTGGTACATCTACACAATGGAATACTATGTAGCTGTTAGAAAGCACGAAATCATAAAATTTGCATATAAGAGGATCAACATGGAAAGTATCATGTTGAGTGAAATGAGTCAGAAAGAAAGGGACAGACACAGAAAGATTACTCTCATATGTGGAATATAAAGTAGCAGAGAGGTACGAGCTAGCAATGATGCAACCTCTGGCAGAAAGCCCTCTGGACTTAGTCACTAAAATACTAAAATACAAAAATCTAGAACCTTGAGGCCGCTATTGTGGCCACACGACCTCATATCTCTATATTCTCAGCAATGGAAAACAAATTATCAAATGCTTCCTTTCCAGCAGGTCAGACTTTGGGGGGGGGGGAACTCCAAACAATAATAGTGAGTTTTTGTGTTTGTATGTAATCAAAGTAAAGAGAAAGTAAAGTAAAATTTATCAACTACACAGGCGGGGTGGGGGCCTGAGGGGTGGAGGGGGCGAGGGGGGAGGTTTAGCGTGGTTCTTGGTGGTGGAATTTATGCATTATGTAACTGAGACTTAAGCCTGAAAGCTTTGTAACTTTCCACATGATGACTCAATAAATAAATAAATAAATAAATAAAATAAAACATTTTAAAAATTTTAAAAAGATCCGCCACTCCTCATGCCCCCAGGGAAACCTAATTTCTTATCTCATTACTTTTGATAAGAAAGAGATTGATTTCTACTGTATCCAAACAGCACTTGTCTTTTGCAAACTTCAGCTTTCTGAAGATGGAGGCTGACAGCGTTGACACCACCTGAACGCCTGGCACTCTCCCAAACCCAGCTCATCATCTCTCCGTAGATAATGTGTGGCTCAGCACACCAGGCAAGGAACTCTACGCATGATCCCTGCTGGAACTCCATGCGTGATTCCTGATGGACATCATCGACTGTTTCAAAAGATTCTAACAGAATGGTGTGGCGGGGCTTGGAGTAACCAAGTGGTGCTTGCAGCGTGGCTGTCTGCCCCGGCTGAGCCAAATGGCAGTGCTGTTGGACATAGAGCCATGGCGGCAGTGAGCGCAGTGGCTCATCCACTGCGGGATGCTGTCAGCCAACCACCAGTTGGCCTGGGACTTGGCGCAGGTGTTGGACATGGCACAGACCCTCCATGATAGCGTCCTGCTTTGTCAGATGCTCAACAACCTCTGGCCGCACTCCATCAACCTCAAGGGGATCAACCTGAGACCACAGATGTCCCAGGTGCTGCCCAGAGATGGAGGCAGGTGCATGTTTGTCAGTGTGTAGATTGTTACAACAAGCCAGTCGACCAAAAGCTCACATATCGTAGACTAGGAATACCTGTGTAGATGATTAGAGGCCACCCAAAAAAGCCTTTGTTCCTCTCAGAGAGCCTGGCAAGCTACCGAGCATATCCCACCCGAAGAGCAGAGCCTGGCAAGCTACCAGTGACGTATGCAATATTCCAAAAACAGTAACAATGACAGTCCTCATTCCCCTGACCCTGAAAGAGTCCCCAGTATGCCACTGTATGCTACACTAGCACACAACGGGGATGAATGGAGACTTTACTGGCGCCCACTTGAGCAAATCGATGAACAACGGAATGACAGTGATAAGTGATACAGCTTTCCTATCTACAAAATGGGTGTAGTGTTTCTGTTTTGCAAGAATAAAAGAATTCTAATTTTGTCTAACTTACTGGTTTCTTTGTTGTCCATCATGCATGTAGAAGGTTACATAAATCAAACCATTTAAAATGTTCTACTTTATTACCTCAGTCTGTGAATAAGGATTAATCTTATAACTAAATAAAACGGGGAGAAATAGTTTCTGATTAATTTTCCATGGGGTGATTTTAAACTATCACTAATTAGAAAAAGTCAGTTTGATCGAAAGTGAATTTTTGTTCCTTTTGGATGTTTTTTCAATTTTATTCAGATAAATTGAAACTTTACTCAGTGCCTAAATTATAATTTAAGTATGTGTATGATTAATGTTTTCACACAGTTTACAAAATGAAATGCTGTATTTCAACTCATCTGAACTAATGAAATATCATTCAGTAAATTAAAACCTGATGTGCTTTGAAGCAAGCACACAATTCATAATGATTTTGTGTATGATATTGATGAGTTTAGGACAAAATAAAACTTCAGAGATAATAACATGAAAATTTCTTGCAAATTCGTAGCAATTTATAATCCTATATGGATTAATGTGTTAGTCATTGTCTTATAGTCTCCATGTAATTATTATTCATTAAATATGATATTATTAAGATGTTCCCAAAGAAAATGCTTATCCAGTATCTTCTTTATTAAGAAATCTATTATATTTCTCATAATCTGAGCCCTTTTTCCCACAAATGCTTCACACTTTACAATTTTTATGGTAACTAAAGAAGTCTATCTTATTTGGAAAAAATAAATTGTACAATTTATAATGCAAACTCAAATACATTGCATTTGTCTACTTTTCCATTAATATTCATGAAATTTTTTGCACTATTTGTTTTCTAAATTGTATTTAATTCAGTTCTCACTTTTTCTAGTAAATGTGACTGAGTAAAAGAACCAAATTGCTTGTTTTTCTGTGAAGTGTGCTGAAGTGTTAATGTGTAATATGGTTAAAAATGACTAATGAGAAAGTTAATAGGACCTTTTTCCACAGTCTACTTCCCCAAATGTGCTTTAACATGCTTGTATTATCAGTAAAAACATTTGAAAAATTTTAAGCTGAGCGATATTATATAAGTACTTGCCACTGTCATCATTATAAAGCAAACTCAATAAGCTGAAAAATAATATCAGAGGGTATTATGAAATCAAATTTTAAAATTCAAATTATTTAGTTGCCTCTAATATGATCCAGCTATGTATTCCATACTCATCTCAGACTCTATTTTTCCAAAACATGACACTTTATTTTTTTCTATCATCATATTCTCTTTTTCATTTTATCTAACGTTCTTGTTAATGAAAACAATTGAAAGCATGTATTTGAAGTTAGATTATTCTAGACTTAAATAATAGTTTTGTCTCAATCCTCTGCGTGGTCTTGAATGTTACTTAACCCAACTGTCTTCATCTGAAGAATGAGTACATCATAGACTGGAAAACTATGATGTGAGGGGGCTGGAGCAATAGCACAGCGGGTAGATCATTTGCCTTGCACGTGGCCCACCCGGGTTCGTTTCCCAGCATCACATATGGTCCCCTGAGTACCGCCAGGGGTGATTCCTGAGTGCAAAGCCAGGAGTAACCCATGTGCATCACCGGGTGTGACCCAAACAGAAAAATAACAACAACAACAACAACAAAAAAAACTATGATGTGGGTATCTAATACCATCCTAAATCAATAATCTAGGAGTACTATTTAGTCTCCATGTTTAATATTCTCTTGACAGTTAATCCAAGACCCTGTTTTTTTACTCCTTAAAGATAAATATATAAATATATCTCTTATGCCACACCATTTTAATTTCCTCTGTCACAGTGTTAGTGCATGCACCATTGCTCTATTGTGTGGTTTACGTGTCCTGTTAGACTGTCTTTCTGAACTAACCATCTTCTGGAAGACTTCAGCAATAATGCTACTGCAGTGTAAATCTGATTATCTTTCACAGACTAATCTTTTAATAACCTAAACCAAAATCAGTTTGTCTGACTTTTAAATCCCTCTGTGATCCATCCTACTTTTCACACATAAAACACACATCATCTTTATGTATTTTGAGCTACACTGTTTTCTTAATCTGGAATACAGAAAAATAAAAGCATACCTCTTAAGACAGATGTGAGTTGTCACTTTAAATCATCATATTATTCAATATATTTACTATGTACAATAGTTTAAAACATTAGATCTGGTTATTACAAGTATAAATGGAAATTCTATTTCAAAATCTTTTCAGGCATCCATCTATATTCTTGATTGCTAATAGAAACAAATACCCTCAAAGAGATTTGAGATAGAGCCTTTCAAACCAAAACTTAAGAAGTGAATCTAGTATTCAATTTTAATAGGATATGCTATAATTAACTATATTAAACTTATAATCAGATATCCTAACAATCACTTTCTTACATAGTGTTAAATGTAATATAATTTGCAGTTGGAATTTATCAAAAAGCAATATTGTGATTTTTTTTTAAAAAATGCATTAGGACATGCCACTGGTACCCAGTGAGAAAAATTTAGGAATTGCCCACGCTGACACAACTTAAATGTGTCGGTCAAATTTTTCCAGTACATTTTCAATGATCCAGTTGTATGTGTTCTATGAAGATTTTGTGCCTTTATTTCATTAAAAACGTAGTATTAATTAATGGGTAGGTAAAATTTTAACATGTTTTAGGTACAAAAGAAGCATTGCCAGACATTGGAATGATGGACTATGGTTATCTCACTCAATAATATGGCATATTTGATAGATAATAATTCTGCCTTTATCACCAGTCTACCAAATTTTCTTTCCTCTATGTGAATAAAGTATTTTTCAAATTTTTAAGCTTAAGAATTTTTTCTTGTTTACTATTTATTGATTTATCATTAGTTTTTATATTATAAAATTTCAAGGATGTAGCTTAGCACCTCTATACTTATATAGGCTTTGCAACACCTGCCACCAAAGTTCATGTCATCTTACTACCAAAATGACTCCTTTACCTATTTATCACACCTGCCCTTCCACTCCAGTAACCATAATAGTTATCATTGAGTCTATGACCTAGTGTTACTGGGTTTTTGCCTGTTCCTTTGCTTTATATTCCACAGATAAGTAAAGTTATCTGGTAGTTTTCTTTCTCTTCCTTCTTTGCTTTGCTTAAAATATTTCACTTCAAGTTTCATCCACTTATCCAAATTGCATAATTCAATCTTTGTTGAATGTCATAATAGCATTCATTGAGTTTATATACAACTTCTATATTCAGTCACCTGTAAATAGGCATTTAGATTGATTCTATGTTTTGGCTATTGGAATCACATATTTAAAACTAGAACTATTCTTACTTTGAGACCTTCATTACATGCATTTTTATTGGTTTTCTCCACAGCAGACTAGTTCATAAGAAATCAAAGTTTATTTAAATTAGTTCACCAGTTAAATTAGTTCTTATTGGTGAGCTTATTAGTTCACCAATAAGATCCATCACACTTATTGGATAAACACAAATTAACCATAATCCTGGATGGAGGAATATTAAATATATATAATTCCTTTTCTGTTCCTATAATTAAGAGAAAACAGTCATGGTGAAATTTCTTGAAATAGACTTTATTGAATCTTTGGACCAAAAGAGTCTACTATGGAACCTCTCGTTTTACTGTACAATATTTCCCAGCATCTCTGGTTTCTACACACCAGATGTCAATAATGCTGCTCTATCATCTACTACAAGTAGCTCTGTAGCATTGTCCTCCTGTTGTTCATCAATTTGCTCCAGCGGGCACCAGCAAAATCTCCATTGTGAGACTTGTTGTTACTGTTTTGAGTATATTGAATATGCCACCTGTAGTTTGACAGGCTCTGCCATGCGGGCGGGATACTCTCGGTAGCTTGCTGGGCTCTCCAAGAGGGACGGAGGAATTGAACCCGGGTCAGGCGTGTGCAAGGCAAACACCCTACCTGCTGTGCTATAGCTCCAGTCCTATTACAAGTAACAAGCAATAATTTCTTCAGACATGAATATTCCTGGGGGGCGGATGGTGAGGGTGAGAATATCACCCCTGTTTGAAAATATGCATTAGAATGAACTACCTCTTAAATGCAGTAGGTTTATCAGTGATGGCAAACTACCAGTGATAAAGCAATCTGACTATAGCCTACTTTCAAACATCTTGTGTTAAGAATGTTTCTCAGGCCGCTAAGTGTGGTCACTCGACCTCATACTTCTTCATCCTCAGCAATGGAAAACAAATTATCTAATGCTTCCTTTTCAGCAGGTCTGACTTTAGGGGAGAGACTCTCCAAACAATAATAGTGAGTTTTGTTGAAATATTGTATGCAATCAAAGTGAAAGTAAAGTGAAATTTATTAGTTACACAGGCGGGGGGGGAGCTTAGGGTGGGGGGGCTAGGGGCGTGGGGGGGTTTGGGGTGTGAGGGGGCAGGGTGGAGTTATACTGGGATTCTTGGTGGTGGAATATGAGCACTGGTGAAGGGATGGGTATTCGAGCATTGTATAACTGAGATTTAAACCTGAAAACTTTGTAACTTTGTAACTTTCCACAATAAAAAATTAAAAACAAAACAAAAAAAATTAAATTAAATTAAAAAAAAAAGAATGTTTCTCAGGTTTTACTGGATTCCAAGGAGAAAAAGGAAAAGGGAAAGGATGGGAGTAAAATAAGTAATTAAAACATAGCTAAACTCATAACCTGCAAAGCTGAAAATACTTGCTAACACTCTACAGTAAAATCTTGCTAATTCTAAAGTTAATAATCTGAGATTCCAAGAAAGTCAGTAATCCTAGTGATCAGCTCAATTTCATACATCTTCATGCCATATTTCGTTCTCCCATTATTCTGTTTTATACATTTCTGAAATGTATATCATTTTATATGTAGCAGTTAGAATTCAAAATAATGTTCCCATAAAGAACAGGAGAATAAAAAGTAATTAAAATGCTTTATAAAATATTTGGAATTTTATTTACCGGTGTTTTTTTTTTCAGGGGGTGGGGGTCATGGAGACAAACCCAGCTGTGTACAGGGTTGAATCCTGGCAGGAACTATCACTGTTGTCCCCGTTGTTTATAGGTGTGCAGGAGCGGGCACCAGTAACGTCTCCATTGTGAGACTTTGTTACTATTTTGGCATATCAAATACACTACGGGGAGCTTGCTAGGTTCTACCATGCTGTCGGGATACTCTCAGTAGCTTGCCTGGCTCTCCAAGAGGGATGGAGGAATCGAATCCGGGTTGGCCTCGTGAAAGGCAAACACTCCACCCACTGTGCTATCACTCAGGCCCTGGCAGGAAATGGATGAATATGTATATGTGTATATATGTATATATATGTACATTTATATATATACATATATATTCCATTATTCCTAGCTGAGGTATCCAGATGGCTCGGTGTGCTTTGAACACTCTAATTTTTTCAAAGTAAACTCTTCGGCCCTGCGCAGGACACTCAGCTAAGAGCATCGAGGGGGCTCTGAGAGGCAAGGGGCGGGGACAGGCAGTGGCTCACCTTAAGGCAGACCACCTGCTCCTAAAATGGAGCAAGAGCACAGCAGGTAGGGCATTTGCCTTGCACGCGACTGACCTGGGTTTGATTCCTCTCGAGAGCCTGGCAAGCTACCCAGAGTATTCCGCCCGCACAGCAGAGCCTGGCAAGCTACCCCTGGCATATTCAATATTCCAAAAATAGTAACAACAAGTCTCATGATGGAGACATTACTGGTGCCCACTAGAGCAAATCGATGAACAATGGGATGACAGTGCTACAGTGCTACACACACACACACACACACACACACACACACACATGCATACATATATATGTATGTATGTATGTATGTATGTATATGTGTGTGTGTGTGTATATATATATAGATAGATAGATAGATAGATATGGATCTAGGACTCAAATCAGGGTCAGGTGTGTACAAGACCAACACCTTACTTAGCTGTACTATCTCTTCACCCCACATTTGGAATCTTATTATGTTATAACCTGGGTGGAGATATATTTTTTTTCTCTGAAGACTTAGGTCAATCACATATCATTGTAATAAAAATTATTGTTGGAAATCCACTTTACCATAGCTTAACCATATGCTCCTATTAGTAGTCAGAGGGGAAGCTATGAACCAACAGAAGAGGTTTAGCAGAACAGCACAAGTGTGGTGGCATCAGTACAAAGTGGTTAGGTAGCAGAGTTTATCTAGGCAGAAACCTGGCCACGAATTACAAATCTGGAAAAAGTTTCTGAGACCCTACAGGCGTGGAGTCCAAAATGTCTCAGACTGTTTTAGCTCTATATTTACATGATTTCAAAAGTGTATTATCAGACCACATGATAGCTTGGAGGCTTTGGCTTCCTGTCAGAGCTACGTTTTTTATCTTTCCTTATCTCATGCATCTGTTATTGTTCTCATAAACACATGGTAACTTTCATTTAAATTTAACCTATCACTTTTCCTCATTCCACTCATTTTCTGATGAGTCAGAATCATCATAACATCACTATACATATGTCTGAATTTGCATCGTTGCTTTTCTAGTTTACTGTTCGGCTTACACAGTAGGAATCTTGCAGTATGTGTTCTACACAAATTTCATTTGTACAATGTGTTTAAAGAAAAAAACATAGCAACATTACTATTTTCCTTGTATAATAAATATTAAAACCAGGAATTTTAATTAAAACTTGGTTCTAATTTTGGAGAATTTCAAAATTGCAATCAATCATAAGTGTACATAAAATTTAAAGAATGGTAAAAAGTTTGGAACTGTCTCTATATTTCTTAATAATACCAGTTTTATCCAGATAAACAATTGATTTCTTATTTTTTTCAGATCTACATGTTTTTCATTACAGACGTCAGAAAAGTGAGTAGAGTACCCATTAGAATTAATCTGAACAAATATAATAAAAAGAGAAATTCTATTATTAAGTATATATTTTAAGTAATTTCTTAGCCCCACATTTTGTAATCTATGAGCAATTAAGTGAAAGGCTTGACTTTGTAGAATACAGTGCTTCTTTTATATTTAACTGCTAATTTGGTAGATTTTTAGCAAGAATGATTTTTTTCCTTAGAAAAAAAGCATAGGGCATTACTTTCAACATTTTAATTCAAAACACACTATGCAAAGGACATTATTAATGAAAGTGTATTTATCATAATATTGTGAAGACATTTTATTTTTAATTTTTTTATAGAATCACCTTGAGCTACAGCTACAAAACTTTCATGTTTGAGTTTCAGTCATACAATGATCGAAAACCCATGCCTCCACCAGTGCACATTTTCCACCACCAACCTCCCCAGTATCCCTCCCCTTCCCCCGTCCCACCCCTCCTTATGCTCAGTGTTATATGTTGCTTTGATGAGTAGGATATTAGTAATAACAATATTCAATTTCATCCTGCTGAAGCTTATGCTATTTTTTTAGCTTTAATGATAGAAATATTATGCTTTCCTTATTACAACTATCGTGTATTTAAGAGAGTTCCTGTCACTATCACTGTCATGCCGTTGCTCATCAATTTGCTCGATCGGGCACCAGTAACGTCTCTATGGTGAGACTCTTTGTTACTATTTTTGGCATATCGAATACGCCACAGGTAGCTTGCCAGGCTTTGTTGTGCGGGCGAGATATTCTCAGTAGCTTGCCGGGCTCTCCGAGAGAGAGTCCCTAACCTTTGTAATTTAAGGCAGCCTAGAATTCTCAAATTTGTCTGCACATTGTAATGATCAGGTAACTTTTTGAAAGTGGGTATGCCTATGTTCCTAATTAAGAGTGCATTGGTCTGGGTCATCAGAGTGTTTTAATATTTATAAAACCCTCCATGTGATGTCAAAGTAGAGACAAGTTTTTGAAGAACTGATGTAGAAATTAAACACGTGTACTCAAGGCCAAGTTATTTTGTTCCACATCCTGATTTTGCTCCTTGTGAGTTTAGAATCACACTCTTGTGTTCCAAGTCACTCACAACCTTGTGTTTTCTTTAACTTATCTGTTCATTGGATACTGCATTATAAATTGCTTGTTATATACATATTACATATGTATGTAAAAGCACTTGGTCCTTTGCATTAATGAGTTTTATTTGATCTTTATCTAGTAGTAGTAGTAGTAGTAGTAGTAGTGGTAATAGTACTGTAGCTTGTAGTAGTACTATAGTACTAGTAGTAGTCATAGCAGTAGCAGCAGCAGAACTTTGTATATTTATTTTGTTGTGTGTATATTGATCAAGTCAATGTCTCTAACAAGAGAGTACTGTGAAAATATTATAGATGGATTACTATTGCTTTCTGGTTACTCTCTGGTTTCACTCAACAACTGAATATATATTTAGTCTAAATATTCCAGATTATTTATCACTATCATTATCACTATCACTATCATCCCATTTATCATCCATTTGCTCAAGTAGGAACCAGTAACGTCTTGGCTGTTGATGACATTACATGGGTGTGGCTGCCAAGCTACTGGAAAATGGGGGTTCTGGGTGGAGGAGGCCCAGTCCTGAACTGAGCAGGCTTGGAGATCTCAGCTCTGGTCCCACATACCTGGGTTCTTCTGCCGGTTCCTTCATGTGTGAGGCACCTTGAACATGGCTGTGGCTGGGTTCTGGAGGTCTTTGGCTGCTGGATCTCTGCTCAAGGTGAGGAGGGAAACTCAAACTGCCCCACTCCAAGGCCTCTGGTGAAGACAGCCAGGTGCAGGGGCAAGAGACTCTGCATCGCTCTCTTCTGGAAGCGTTGGTTGTTTTATAGTCTCTGGGTCTTGACCGTTGATGGCCACCCCACAAACTGCCCCTGGCCCATGTATTCCCATCAATGGCCAGATTATTTGTGCCATACAAAAAAATCATCGTAATAGGAGAATGAAAAATTCAGGGTTTAGTTGGCAAGAAAACAGTTTGTAAATTGGGGAGCAAATCTGAGCAGCTCATGTTATAGGGCAAGCTTTGGACAGTGGATAGGGTCAGAAACTAAATTTTATGGACCAGAGAGATAATACAATGGGTAGGGCATTTGCCTTGCATGAGACTGACTGGGGTTTGATTCCCACATGCCAGATGATCCCCAAAGCACCACCACAAGTAATTCTTGAGTGCAGAGCCAGGAATAACTTCTGAGCATCACCCGGTGTGACCCAAAACAACATAAAAAGTTGAATTTTATTCTGCATAGAATTAGAGTGAAGCAGTATTCTATACATACTTGGGAATTTTACAGGAAAAATACTTCAAATTTATGTTTATGAGGGTGAATGATGGGATTCCACAAATTTTATCAATTTGCAACACATAATCAAGTGCCACATGAAAGAAAATATTAGAGAAATGTCATCAGGAGTGTTTTTCTATCTAATTATGATGACGTGTACTCACCATTTCTGCCCAGTTAAGGGCCAGTGATCCTTGACAGTGCACTGAGATTTTTAAGTTTCTGGATTATTCCAATTAGCCCTCCAGAGCAATAATGTGGCTCTTTCCAATTATTGGTTGTCACATGGGCCAAACTCTACACCTTAAATTAGTTTGCATTTAATTTCCTAACCAAAGGGTTTATCTCAAATTTGATGAGAAGAGAACACAAAACTGCACAACATTTTAATTATTAGATTACACATTCATATCTATACAATGCAATTCTGCTCATAATTCAATAGACACATCTTGATTTCCAAATCATGTTTTAACTATTAAATATATATATAATATCAACATAACCACTTAGGGGGGTTGGAAAACATATTGTCTCATTTTGAATTAATATATTGTCTCATTAATCAAATTCAGTTTGAATGTAATTTAATTGGCCTACTAAATATCTTTAATGTGAACTTTAGTAGACAAGAAAATTTGACAATGCTTGGTGATGTAGGCCTAATTTTCAGTAATTTGTTATTTTAAAAAGCTACAAACAAATTTCTGACCTAGTTTAGTCAGTAAACTTGTTATTAGCTGTTGCTTGCTTACAAATTTCTTTGCTGTTGCTATTTCTCAGAAGCATAGATAAAATTATCCCTTGAGCAATTGCATAGTCTTTTAGTAAACAAAATTCTTCATACTTTTCCCTCGGAAAGGTAAACTTTTGTGTGCAGAAAGGGGATCTGACAGACAGAGCTCCACTCACAACAATAAATGGTTTAGTGAGAAAGTGAGGCTCAGTACTACTAGTGGCCCCTAGGAAGATCCTCTCTTACCTGGCAGTATCTGGGGACCAGATACTGTGAGGGATCAAACTCAGAATCGTACCATATACCAAGCATGCACTACAACTTATTGTCCCGGCACTGGTAAACTGAATCTTGCCAGAATTGGGCAGAAAACCGCATTCAATGTCTATCTGAGTAAAAGAATTTTTTCTTCTGAATGAATCAGATAAAATGAGTGAGTATAATTTAATAGAGGGGTACTGGAGTAATAGTACAGCAAGTAGGGCATTTGCCTTCCACGCAGCTGACCCAGGTTCGATTCCCAGCATCCCAAATGGTCCCCTGAGCACCTCCAGGAGTAATTCCTGAGTGCAAAGTCAGGAGTAACCCCTGTGCATCGCCGGGTGTGACCCAAAAAGAAAAAAAATTTAATCGAGGACAAATTTGACTCAAAGGGCAAGGAGAGAAAGCATAATATACTGACAACTCAACTTTAAAATAGGCAAAGTATTCAAACATTTCTTCAAAGAAGGCATGTAACACAGGGTTTGATTTTACTTGTGGCTCAAACTCATATAGTCATGATATAATTTTATCTTAGGAATCTACACTCCAATGATATACGCTTACAGTTCAATTGGCAGCAAAAGTGAGTAGGAATTGGCTCTACCTGACAAGGTTAAATAGAATGGTGTGTAGGTGGGCTGCCTTCATTGATGCACTGAGATCCTGAAAGCATCTGTTTATGGGAGGTATAGGCAACTTCTCTGAACGAAAGTTCCTAGCACCTTTTGACCAAATATGGGAAGGTATTTTAAGGTCACAAGCAGGAACTTCAGAAGTATCTTGAACTGGTTTAACTTGGTGTCTATAATTATATTTCATTTCAAAAGTACATTATCAGAAATATCTGCTCATTTTAATTCAATCAAACCCTCTCAGCAGGGTTGGGTTTTTATTTGTTCTTGCCTTTTGCAAGTCTGTTTATCAGTGTATTTACAAATAAATACTTGTCTTTTAATTAGTTATTTAAGTTGATCTATTTCCATTAACCCACCCTTAATGAGTCAGATTTACATTACAATGTCAATACATATAACATCACAGTCAGGATCATTACAATATCAATTTATAGAACACATTTATTAGCAGTAGAGCATAAAGAGATGTGCAAACTCACTGGTCTTTAGTGATTTACAAATCAAAACCATGATGAGATACCAGATTCTACCTACTCTAATAAAATTTTTAATGAAAGTGACAAGTATTGGTTAGGATGTCAAAAATTGGAACCCGAGGACATTGCTGGTAGTTGATATAAAATGGTTCACTCATAAGGGACAACAATATGACATTTTCCTAAAAGTAAAACATTGAGTTATAAAATGATACTAGAATTTTATTTATAGGCATATGTTAAAATAATTAAAAAGAGAGATTCAAACAGATTCATGTGTGGAAGCAAATAAAAGTAAATGAATTATGAATGAACTGTTAAAACTATATGTTAAATGAAAAACAGCCATAAAAGCAAACATATTATATGATTCATCTTATGTAACTATCTAAAATAACTGAATTTAGAGAGACAGAAATTAGATTAAATGTTATCACTGACTAGGGAGAGGAAAGAACATGGAATTTCTGTTTATTATATACAGAGTTTCTATTTGAAGTAATGATTTGTTTTTAAAAAACTGTAATACTTGGACATCATAAATATTCTTAATAGCACTGAATTTTACATGTAGTTAAAATGTTTTACTGTAATTTAAATATTTACAAACCTTAACATATTCTAATACCTGTATGATAAATACAAATAATATATGGTATGTTGACCGCTGTCAGAAGATTTTTCATTTAAAAACAAGTAAGGCAGCGCATACTGGGGAAAAGATAGCTCAGATTGAGAAGGGACCACCTAGTAAAGGATACTTGGAGAGCCCCTCAGGAAGGGAGATGTGTGCTGAAAGTAGACTATATACTGATCATGATGGTCACTTAATACCTGTATTGAAAATCACAGCACCCAAAAGAAGGAGAGAGAAAGTAAAAAATGTGCCTGCCACAGAGGTGGTGAGGTGGGGGTGCTCAGAAGATGGGGCAGGTAGAGATACTGGGAACATTGGTGGTGGAGAATGGGCACTGGTGGAGAGTTGGGTACTCAATCATTGTATGACTTAAACATAAACATGAAAGTTTGTAAGTCTGTGACTGTACCTCATGGTGATTCATTTTAAAACAAAATGAATACCACAATAAATTATTTAGAAAAAGAAAAAACTCAGGCAGGGGGTAGGAGGGAAACTGGGGGCATTGGCACAGGGAAGTGGGCAGTAGAGAAGGGACTGGTTTTGGAATTTTGTATGACTAAAACTCATTAATGAATACCTTGGCAATTCATAGTGATTCCATAAAAAAATTGAATTAGAAAGATGAAATAGGAAAGAATTTTAAAGCTTCAGAATCATTTAAACATCTTTTATATTTATTTTCTCAGTGATGCTAAAGGAGGGTACTACTATGAGATTGATATGAAAAAAATCCAATAAAATTATAAACAAAATATTTTCTCTAGAAATTCTTCTTGTAGGGCTTTATCTTACATACAAGCAAAGTTATTATTTCATCAATGTCAGTATCATAAATAAACTAAATATCCAAGAATAGAGAGGTTGGTCAAATGACGTTTTAAAAAATCCAGGACTGGAGAGATTGTACAGCAGCTAAGGCACTTGTCTTCACGCAACTGACCTGGATTCAATCCCAAGGCATCCCATATGGTCCTTTGAGCACTGCCAAGAGTGATCCCAAGTGTAGAACCAGGAGTATTCATGAGCACTGTCGTGTGTGACCACAAAACCAAACATATATATATATGTATGTATATGCATATACATACATATATATACATATATGTTTGTAGCACTGTAGCACTGTTGTCCCGTTGTTCATAAATTTGCTTGAGCGGGCACCAGTAACGTCTCCATTGTGAGATTGTTATTACTGTTTTTGCCATAGCGAATATGCACAGGTAGCTTGCCTGGCTTTGTTGTGCGGCTGTGATACTCTCAGTAGTTTGCTGGGCTCTCCGAGAGAGATGGAGGAATCGAGCCCGGGTCAACCACGTGCAAGGCAAATGCCCTACCTCCTGTGTTATCATTCCAGTTTGTATGTACGTACATATTATATATATTTAAAATATTTTTAAAATCTACACAAAGAAATATTATACTTAAAAAAATTAGAGAAACTTTTGTATTGAGACCAAAAAAGCTATATTCAAGATAAGTTTAAAAAATAAAATCATAATGCAATGAATGTATAGTGTGGGGGTGGGGTGTGTGTAACACTTATAAACATAGAGAGAAGCTATGAATGAGTATAAACTAAATTGGCAATACTGATCCATCCAGGTAGAGGATTTGGGAGGATCAAGAATTGAGTGGAAGCAGCTTAGAAGCCAGACGCACATACTGGGGGAAGGCAGCTCAGATAGAGAAGGGATCACTAAGTAAAGGGTGCTAGGAGGATCTACACAGGATGGGAGATGCACCCTGAAAGCAGACTATAGATCGAACATGATGGCCACTTAATATCTCTACTGCAAACCACAATACCCAAAAGGCGAGAGAGAGCAAAAGATAATGCCCTGCTACAGAGGCGTGGTGAGGGGAAGGGGGACAGGTTTGGGGTGGTGGGAGGGATGCTGGGACCATTGGTGGTGGAAAATGGGCACTGGTGGAGGGATGGGTACTCAACCATTGTATGACTGAAATGCAAGCAGCGAAATTTATAAGTCTGTAACTGTACCTCATGGTGATTCACTAATAAAAAAAAAAAGAATTGAGTGGGAGGGGGATTTGGGTTACACACCCTTGGGTACCTTTGGAACCTTGAATCCTATGAATCTACTGCATATATATAACAAAATTTTGTGAAACAGTACTATAAATCTCCAACTGTCAAAAAGAAACATTTTTCTTTGTCTATGGTTTCTATTATAAGAGCTACTACTTATTTAGGCAATGAACATTCACTCTGCTTTTACTTTATATCAAGATCTCTCAAGATGAACTTTGAAGAACCAGTAGTTTGGAATAATTACCTTTGTTCCCAATACCCAATTTATTTTAGGGTGAATTTAAGTATTCACCCTAAAATAGATATTTAATTATTTTGTATGTTAATATTAATGTTACTATTAATATTATATTAATATATATATTTTTAAAATTCTTTTATTAATTCACCATGTGGAAAGTTACAAAGCGTTCAGGTTAAAGTCTCAGTTATACAATGCTCAAACACCCATTCCTTCACCAGTGCACATATTCCACCACCAAGAATCACGATATAACTCCCCCCTTCCCCCCACCTCCCCAGCCCCCCACCCCGCATGTGTAACTGGTAAATTTCACTTTACTTTTACTTTACTTTGATTACATTCAATATTTAAACAAAAAAAATTCACTATTATTGATTTGGAGTTTCTCCCCCCTAAAGTCGATCTGCTGAAAAGAAAGCATTTGGTAATTTGGTTTCCGTTGCTGAGAATGAAGAGATATGAGGTCAGGAGGCCGCACTAGCAGCAGCATAGTTTTGGATTTCTGTATTTTAGTATTTTAGTAACTAAGTCCAGAGAAATGTCTGCCAGGAATCGCAACATTGTAAACTTGTACCTCTCAGCTACTTTATATTCCACATATGAGTGCAATCTTTCTATGTCTGTCTCTTTCTTTCTGACTCATTTCACTCAGCATGATACTTTCCATGTTGATCCACTTATATGCAAATTTCATAATATTATATTAATATTACTATTAAATCGAATGGGGTTTTATCCTTTGGAAACTATTTCTTAAAGATATTCTAGACTCTGACTAATACAGAGACAAAACTTAAATTTTTTTTTTCTGAATTCAGAAAGATGTTTTTGGGTAGAAAGGATATTTAAAGAGCCCTTAGGACGTGTTGTAAGACTCCTTCATTTATGGGTGCTTCTTTGTTTTTTCCCTTTACATTTTCAAATAATGTAAGTAGTTTCTATAGTTCCATAATACTTGGATTTCTAGGAAATCTTTGAAGATAAAATGAGCTTTGTTCATCTGTCTACACCATCAAAAACACTTTCTTTGACATACAGAACTTATATTTTGGGAGCCAGAGGTATTTCAAAGGCATGGAGCATATGTCTGCTATGGGGAAGATCCTGAATTTGATCTCTGGCACCTCAATAATGTAGCCTGAGAGCCTTCAACAAAACAGAAAAGACACTATTATTTAAAAAAAATTAAAACCTTTTTGCTGAACATTTGTATAACTCTTCCCAAAATTAGAATACTGGAATCTCAGCAGATTTAAGCTTAAAGTAATTCACCATAGAAATGTTTGCTACTTTTATTGTCTATCAATAGACATATGCAAACTGACAAAATAAAGAACTGTGAGTATTATATAGATAGTAACATAATCCCTCTACCATGAAGCAATAGAAAAACAAATTCAAGAGGGTTATTTTTAGACTTTAAAATATCAAATGGTGGTATTATAAAAAAAATAAAATTTTGGCATTTTTTCCAATGCAGACTATGAATAAATTCACTCCAAAAAGCATTTAGTCGTTGGTGGTACAGTGAGTGTAATCTCCTTTTCACTTTATAGGGTTCTGTTAGCATGTTTCTATTACTCTATTTGAACTGCAATAAATGCAGACACTAGATTTAGATATTCACAATAGATTTAATCATATCCATGTTTCTTGTCAAATTTGACAATACTGAAATTTTAAAAAAGGAAATGCTCTACTTTTCATAGCTCTGCAGAAGATATTAAACCCAAATTTTTAGGCTAGGTATCTAAATAGGATGGTCAGATACAATTCAATATATAGGCATTATAATCTCATTTGTATATAAATACTATTAACTATTGGACACTGCTAGCTTTCAAATCCTTGCCTTTTATTTTTACCATTGAAAAATAAAATCTGCCCTGTATTTATTTATTGTTATTGCCTTAATAAATTGCATAAAGCAGGGTTGCTTAAAAAGACAGAAATTTATTCTCTCAAAATCCTGGAGACCAGAAGTATGAAATCACAATGTCATCGAAATAACCGTCTCTCGAGAGGTTTCAGAGAAAATCTATACATTTTTCTTCTAACTTTAAGTCACTGCAAGAATTCTCTGGTATTTCTTGATTTCACACTAATCTCTGTTTCCATCAAAATACAGCTCTGTCAATTATGTACTGTGTGACCTTGAATAAATTACTTAGCCTTCGGATTCCTCCATTTCCTCATCTTTAAGTGGGAAGACGTTTCTGACTTAACATATAGAATCAGTGCTACTTAGTTTTCGTTTTAGACTACAACTTGTACAACTTGTAGGTCCTAATTAAAACCAGAGATCAAACCCAGGGCCCCTCATGCAAAGTATGTGCTCTGGCCCTTTGAGCCATCCCCTGGCACAACTTACTGTTTTCTAGAACTTGAAATACTGCGTGATTCATAGAAAATATTTATAAAAACAGCACATTTTATTTGATTTCATTATAAGAAGTCATTACTGATAACAATGTAATCCCCATAAATGTCACTATATCTTTCAAATTATGTCTCTCAGTATGTCTGATTGCTTAAGCTTCACTTCCAGGAGGATGGGAGTTAGGACAGAGCAGCAAGAAGGCATCGGATGCCAGCCTAGTCTCATTAAAGGAGAGTCAAAGAGATGAAGAATGGAAAATATATATTTCCTGTTGTTTGTTTATTCCCTATAAGTAACAAAGCTGCACACTCTGAAATCCTTCCTTTCATTTTTTGTCTCATGAGTCTGTCAATCAAGAGATCCGTGCTTGCGGAGGTAGAGGACATACATGTTAATTTTCAGTAGTGCACATCTGAAACCTATACAATATTTTCAATGCAATGAAACCTCAATAAAAATAATCACTGACTCAAAAGTCTCCATCACTAATTAGAGACCTAATTGGGGAAATTAAAAGCATAATAAGACAAAAGGAAAATATAAAACGTCCCAATTTGTGTTCCATGACTGAGTTCTTCTCGACATATCTTGCTCACTTGGATTGAACGAGCCTTGAAGATGTAGCACAAATCTGTCAGCTCTCATTAGCAGTAAGCCACACTGCTGATGCTGGTACCTTGGCCCTGATTCTTCTAGCTTCAGTGCAAATTGACCTCTTAAAGAATGACAGTATCGTTTCCCCTTCCCTATCTGAAACCTTCAGAAGCCAACTGCTTTATCTACCCCCACCTTGCCCTCCACACCACCTACCATTTTTTGCATAAAACAGGCATTCATTCCTTTGTGTATAGAATGAATAGATCTATCTTTAAATTTTATTTAAGATCATTTGCCTGAACATTAATTTCTTTGATGCTTTATTTCCTGACATGATTTCTCCCTTTTATCTTCATTTCCTCACTATTTTGCTTCATATTGAAAGCTATATTCAATCATTTTTTATTCAGGCTACATGAAAATTAACAGAAACCATGGATTTCAGGCTTGATTAAAACTTTTGTCCTGATAAACCTACAAGTCTTTCAATAATTTAGTTTTCTGTTTGCATCAAGTAATATAGAACTTTAATATCCTCTCAAATGACTGTGGATCTCCTTCACATGGGAAGATATGGATTTTGGTTCCACTTGGGGTTTTGTATATATCATCCTAGAAAAATCACAAAATGTTTATTAAATCAGTTTCTTATCAGAAACAATTCTAGAAATCCTTTGTCTTTATTGTAAAGACAAAGCAAAGTACTTTTAAAATTTCATGATATTTACTCAACTGAATCCTCCTACCCACTGCCAGTCTCCCAGGCTTTGTATTGGAAGTTTTCTTGTGGAAATTAAAAACAAAGCACTGTCTGCACTGTAGCACTGTCACCCCGTTGCTCATGGATTTGCTCAAGTGGGCACCAGTAACGTCTCCGTGTGAGACTTGTTGTTACTGTTTTTGGCATATCAAATACACCATGGGTAGCTTGCCAGGCTCTGCCGTGCAGGTGGGATACTCTCAGGCTCTCCGAGAGGGACGGAGGAATCGAACCCAGGTTGGCTGCGTGCAAGGCAAACACGCTACCCGCTGTGCTATCTCTCCAGTCCTAAAAACAAAATATACTCAAAATTAAGAAAGAGTTGGTAATTCTTCTTTCAAACTTTAAATCACAGATTTTCATCAAGATGATATATTTTCATTTTGGGAGAATTTCCAAGTGTTCCCATCGCTGCTTTCTCCACACGAAATGTCTTCTTGGGCAAAAAAAAGTGACTTTTCTTTATTCTCCATCCAAAATTTTAAAACTAGAGAAGTTGTCTTTGACAAAATAACATAAGAATAGTAATTAGAAGAAGTACCATCCACAAAATCTTAGAATCACAAAGGAAATTAATACATAAGGTAAGTGCATTGTCCAGAGAAAATTAAATATTTCCAAGTCAAGGGACACTTAGATGGTATGCTAACTGGCAAAGACATATAAAAGCAAAGAAGTATTGATTTGAAGCATGGCTCACTGGTTCACAGTGCAGCTATTTTACACCTTAGGTGATAAGAATTACAGCTTTGGCTTAGAGAGTGCTTCTAAAATTCAAATCCTTTGCATTTCTATTAATCTGACTCTTCCTGTTTCATAATAAAAATTAATCTTTTGATGACTCACTGTACTAAACATAATATCCTAAAATATAGTTTAAATATTTGGGGCTATTTTTATAAATTTCAGTGAAAATGTACTGCCAGAAAAGTCACATGCTAGAAATTGTACTAACCATACAAAAATTATAATATTTATAAAGTAAGAAAGCTACCCACTTATTATTAATGTGAAAATATGTCAAAAAGATGGCACAGCTACCCAACCACACAGAGACACAGCGAAAACATTTCTTTAGCACCACTAATAACCTGATGGAAGTGAAACACAAGCATGTATTGCTTTATTTTTTTAATGTTTAAAACAATCCAGTTCTTATCAAAATGAGCCTTTCCAGCTATTAGTTCAAATAGGAAAATTTAACCTCTCAAAATACATGTATGTCTATTTGTGTCAAAAAAGAAAGAATCCTGAGTAATACCATGAACTGTCTGATTACTCAGTGTATTGCATCTAAATATACCCAAAAATTGTTAAAAGAAGATAAACTTAATTTTTTTATTCAGAATGTTGATTTCATTTTATTATTTTATTATTATTCCTCCACTCCCTTTTTTTTCTCTCACCGTGAGATACAGTTACAAAGCTTTCATGTTTGAGCTTCCATCATACAGTCATCAAACTCCCATCCCTTCACCAGTGTACATTTTCCACCACCAAAATCCCCAGTATATCCCCCACCCCACCCCCATTCCAACTCTTCCCCTGCCTATTTGGCAGATAATTCCCCCATATTCTCTCTCTTTATTTTGGTTACAATCAATATTTTGACACCAGTCCTACCACCTGGGACCTTTTTTTTGGCAAGTAGCATCCTTTCTTGGACCTCAGTTCTCTCATTATACAATTCTTTTTTTTTCTTTTTGGGTCACACCCCGCGATACACAGGGGTTACTCCTTGCTCTGCACTCAGGAATTACTCCTGATGATGCTCAGGGGACCATATGGGATGCTGGGAATTGAACCTGGGTTTGCTGTATGCAAGGCAAACGCCCTACCCCCTGTGCTATTGCTCCAACCCCTCATTATAAAATTCTTTTTCTTTTTTTTTAGAATAAGAAATAAAAATAAATACTGCCTGATGTATATAATCTAAATCTATGCAGACTTTAGGAGTGACACTCTTGGAACTTATTTTTATCAACCATAAATTGATCCTCTTAGAGCTGTGAACTAATAAATTATAAATAAAGTGGATTTCCTATTGAAATTCTAAACAAAATGTTAACTAATGGTAAAGCGGAGCTTTGCAATTTCTTCTTTAGTTTCTTTTTGTTTTTGTTTTGAGACCACCCTGGTGATGCTCCTGGCTCTGTCCTCAGGGATTGCTCTTGGCAGCACTCAAGGAACCATATGGGGTTCCTGGAATGGAACCTGGGTGGGCCACGTGTAAGGTTAGCACCCTACCTGCTCTACTGTTTCTAAGGACCCCCTGAGCTTTACAATTTATTAATGCCTATTTTCTTGCTCACTTCGAATGACTCACCAAGCTTGTTGGTATTGGCAAGTGTTTAATACCAGCTCTCAGAAAGAAAAGAATGAAGAAAAGAGGTTGATTTGATTTTTAGCCTTTGCCAATTCTCCTACCTTAAATATGGCCAATTTCAAACTACCAATAAATTACTGAGGTAGAATTGGGAGAAAAGCATAAAATCAGCCCTCCAAAGCCCATGCTAGGCTGTGCCAAATCATCACGGAAGCTTCTTTTCATTAAGTTCAGAGAGGTTAAAGCGAGATAGTCATGTTATAAAAAAAGTTTTGAGAAAGCAACATTTCTAGACGCAGTTTTTAGTTTGTGTAATCATAATGTTGATTATGTGAATGTTTGAGTGCAAAAAGAAGTTCTGGCTATGCCTGCCTTTAGACCCACTAAAGATCAACCACAAGACCCTGGAATCTAGAGACAAAGCTGCTGCTTCCATTGCCTATAAACCGGATAGTGCAGTCAGAAATAAAATCACATTATATCTTGGAATATCCCCTCTGTCTCATGACGGCTGGTTGGCTGTTCCCTTGACGACTGCACTGTTTAATCAAGGGTGTAAATGAAGCTCCTGCTTCAGCAGTTCGCAGGGATCATTACAGATCCTTTTTTTAATATCCATACTTCCCGGGATAATGGCATGATTTCTCTTTAACTTATTATCATGCATATTTGCATTGTCAGTCAGAGGAAAGGCTAAATAAAATCATCTAAAATCAGTGACCATCGCAGCGCAATCAAGCAAAGACAGGAGCTCCTCATGAGAACAACCTACCAGGACTCACACAGTATTCCTTGTGCAAGCTGTATGGTCAGCTACTTGACAATCTGAACAACAACCAAAAAATTAGAGAATTCTTTGTTTTGTGCTTACATTGCTTTTGTTTGGCAAAGGACCTAACATTCTGTCTTTTTTGCCCGATTTTTTAACACCACTTTAACATATAATTATGCTGAGTCACAATGACAACCTTAAGAAATATGGCTGCATTGCTAAGGCTGCACGAAACCATCATACTCTTCAACTGCATCTTCTTAAATTTGCTCACACAGCCATGACGATTGCATTAGATACATGAACTGGTAAGGAAAGCTGTGTCTTTGGACACTTTCATCCATATTAGCTGATGTATAATCTTTTAAATATATTTTCCCATGTTTTCTTGTTGCAAACAGGGAGCTAAAACAATCACACTATCAATTAGATCCTATCTTTGTGGGGACCAGATGCTTCTCAAGACCTCTGTCTCAGTGGTGTACCTTTACTGCCATCTGCTGATACTGATTCTATAGTCTCTTGGAGAGCTGTCAAATTTCAGCTGAAATTTGGGGCTAAGCAAGCTCCAATTGAAGTTAACCTCTCTTGAACCTATCTAAGCTAGAAAGGGTTTTTTAATGAAAGTTCCAAACTAGAGATTTACGTGTTCGTTATCCATTCACTTCATAGCAGCACTTATTCTTTGTAAATATTAAGACTAGTGTATTGGTCAGAAATTCAACAGTTATCATTCCTGCCCCAAATTTAAATAGACAAGATAACATCATCACTGGGTAATAATAGCCAATGCTAATAGCAAAAAAAAGAACAAAAGTTTGTATTTGTCTCTGCAATAGAGTATTGTTATCAATTTTCTAATATTCCATAGTAGTCTGTTATTCAATTTTGTGATTGTTATGGCACAAAACCTTACTTGCATGATGTATGAGCTGTGTTTTGTGGATATCTGCCACCACAATTCTACATTAGTTTTTAGAAGCATTTGATTCCACTATTATTATTAAGCGTCCTTGCCTGAAACAACTCTCAGATTTGACAAATCAGACATAGATACCATTGAGAAGAAGAAATCTATACTTTGTCTTTCTCTCTGGTTGCAAAATAAATCACTTTACTTATGTGATTTTGAAATATGCCACTGGGAAAAAATAATGAGACAGATGCACTGAAATGTCTTTAGCACAAGACAAACCTGAAATGGAAATGCCGAAGAAATTACTCCTTCCAAGTTTAAACTCTGTCAAATCATAAAGGCATCCCAAAAGGTGTGTTTAACTTCTCTTCATTCTGTCTCTTACAAATTAGATTTTATATTTACATGTCCCTTCAATAGTAATAGTTTTCTTTTTATCGTTGTCTTTTGACAAAAACAACAGACGTGGGATTTCTAGTCAATTTGACATCCTTTGAGCCTCCTAGATGGTATTAAATGCATAGCAATAATAAAATTAAAAATAGTACATTGAACATGTGAAACACGTTAAAAATAGTATGAATATCTCCCCAGATAAGAAACAGACAAAATACAAAATAGCAGAAGAATAATACTGTTGGCCTACCAAGATAATGGTCTAGAAAGAATAAAACTTGAGTTGTTCTGGGTAAAGGGAACCAAGATACTCATTTGTGAACACATATGAAAAATCTCTTTTCTTCTCTCTCTTCTTTCTTCTCCACTCTTTCTCCCTCTCTCTCTGTCTCTGTGTCTCTCTGACTCTGTCTGTGTCTGTCTGACTCTCTCTCTCTCTTTCCCTTCCTCCCTCTCTCCCTCTCTCCTTCCCTCTCCCTCTCCCTCTTACTTCTCCCCTCTGACTATTATCTATCATCCTCTCAGCTTTCCTTATTTGTGTGTTTGGAGTAGGGGGCAGTCGAGGGAAGAAGAGAGATGAACTTTTAGCAAGTCCAGGAAGAAAACCTAATCCAGAAACTGCATTTAGTTCAACAGAATACAGTTAAGTAGAACTACTCCAAGTCATTTTCAATCCTGTGAATGAATCAGAACTAACAAACATCCATTATTATCCAACATGCTGCTATAGGTACTCAGAAAATCAGATAGGTTCTCATTAGGCAGAGTTAAGTACAGCAAAATCATACAGGAGTGATGGCAGTAAGAGCAAGAGAAAAACAAAAATACTTCCTACTCAAAAGGAACCCATTATCAGAACACATGGCAATATTGACAAGGAGACCAAGAAAACCAGCAAATCATATATGAATCACCCTAGATTAAATTATTTTTATGGAAATAAACAACAGCATTTTAAATAATTATTTTATAATGCCAAGAATAACTATTATTTTAAATGAGAAAATATAGAAGCAAAAGAAGCATAAATTAAATGGGAAATTTTGGAAAATGTTTTAAAATCAGGAATAAAAACTCATTAAAATTGAAATTCAATAATTAAAAATAAATTTCCTTGGAGCTCTAGGAAGGGAAAAATGGTAACAGATAAATATAAAAAAACTCAAAAAATATTTCAAAAAAATAAAATTACAAACTATTAAGAAAATCTTTTCATACTAGAGATATTACATTGTTAAGATTAAAGTGTCTAATATAGGGGGCCGGAGCGATAGCACAGCGGGTAGGGCGTTTGCCTTGCACGAGGCCGACCCGGGTTCGATCCCCGGCATCCCATATGGTCCCCCAAGCACCGCCAGGAGTAATTCCTGAGTGCAAAGCCAGGAGTAACCCCTGAGCATCGCTGGGTGTGACCCAAAAAAAGCAAAAAAAAAACAAACAAACAAACAATAAAGTGTCTAATATAACTTCTGGTATAAGAATCTAGCAAACATCTCAGAAAATGTTCAAAATCAACATTTCATGTGATTCGAGTGAGAACACTTCAAATTTAAAGATACATGTGATTCTTTAGATCACAAGCCTAAGTGTTACCAAGAATAATGCAATCTAAGACTGAACACAAGAGAAGATGGAGATGCAGAGAGAAAGGGACTCTCATCCAATGGTGGTGGGGATGCTGATGGGTAGCTTACCAGGCTCTGCTGTGTGGGCAAGATACTCTCAGTAACTTGCTGGGCTCTCCCAGAGGGAGGGAGGAATCGAACCCAGGTCAGCCACTTGTAAAGCAAACACCCTAACCACTGTGCTATTGCTCTAGTCCTGAAAAACCATAGTATGTGAATAATACCCAAAAACAGTAGAGACAAGGGTCAAGAGGACTGGTCCATGGTAGAAAGTATGCCACAAAGGGAGAGGAGAAGTGAAGTTAGGACACAGAAGGGACTACTATGACAACCTACTTGGAAATGATCACTCTGGAGAAAAAACTGAGTCTTGAAAGGAGGCAAAATGACATGCATGATACCTGTTCAGTAACAATTTTGCAAACCAGTGTCTGAAATGAAAAGGAGAAGAGGAAGAGGAGAAGAAGAAGGAGGAGAGGAGGAAAGAAAAGCAGAGGGAAAGGGAAAGGGAGATGGAGGAGGAGGATGAAGAGGAAGAGAGGAAGAGATGGAGAGGAAAAGGAAGAGGAGGAGGAGAAGGAAGAAGAAGAAGAAGGAAGAAGAAGAAGAAAGAAGAAGAAGAAGAAGAAGAAGAAGAAGAAGAAGAAGAAGAAGAAGAAGAAGAAGAAGAAGAAGAAGAAGAAGAAGAAGAAGAAGAAGAAGAAGAAGAAGAAGAAGAAGAAGAAGAAGAAGAAGAAGAAGAAGAAGAAGAAGAGGAGGAGGAGGAGGAGGAGGAGGAAAAGGAGGGGAGGAGGAGGAGAAGGAGTGCAGGGCAAGGGGTAGATGAGAGAAAAACTGGGGACATTGGTGGAGCTAAATGTCCATTGGTGAAGGGATTGTTGGAACATTGTATAGCTGAAACTCAATCCTGAATAACTTTGAAACTGTGTAGCTCAAGTGATTCACTAAAAATTAAAACTAAATTTAAAATAGCGGAATAGGGAACAGAGAGATTTTACACAGGGCATAGTGTGCTTGCCCTAGGCACAGAGACCCAAGTTCCATCCTTGGCACCTCATATGATCCCCTAAGCCCACCAGTCATGGTCCCTGAGTGCAGAGCCAGGAACAGTGCCAGATATGGCCCAAAAAACAGAAGTAAAATTAAATTTTACACATGATTAAACTACTTTTTAGTAGTCATATGAAAGGCATGACAACTTTGAAGTCACTATCTAAAACCACTCATTAGAACCATTGGAGATATACTTTGCAACAGTGGTACACTGGTGGTAGAAAGTCTACCTGGGATTTCTCATGAAAGCCAAGAAAGCAGGAAAATGTTAATAAATTTGTTTTAATCTTGATTGTTTTTCATTTAAATTGTAAATTATATATATTCAGTGTCCAAACACAAAATCACCTTGACTGAAGCATTTAGAGATAGCCACTGTTGAAATAAGTAGAAGGAGATCTGGATATTTCTACATATTCTTATTCAAGACATATCATCTATACTGTCTTTTTCTGTTTTATGTAAACATCTCTCAACCAATTATTATTATTTTGCTTTGTTCTTAAAATCCTATTTAAGTGCTGGATATCATTTAATCATGTAAAAGCACTTGACTTAATTGATCAGCTCACTCTTTGTTGTTGGTATTTTACAATCCTTCCTTTCATTTTAGAAACTTTGAACTTCTAATTGAAGCAGGGGGTTTCTCTCTTCATTGCTTATCATACCTAAGAACATAGATCTAAAGAACAAGAATGTTGAACACTGAAAAACTGTCAGTTTCATCAAATTTTAATTTTTAAAATAACTCAGTCTGCATATTTGATTTTGAATTCCATTACAAGCAGTCTTAACAGAAGTAGATGAACACTTCAACTTGACTGTGTAATTTATTCTCATAAAAATCTCTTCAGAGATCCCTGTCTAGTCAGCAAATAATTGCTTTAACTTTGTATTTTAATATTAGCACTGAATGATTTATGTACATTAAATAATGCTATTCTTACTAACCATTTGTGAGCTAAAAATGATTATCTCCCTTCTGTAGATAATAACACTTCAGGGAAGAAAGGTTAAGTGGTTTGCCTAAGATCACTCAGCCAGTCAATGGATTATCTCAAAATATGATCCTTGAGTCTTTAAATCATTAGACTCCGCTGGCCTCAGCAATACTTGAGAGGCATAAGGGATGGGCCCTTAGATTTTTTTTCCTGGAATGATTTATGTATGTGGCATAACATTTAACTTGTTTCCTAAAGCAGATTTTGTTTCTTTGAACACAATTTGATCTATAAACAAATAGGAGACATTTTATAAGTAAACATGGTAAGAATATACATGTAGAAAAATGTCTGATAGAATTTGATTATTAACCTCCAGAATAGTAGATAGAATAAGTCAACAATTTAACAAACATTCGGTGAAGGAACAGAAAGGGAAAGAAGGATAAGAAATAAAAGAAATAAAGTGACTTCATTTCATAGACTGAAGTTCAGTGTTAGATTTTAACAAGCTTAAACAGAAATAACAAAAAATGAATTTTTGCAGCTGGAGGCACTACTTCCTCCTGGTGGTGTTCTGGGCATCAAGCAGTAACCAGCGGATTATTTGGTGCCAGGAATGGATGCCAGGACTCCCACCTGCAAAAGCATGTGCTGCAGCCCTTTAAACCTCGCCCCAATTTTTGTGCATCAGCCCAAGGTCTTGTGCATTTCTTTCTCTGTTTCCAGAACATATTACAGGTACGCCTGTCCATATCTGCTACAATAGCAAATTTTCTAGGTGCTTACAGTTCATACAATTGGACATACTAGAAGTTACTCCTAAAACTTAAAATTTCTCCAGGGTGTTTTGACCTGAATTAGTAATGAGTGTATTGTACGTAGTGGAAAAAGGAAATAACATCTTGAAAGAACCCCCCATCAAATTTCTATTTGTTAAGTAAACGGGAAGAATGAATTAACTTGAAAGTTGGACCTTCGGTTCCAGGATATTCTGGTTGTTTTTTGCCATTCAGGTTGATCACTAAAGTTAAAATATATACTGGTAAACTATGTAACCAATGGAGCGATAGCACAGCAGGTAGGGCATTTGCCTTGCACACAGCTGACCCAAGTTTAATTCCTCAATCCCTCTCAGAGAGCCTGGCACGCTACCGAGAGTATCCCGCCCACACAGCAGAGCCTGGCAAGCTACCCCTGGTGTATTCAATATGCCAAAAACAGTAACAAGAAGTCTCACAATGGAGACATTACTGGTGCCCGCTCGAGAAAATCGATGAATGGGACAACAGTGCTACAGTGCAGTTTAATAAAACTTAAAATAGAATTTATTCATTTAGGAAAATAAAACTAATATTTTGTTCAGCTGGCAAGATAATAAAGTAATAAGGCACTTGCCTCCCATGTGACCAATTCAGTATCAATCCCCAGCACCCCATATGGTCCTTGAGCACAGAGCCTGGATCAAGCCCAAAGCACTACCAGGCATGGCAACAAAACTAGTCTAAACTAAAATTTTATTTTAAAAGTAGAATTAGCTGGAGCCAGAACGATAGTACATGTGTCCAACCTGGGTTCACTCCCCAGCACTCCATATGGTCCCTGAGCCCAACCAGAAGTAATTACTGAGCACAAAGTCAAGAGTAACCCCTAAACAATAGGGTTGTGTCCCCAAACAAACAAAAAGCAGACCAACTAATCCAGTAGCTAGGAACATTCCTGGTTTTGGCACTGAAAGTCTTATGTCTTCAGTTTCAAACAGAAAGCAAACTGGGATCAGATTTTAAAAAATTAAAAATAAACAAGGCCCTATAGATATCTCCATTGGTTAAGCATTTGTTTCATATGTGGGAGGTCCAGGTTTAATCCCTGGAAACACATGGTTCCCTGAGCACCACTAGGAGTGACCCTTAAGTGTCAAGAAGGCATAGCTCTGAGAAACCACCTGGTGTTTTTTCTTTTTTTAATTCAAAAATACAATAAAATGTTCATTATTCAAAGTTTAAAAGATACATGAGTGAGCATGGGAGTCCACCTCCCAAAGATAAATGTATATGCTCACTTTAATGTACAAAATTAATAACAAACGAGATATGAGGTGGAAAGTAAAACTCCTGAGCCAAGGAGATGGCTCAACAGAGAAACACATACCTTGCATGTGTGACACCCTAGGTTCAATTCCTGGCACCTCAGAAAAAGCAAAAATCAAAATCAAACAAGAAAATGAAAGTCCTACCATTAAGGTGTGTGTTTGAGATAGAGTAAAGGTGGGAATATCTATTGCATGTGTTACTTGATAATAAGAAAGTGATTTTGCATTTTTGCCTATTTTTTTTAGACCATACTACTTTACTTTTTGGGTCACACCCGGCGATGCACAGGGGTTACTCCTGGCTCACTCAGGAATTACTCCCTGCCGGTGCTCAGGGGACCATATGGGATGCTGGGAATCAAACCCGGGTCGGCTGCGTGCAAGGCAAACTCCCTACCTGCTGTGCTATCGCTCCAGCCCCTAGACCATACTACTTTAATCTGCAGAGTTACAAATACATTAGGCAATGGTTTCTTATCTTTTCACAGAGACCTTTTATTTATTTTTTCTTCTTGGTTTATGAAGTTGTTCATGATAATTATTACAGGCATTCAGTATCCCAACAGCAATCCTACCACCACTGTCCATTTCCCTCCATCATTGTCTCCATTTTCCTAATCATGCCTCAAGTCTTCCCATCACAGGGACTTTTTAAATGTAAAAGCTGTGTAAAAGAAAATAAATGCTGACTGACCTTAAAAAAAATACATGAGTGAAAATACACATTAAATTTATCTGCACTTTTAATATGAAGCGATGGCCACTGTTAATATATTTCTGGTTAATTGGAAATATATTTTTAATATTTCTGTGGACTTTATAAGTGTTAGCTACTACATATGGTGACAGGGTAACAGCAATTGTATTATCTTTTATAATTCTATTTTAAAAGTATGCCAAGTACTTTAGTATATATACCTTTTTTCATCTGATTGCATCCTCTATAAACTGATAAATTATCTATTGTGTATTGACCATTTCTATGCTATTCATTCTACAAATTCCCTAAACCTTATATGTTATCTCTGAAATGCAGTAGCAGCCAGTGCATTAGTAGCATGCTTTCTGAGTTCTGATAACTGTATCACAGTGTAATCTCACTGCTCAGGGGTATGCAGCCTTTCATTTCTTATTCCATTTCTATTTCCCCTATAGGCCAAGGAGGCGAAGTTTCTGTCTAGGGAGTCTAGCATCATTTAACATTGATGGTACTTGTCCAACAATTTCCTACATGAGTGAGACCATATGTCAACTACCCTTAGCACTTAAAATTTATCAATACCTACTTAAACATACAAAGCGCTTTTGTTTTCTGAAGGTTTAACTTTCTGAACACATTTTAAGTCCTGAGTTAAAGGTAGATGGTTAAAAAGAAGATAAACTGCAGTATTAGAAAAGAAATAGATCTTAGTTCTTTTCAAAACATATTTACATTAACCTAAGGTCTGATTTCAGAATGACCATGATCCAGAAGCACTCTTTCCTTAAAGGAGTACTTACTAACCATGTGCAAAGTTAGCATGTTCTGGCCAATAACATATACAATAAAGGCCTCTTCTGTTTTATTTCTAGCTACACAATGCCCTTTGGCAGCTTTAGGTTGCTTGCATAATTGAAATGACTGTAGATAAAAAGCCACCAATATAGAGAAACAGAGACATCCCATGCCTCGCAGGTAAGTATGCAAATAACCATTTCCCAGCATTGCTCAGTTTGTCCTCGATATTTCAAAATTAGTATTTCATTTTAAGTTACTAGGCATTAATCATACGTTTATGGAACAGAATCCTTATAAAAGCTCTCAACAAAACACCAGAATATTCATTGCTGATACTTTAGCATAATTAAATATATTTAATGTTGCCTGTCACTATAAAAGTTTTATTAAGTTGAGCACAAAATTGATTTTCCTTTCATATTTTGCATATCATGCATATCATGCTTGGCTTAGAAAAGCATCTCAGGGCTAGGAAAGATTAATAAGATATAATGCAGTCTTTAAAAACATACATTTTTATAGGATATAGTGCTTGTTCTGTGCAGTTAAAAAGTCTATTCTCAGTTTTCCAGATTTATATTGACCAATAAATGTTTCTTAAAAACATTGAATGATGCTAAATTGAAAATGGAAAGGATTCTGCCCCTCCAGAGACCAGGCATATTGCTGAATTCTTTTAATTTTAATGATATGGTTGGTTACACTCATCTTAGTATGACTTTATAGCAATACATTTAAGATAAAGAATTCCTGGTTCTTTTGATCATCATGGAGAGTTAATTTGTATAATTAGAGCTCCAAAGTACTAATTTTGGTATACATTAAAGCTGGCAGTGTGTAGTGCCCTAATGAATTAGAAATTTTATTTCTATTTTTTCTATGGAAGTCTTTTGTTGAGGGTATAAAGGCAGACCAAAGAACATCTAACAGTTGCATAAGCACTTAATATTTTCTAACTTATGGCCATATATTATCTCATCTGATCCTTAAAAGAGCCTTCCAAAGCAAATTAATTAATCCCTTTATACACACACAAGGACTGGAGCGATAGCACAGCAGGTAGAACGTTTGCCTTGTACGTGGCCAACCTGGGTTCGATTCCTCCATCCCTCTCGGAGAGCCCAGCAAGCTACAGAGAGTATCCCGCCCACACAGCAGAGCCTGGCAAGCTAACTGTGGCGTATTTGATATGCCGAAAACAAGTAACAAGTCTCACAATGGAGACATTACTGGTGCCCACTCAAGCATACACACACACACAAAAAAAACGGAGTATCAAATGTCCAAAATTTTTTAGTAAATAAAGGATTAGTTCCTAGATTTTCTGATTACCAACCCTTCATTTTAATTGTTCTTTTATAATAGTCTCTTTTGTTCTAGTATATTAATACGATTAGAATAAGAATTTTGTTCATTTGCTGTTAAGACATACCTAGGTTTACTCAAATACTCAGAAATCTCTGAGCTATTCAGGGACTATTCCCAGCTCTATGCTAAACCTTACTTCCAGCATTGCTTGGGAAATGATGGTAGACCAGGGATCAAACTCATTCAGATTATGCCTGCTGAGCTATCTCTCCAGTCCAGAAAGTAAAGACCTTTGTGTGTTTTAAAAAATGTTGCTAGTGTCCAAGGTGGCTAAATATTTTGATTAAAGATATGGATTATACAAGGGTTGAAAAATATCTGTAACTAAAGGGTGTAGCTTGGTAGTAGAGAACTTACCTTGCATATGTGAGGCCCTGTGTTCTATACTCAGCGACACACACACACACATACACACACACACACACACACACACACACACGCACGCACACACACGCATGACTACTTTGGGGGATGCCTGGCAATGTTTGGGGCTTAGTCCTGGGTCAGCTGCATGCAAAGCAAGTGACTTACCTGTTTTTCTCTCTGGTCCCTCTTTAGTATTTCTCTGTGCTTAAAGGTCACTCCTGTGGATGGTCTAGGAACCATGTGCTATAAGGTATCAAATCAGGGAAGGTTACATATAAGATTAGTGTTAATCTTAACATCTGTACTATCTCCCTAGTCCTAATTTTATTCTTCATTTGCAATTTCCATATCTTTGTTTGTCTTGTCTGATTGTTTTGCTAATACTTTGATGTGTAAGTGTAGTGAGAATGAGCACCCTTGTCTTATCCTTAATCTTGGAGGAAAAGTTTTAGGCTATTTACTGTTGAGTATGTTTTCTATATAATTGTTATATATGTGATTATGTAAATATAATTTTCTTCTGTTTCTAGTTTGGTCATTCATTATCATAAAAGTGTGTCGAATGCTTTCTTTCTGCTGCTATTAATATTATCATGAGATTTCTATCCCTTGTTCTATTAATGTGGAATATCGCATTGATTGAGTTTGATATGTTTAACGACTTGGTCATTGTATATGACTCCCTTAATGTGCTGTAAAATTTGGTTTGCTAGCATTTTATTGAAGATTTGAAGATTCATCGGGTATACGAGCCTATAATTTTTCTGTTTGTAGTGTTCTTTTTTCTGATTTTGATAATCAGCTTGGAAGTGTTTGATCCTCTCCAATTCTTTGGAAGAGTTTTAGAAGAATTGGCATTTAACATCATTTAAATTTTTTGTAAAATTTCCAGTGACGCCATCTGGTACTAGGTTTTTCTTTGTGGAGATATTTTTATCCTCAATTAAATCTCCTGACTCGTTATTATCTTGTTGACATTTTCTATTTGTTCATGATCTGATCTTGATTGTAGGCTTCTAAGAATCTATCCATTTCCTCCAGGTTATCTGATCTGTAATATAAAATTATTGCAGCAGTTCCTTATTATCATTTTTATTACTGTGGTGTTGGGGTCTCAGTAGCTGGCCTGAGACTTTGACTAAACCCCCTGCCCCTGAAAGCAAGAGCCAGCCCTGTTTACAGGGGCCCAGGAGCCCTGCATTCCACACACTCCAGCATTCCACACACAGGCACTCTGGTTGAGGAGACAATGGGATGAGGGGCGAGACAGTTAACATTTACCTGAGCTAGTTAACCCGGCCCTGAGATTGGGGAATACAAATCAGTAACTAACATTGTACTGAGCTCCATGCACGAGATATGCGTGATACATGCGTGGAATGCCCCCCACACACCCCAGATTGTGTGCATAAAAACCCCTGTGTAAGAATCAATAAACGGAGTCTGCTGACCACCAGGCTTCCCCAGCTCTGCTTGGTGACCTTCTCGGTCGGCTGCTTTCTCGGCAGTAGGAATTCTGCCACTAGCAGACGGCCAGGGCAGACAGAGGCTTCTCCCCTTCCCACTCCCTCTCACACAGGGAGTAAGTCCTGTGACTTCAGGGCTCATACTCCAGTGTGCCGGGGTTGACTGGCCAGGACCCTCACACTGTGGTATCAATTTTCGCGTTGCCTCTATCATTTCTGAGTATAGTTGAGTCTTATTTTTATTAGTAGTATAGCTGGAGTCAGAGAAATAGTACAGTGGTTAAGGTATGCCTTGCAGACAGTTAATCCCACTCGGAGTCTCAACACTGCATATAATCAAATCCCCTGAGCATTGCTAGCAGGTATCTGAGCACTGAGACAGGAATAAGCTGTGAGCACTACCAAGTATGCACCCCCCAAAAAAGACCTCAGAAAGATGAAATAAAAATTAATTAATTAATATAGCTAAGTGTCTGCTTTGCTCTAGAGAACTGTCACTTAATTTTTGTTGATATTATCTGTCAAATTTTTTCCTCTAATTTGATTTTTCCTGCTCTAATTTTTAAAAACTGTTCTTTCTGTTAAATTTGTGCTTAGCTAATTTTTTTTTGCCTAATGCCTTGAGAGTTTAAAATCTGATATTTGAGGTCTTTTTCTTCTTGTTGTGGGGGCCACAGTCAGCAATTCTCCGAAACCACTAGCATCACAGCTGATAGAGCTGGAGGGTAGAGGGCTGCAGTGCTGGGTACTGAACTCAGGGATTCACACATTAGAAGTGTGTGCTCTAACACTGAAATCAGTCACCAGCTCCTTGTCATACTTTATAAATTGTGATATTTATCTCTACAAACTTGCCTGCAAGTTTTTTTTACATCCCACAAGGTTTGGTATTTTCTATTTTCATTTGTCTCTAGAGAATTTCTAAATTATTATTAGATTTTTTTCTTTCACCAATTTTTACTTGAGTATGTTGTTTACTTAGCACATCTTTGTGAATTTTTCAGTTACTATTCTGCCAGTAATGTCTGGTTTAATTAATTTGTGGTTGGGAAAGCTATTATAATTTTTTTACTATTAAAGTAAAAAATTGTTTTGAGACATAATGTGCAATCTCTCCTGAGAAATATTTGGTATGTGCTTAATAATACTGTTTTATTTGGGCATGAAATGTGTGATAAGTCAATATGTTCTACAGTGCATTTCACTAATGCACTGTAGAACAAGAAGAAAAGGATCTCAAATATCTTACTTTAATCTCTCAAAGAGTTAGACAAAGAAAAAAATAGGCTAAGTACAAATTTAACAGAAAGAGAACCATTTTTAAACATTAGACCAGGAAGAATAATTAACTTTATTATCTTCTATCTATATGTCCTACCCCTTATTGAAAGTAAAATGTTAAATTATCATACAATTTTGTGCTCTTGCTTATAGTTCCCTTTAGTTCTGTATTGTTTCCTTCATGTATTGAGTTGTTCTTAGGTTGAGTCCATTTAATTATTATATTGTTCTGGTCAATTAATAATTATCATTACATAAGACCATATTTTGTTTCTGTAACTATGGTTAAATTAGTGTTTTATATCGGATATAAGTATAGCTGGTCCTATTCACGTTTAGTAAGCATTTGCATAAAATAATTCTATCCTTTGTCTTTTAACGTGTCCTAACTCGCACATCAACACACATACATGCACGCATGTAAGCACACATGCACGCACACAAATGCATAGCCATCTCCCCCGATCTTTATGAACTGACTTTGTAAAGAAAAGACTCTATATCAAGCTACTCAGCACGAGATTCTGGGAGTCTATCCAATATCTTCTGGGGTGGTGCTTCCCCAAAATTCTATGTATAAATCCCCAATTTAAGAATTTTCCAGTGTCTTTTTCTCGGGTACTAGTAACATTAAACTCCCTTTAATATCTGTTCATAGTACATAAGTTTTCTAAAACTGCCTCAAGAACTTGTTGGTTCCCAGAAATCCTGAAGTTTCTTGAATAAAGATCACATCATAGCTTCAAGTTAGATAAATCAGAAACTAGGAAGTACCTCAAGAAGCCCAAGCTCCTAATCAGAAGCCCCTCCCTACCATCAGAAGACCTGTCTCAGGACCATCACTAAGCCGTATCCTCTGCTGCAGCTGCAGAATCACTCCTCAATGACCTCCTGGATATCTATAGAACACGTTCCGTCCTGTCAGTGTTCAAAGAAAGGTGTGACAGACACCCACTCCTCAAGCAACCCTTCACAGTCACAAATTTGGATACAAATTCCAGCTCTTTGCATACACAGGGAGAAGTAGGGAATTAGGAGATTTTTATTTTTTCCCACAGAACCGAGAAGGAGGACTGATGAGTAAAAATGAGCTGATCTAACTCTTCACTTCTGTTCCCAATGGCCTCTAACAAGGCACCTTCTTTTCTCAGCAGTTAGATTAAGGCAAAGTCAAAACTATGCCCTTGGGTAGGAAGTTCCTTGAAAAGTCTGCACTGGCATATGTCTCAGTGTTCTATTTCCCTTACTAGAGAGAAACTGAGAGTCATAATATTTTCTCTTAATTGTGCCACACTGAGCCGGAGGGGAATTATGGTGAATGAATGGCATAAAATTCCTACTGGCCTTAATACAACTGATTTCACACTCACCTGAGACACAAGAACTTCCATAAAATCTATGCAGTTTTATTGCTGTGGCTTGCTCTGTGTTTGCTTGTTGAATCAAAGTTTTTAGGGGAGAAGAAGTATATGAAGCTTCCTATTCTGCCATCCTGCTAACCTTTATGCTAGTATTTTCTAACTATTAACTTACATTTTATTACCCTATGTTATATTTCTTTCCCTTATTTAAAAAATAAAATCTACTATCAGTGAGCTCATAGGCCAGTAGTAATTCGTTGTTTCCTGAAAGTCAGTTCTAATTGGAACAAGATGAGAAAATAGTGTTTTCAGATTATTTCCTGGGCTAAAAGAATTTGTGACTAATAATTTGGGGGCCAGAGTGATAGTACAGCAGGTAGGGTACTTCCTTATACATGGTCATCTGGGGTTCAATCCTTGGGTCCCCATTCAGTCTCATGAGCCTTCCAGGAATGACCCTGAGCACAGAGCCAGTGCTAAGCTCTGAGCACTGAAAGGTGTGGTCCCAAATCAAACAACAACAAAAAATAATTAAAAATTTAATTATGAAATTAGATATCAATGAAGTTTCACTAATAATTATCAAAAATTTGTTCTGTATATAATGCTTTATATGCAAAAATATACATAACATTTTATAATATATGTATATGTATATATAGTGAAATTAAAACTTTAATTATGGTATAAAGACCTCCCATATGCAGAATATATGAAAATAACAAGGATCTAAGGCAGAATAAAGTAGATGAAGAGCCCCTGATGATAAACAAAAGGCTAAAGAAAATCAGGCAAGATTAAATTTCATGAGTTGAATCATTTGTAACAAATTTATATTAAATCTATATTTTCAAGGTGGTCCTATGAACTTTGAGAGGGGACAGAGTAGTGTGCCTGACCTAAAAAAGAGAATATAAATTAATAAAGAAAAAACTATTTGTGCCCTGGGATTAAATATTTAGGGAAGGAAGAGTGAGAGGGAGAACAGAGAACTATTAAGTGCAATGATATGAGAGGTTTAGATACTTAATACTTTTTCCTTTTGAACCCATTTTCCTAATTTCTGTAATCAATTTTAAATAATTTATTATTGAAGGGCCAGAGAGATAGACAGGACTAAAGTGCTTGTCTTGAATGTGGTTAGAACCATGTTAGGTTCCTCAAGCACTGCCAGGGTTATCCCTGCACCACATCCAGGAGTAAACTTTGAGCACTGTTTCATGTGGCTTCTTGAAGATAAAGGAAGAGGAGAAGGAGGAGGAAAAGGAGCAGGAGAAGGAGGAGCAACTTTGGAGGCAGAAAATATAATAGAAAAGGTAAGGCACTTGCTTTGCACACGGCTGACCCAGTTTCCATCCCCACTATCTGCTGTGGTCCCCCAAACACCACCAGCAATGACCCCTGCGTACAGAGTGAGGAGTATGTCTTTAGTACTCCTACTGGTGACACAATATGTCTGTGCTACCAAATCTCCCACACTTACACACACGCACTAAACTGAAATCATGTGTTCAAAGTTCTTTAAACAAATCTTCTCAAACATTTTTTTCACCCAATATCTCTTTCCAACTTAAGTCTTGGTGTTTGTAATTTTGAATTTGTCTACATTCGATTCAGACAGTAGTATAAACAAAAATTTCTTAATTTTGATTATAAATCCATTCATTTCAATCATAGGTTATTATATTCTGGGATTTAAAAAAGTAAACTCTGGTAATATTTTGATGGTTTGGGGACCACGTCTGTCAGTGGTTGAGCTTACTCCTGGTTTTGAGCTCAAGGATCACTTCCGGCAGAGCTGGGGGAACCATATGGGATGATCGGGATAGAAACGGGGTCGGCCACATGCAAGGCAAGTCCCCTGCCTGCTGGTAATTAAGTTTAATGTTAAAGCACATTTGAAATTATCCTCCTAGACTTCATTAAGGTGGAAGTTATTAGCTTCTGGGGCACCTGAGGATGTCAAACAAAACTAAGTACTGAATCAAGATAACGCTGTGAAAATGTACTTCATACTCCAATGTCTTGACTTGTTCAAAATCGAGCACAAAGAAATGAAGCTGCTTCTTGTCCATCTTCCCTAATTTTTAAATGCTTGTTCCCTTTTACCTAACTTTTTATTTCATTCCAACATATTTTTAAAACAGCCATCTTCTTCATTATAAAAAAAGTGAAAGAAAACATTCATTTCACTCTTGTCAGATGTGAGTCCTCTTCCAAGTTCCCACTCATATTTTTCAGTACCTTGATGATGCTTCATTGATTGCTCAAGTTTGTTGTCTGTGGTTTTATCTTGTAAGAGTATATCTGGATGTCAGGCTCTATTCTCCATAGTCTGATTCACAAGGAGTTATCAGATAAGACTTATTTTAAGGACCTGTCTCTTTAGAAATGATTACACACACACAAAAAGCAGTTCTTCGATAATTGAGAGTCTGGGGATTGAGGAAGTCAACCATTTTAATGCTTATCTATGTGCAGTCTAGGCACCTGCTTTTTCAGGCACTTTAGGGCTCAAACTAAGCTTGGGACTCAGAACAGAAGAAATACAACAGCCATATACTTCCATTGTTTGGGTGTTTAATGGTCTAATAAATCATAGATAGCTCTATGGACTTTCCCTCAAATCTGTCTACTGCTGACAGAAGAGGATATTCTTCCATCCTCTATCAGTTTTGTGCTAAAACAGCACACTTGTCAGAGCAGAGAGGTTTGTTGTTCCGTGCATATGAGCAATACACAAAGATGTCAGCACTACTCGATGAGAGGAATGGTATAGGCTTGGATTCCCTGAGTCTTCTGGTTCATGATAAATCCCAGAGTTCTGCCTATTGTTCGTTAATTAATATAAATGGACTTAGCATAAGATAAAGGTGTCATAATACAGACACATTTTTTATACTGCAAGTGCGCTCTATTAATACTTTAAAGCATCCGTCTCATTATGTTCAATGGGAGTAATCCTCGGGTTGATTATATATCTGAGTCATAGTTGAAGTACTCAGAAAAGTAATAATAATAATAATGAGCGTCCTTAGGAGTTGAACCAGAGTTACTAAAGAAGAACAAGAGCTTGATGTAATATGGGTGATGGAGACGCTTACTGTCCCTAAAAATACACATGCAACTATTCTTTAAAAGCAGATTTTCATTAAAATAGATCATCTTTGTATAAATATTAAGTGATATTTCTGGTCATCTCCACCCTCTGACTAATCCTCCAGAATTCTAATTTAATTCTTTGACTCTAGTTTTTGAATTCTTGTAAAGGTGGTTTTACATTTAAATGTATCTCTAATGCCTGTTTAAATAATTTCAGACATCAGCTTAGCATGTAAGTTTGAGGTAGAGGGATCAGAGATGTAAAAACTGCATAAATGTGTTGCCTCTATCTGGTACATGATCAACAGCCCTTAAGAGCAGGCTCTCATTATCAGTTCATCTATTCTTCAATTGTAGCTCATAAATTTTAATTAAAGAGAATTGCTTCTAATGCACATGTAAATAATGGAGGCTTTTTTTTTTTCAAATCACTGTGAGATACACAATTACAAAGCTGTTCGCGACTGACAAGTTTTCAGTCATACACTGTTCCAACACTTATTCCTCCACCAATGTACATTTCCCACCACCAACGTCCCCAGTTTTCCTCTCGCCACCCCCACCCCACCCTGTCTCTCTGGCTGGCACTTTCCAATTTTCTCACTCTCTCTCAATAATGGAGACGTTGGTCTATATATTTACTAAGAAAAGAAGTGGGGAAGAAAAACATCTGGAACTTTGAACTGTACAAGTGACTTATACTTGTTACTAATTATAATCTCTACAATGAGATCTTCATATGAGAAATAAATTTGAGATAGTATCAATTCTCATTTGTCCTTCATAGTGGTATAGGTCCCCCACAGAGAGGGGGTTCTAATGCTTTTATCCAACATAGACTATAAATGTCAGCTTCTCCTGGTACTGTACTGACAAAACAACAAGCTAGTTCAAAGCTGGAGGGAAATTGTAGCTGTCTAGGAGATTTTCCAATATAGCATGTTAGTCTCCAAAGTGATACCCAAGGGATTTACAAAAGCAACTTAGATTCTATGAAATCATCTTACACCCAGACTTCAGAAACTGACTCCCATGTACAGTGTGACTCCGATGCATTGCCCAAATAACAATAGATCTGGGATGTAAATTTACAGAATTATTTCCTTCTACTTGCTGTGTATTAATAGATTAGTCTGCTTTTGAGATGATCTGGCTTCTTTATGACATCTCAAAACAGTAACCATTCTTTTTTTGGAGGCAGAAATATAACATGCATAAAAGTACTGACACTTAAGCTAAGCTCTATTTATGATGCATACTATCTTTGAGCTGATTAGTAAAAAAGGTAACATTTCTAATTTAAAAAAATATATATTTTGCTCACATTTTAGGATACTTAATTAAGTTTGTCAGGGCTGCCATAGCAAAGTGCAATAATTAAAGTGGCTTAAAATACAAAAATGTATTATCTTACACTTCTGATGAAGATGATGGTGTTGATGAGTTGTTTTCTTCTGAGTGGTATAAAATAGAACCCTGTTTTATGCCTCTCATTTCATTTTTGGAGGCAATTTTTTCCTTCCTTAATTTATAAAAGCAGCACCCCAAATTTCTGCTTTCATGCTTACATTCCATTCTTACATCCATGCATAAACGTCCTCGTTTTTATAAAGATATCATTCATAAGGCACTATGGGTCCACTTATCTTGACTGATTATTAAACAATCCTATTTCCAAATAAATGAGGGCACATTCTGAATTACTTGAAATTAGTAATTCAACATACAAATAGAGTGGAGAGGGAAAAATTTGATGTCTAACAATAAGCAACTCATAAGTCTTTATTAATCATCATTCAGTAAATGCTCACATTAAAATGTGTATTTCTTTCTATTAAAATAATATTAAATTATAACATTATATAAGTACCAGGTGTGTCTTTAGTTCACTTGTTTTCTTTATATAACACTTGTTTTGGCTTTTTGGGTCACACCTGGCGGTGCTCAGGGGTTACTCCTGGCTCTGCACTCAGAAAATACTCCTGGCAGTGCTCACAGGACCGTATGGGATGTGAGGATCAGCCACGTGTAAGGCAAATTGTCTCCCTGTTGTACTATCGTCCCAGCCCTTCTTTATATTACACTTAACCACGAATTAAAACAGTGTTTTTCTTCCTCTTTCTAAGGAAGAAAATTTCGCTAAGCAAGACTTTCTCTACTCCCTCCATGTTGTTGAAAATGGCAGAATTTAATTCTGCTTATGGACAAACAGGTTTATCTACTTCCTGTTTTCAGTACTCGACTATTGTAAGTAATGCATCAATAAATAGTAGAGTGCAAATATTTCTTCAAATTTTTCCAAAGAAAATGTGTGTGTATTTCTTAAGTAACCAATAATATGTTTTGTTAGTATAAGATTTTGTGGTAAATTGTATTGGCTATTGTGAAAAGTACAAAAGAAATAAAAGGGAGCTAGAGATATCTCAAAGGGCTGGAATGCATGCTTTGTATGAAGCAGCCTGAGGTTCAATTGCTGGGTAATCACATGATTCCTCAAGCACTAACAAAATATCTCCAAGCACTGAGCTAGGTGACAAAAGGAACTCTAAGCACTAAACTAGGAGCACCTCTGATCAATCACTATGTGTACTCCCTCCAAAAAAAAAGAAAAAATTTCTGTCCCTTTATCTACTACCTACAAAAGGTGAAAATCAGCCAACAATTGCCATATATTTTTATATAAGAAAAAAGTAAAACATGCAATTACAGAATTAAAAATTGTGTCTTTCCCATACAATTTGATAATACCTTATAAGAAAAAATTGCTATTGTCTTTTCTATTGATCCATTTTGAATGCTCTTTGGCCATATCTCTGCAAATATTTTGGTCCATAAGAGTGCAGGACAGATTCATGGGTTAAAAGACTGGAGAGGTTTAAGCAAACAACAAAAATACCCCATCATTGGTTCAAAGATGGTACAATAAGTAAGATTCTTACCTTGCCTATGACTAACCTGGATTCAATCTTCCTCATTCTGTATTGTCCCAAAAGCCCCACCAGTAGTGATCTTGGAACAAAGATCTATGCTTAGGCCAGAAGTAAGCCCTAAGCATACCTGGATGTGACTCAAAACAAAAAAATTAAGTAAAATTCCTCCACACTGATGATGCGCTGTGCAGAAGGAACATTGAGAACTGCCAAATTCCTTGGTATGCTCATCCTCTATGCTACACCCACATCTGGTTGGTCATTTGATTTTCTGCCTCAACCACCTGACTCCAGATTCTTAAAACAATAATACTTGTGGCATTTTTATTTCTGTGATAGAGAAGGAACACATGGAACTTTCTAGTTTTTGTGTATATTACATCAGTGATACACACATGTGATGGAAACATACTTGCTCAGTGAAATTTATGCAATTTGATTCCAGTGGTACAAGATCCTGGTCTGTGATAATAGCTAGGCAACTAAACCTTATTTTCATTATTTAAAATAAAATTTTACCAAGATACTTGCTTTTAAAAAATTAAATAAGAGGCATTTGTTAATATTGATGCTTGTATACTAATTTTACCTTGTTTAATTTTGCTTTATGCAAAACAACAGACATAGAGGTACAAAATTAGAAATGAAATTTTCTGTATCTCTTTCTTCTAATTGCAAACTTTAGTTCAAGGAGGACATTTTATTTCAAGGAAGGAAAACTGGTGCATAGATTTTCTTTTAAATAAAAATTCATCATGCTTATAAACTTAATATGATCTTAATTAAAATTACTTTCTGCTCCACTAAAGTGTCATAAGTGAATTGACCCTAAGGAGTCTCATTTGGACAGTACAGAAAATACACCCAAATTTCTTCAGTCCTCTAATAAATCTTTATTTCAGGACTACAGATAATGTCAGAGTGCAAACTGATGCACGCATAAATTATAAAAAAAAAAAGCTAAAAAAATTGACCAAATCTCAGAGGAAGCATCTCAATTAGTTCACATCACTGTTTCGAAGGGGCAAGCTATCAAGTAGTTAAAAACTTCATAAAAATCAACATTTTTATGCATACTGATTGTAGTTCAGAGGGAAAAAAAAATCTGTCAAAAATGTAGGGAGAGAGAGAGAAGAGAAGTGCCTGTTGTAGAGGCAGGCTGGGGGCAGGGAATAGTTGGGGACTGGTGGGAGCAAAACTGGAAATATTGACACTGGGAAATGTAGACTGGTCGAATGAAGGGTGTTGAAACACTGTATAATTGAAACCTAATGATTAACAGCTTTGTAATGAGCTATCTCATGGTGATTCAAATAAAAAATAATTTTTTAATGTACAGTACATAGAGAAACTGACAGAGAAGGGCTCTGAAAGCAATCACTAAGAAAGAGGAGAAAGAGAGAGGCAAATGAAAAAAAGACAAGGAACAGAGAAATTATGACAAATGATAACGTCAAGGTGATATATTTACCAAACAATCAGATTGACTGTAATAAATTTGAAGAAAAGGCATGATTAGTGGAAAGAGAAGGGATTAGCTTTTAAAGTATCTAAAAAAATCTGCTTCTAATTGACTTTATCTAAGTACATGATTTGACTGACACATTTGTTAGATAACAAAAAGTTTTATTTCAAACCCAGAAACTTTAACAGTTAAACAGATACAATTTTAAAGAAATAGAGAACGAATCTATGTCCTCCCTAGCACCCTAGCACCCCCCCCCATTTGTCACTACCACCTGTCCTTCTTTAGAGGAAAACTTGTTTGGAGCCAGAATTAAGACTAATAATTCCAGTATAGAGTGTAGATTTGAATGCATGTAGTAGGGAAAGATGGATTTGAGCATGTCAAAGTGAATTGCAACAGATCTTATTGTCTTTGATAAATGTTGAAGCATTTTTGGAAGGTCTGTCAAATAAGACAGAAAGGGTAGTCCCCAGTCAACAACCATAAATTAAGTGAAGGCAGCCACTGGCTAACAATTTACAAATGCTTGTACTCTCACTCCTACCACAGGAAAAATAATAGTTTTGCCAACAACTACATCAACTTGGAAAGAACCTTTCCTTAATAGAGCCTAGAGATCAGAACCAAACTAGATCAAAATGCTGAGTCATGTCAGATTCGAGGAGACAATAAATAAGCGTTACTTTATGCTACTACTTTTATGGAAATATTGTCTTGCAACAATAGAAAACAAACTATAATTTTGTACAAATGTCTTTAGCATCACCAACTTGAATAACAAGTTTTGCTTAGAACACTAGTGTTCTGAGATAGTTAGCCAAGTGCATGTTAAATAAAAGAAGGCTTTTATTTGCATAATTAAAGAACTTTGAATTACTGTCAATCTTATTTAATTTGCATTTTTAAATAAAAAATTAATTTATCTTCCAAGTATGATAAAAATAAGCATTATACTCTATTATATGTTCATTCCTTTGTACTGCCAGGAGTGATCCCTGAGACAGAGCCAGGAGTAAGCCCTGAGCATTTCCAGGTATAAATCAAAAACAAACAAAGAAAAGGTAAAAAAAAATAATATTTGAAGAGCATAGATAGTCATCAGATCACAGACATGTAGCACTGTAGCACTGTCTATCGTTGTTCATCGATTTGCTTGAGTGGGCACCAGTAACGTCTCTATTGTGAGACTTGTTACTGTTTTTTGGCTTATCAAATATGCCACAGGTAGCTTGCCAGGCTCTGCCGTGCAGGCGGGATACTCTCGGTAGTTTGCCAGGCCCTCCTAGAGGGATGGAGGAATCAAACCCAGGTAGGCCGTGTGCAAGGCAAATGCCCTACCTGCTGTGCTATCACTCTAGTCCATCAGATAACAGGAGAATCTCAAAATGAGAAAGCTATTTATTCCTTCCTGTTTTGTCCTAAACAACAATATACAGCATAATAAACCACGGCAGGAGACTGGACAGAAGGTCAAGGGTAAGGTCTTGTACATGGCCAACCCCTGTTCTATCCCTGGCACCTCGTATGGTTTCCTAAGCACTACCAGGAGAGATCACTGAGCACAGATTCAAGAAGTTCGGTGTGCCCTAAAACCTCTAGCTAAGTATAACCTAAATTTCCCCCAACATTCCCCTGCAAAGGGGGGAGAGGGAGAGAGAGAGAGATCATCCAGGCTATGAAGAAACAAAAACTGAAAATCAAAACAGAATAAATCAGTGTACAAAAACACAAATCAAAGTATATTGCCAAGAACCAGCACCATAATCGGCACCCTGTCCCCAGAAGATATATAACCATACTTAGAATACGTTGACTCACACAGCTTTCCCATCACTTATTCTAGAGAAACTGAGGTGTAAGGATCTTGATTTGTACAAGACGGATATCAATTGACTTAATACTTTGCAGCCTATTCCCACCTAGCTCTTGGGGAAAACCAAAGATTCTTTTCTTCTCTATTCTGTCACATTATAAAATGGTTATCTTCAATATCTTCCAGACTCTTCTAACACTTATTACCTTTTCTGTCATTTGTATGCATATTTTATTTGATTTCATCCCCAAATCTAGCCGGACAGATATTTAAATCTTCTGTTAAGTGCCACCTTTTCCTTTGTCCTATTTTCCCAGAAGAGAGGTTAGACACAAGACAACTTTCAAAATAGCAGATAAATTTGAATAATATATTAATATTCATTCTTTCTTATTGCAAAGTGAGTGAATAAGATTATTTGATAAATTTCTTTTTAGGTCTGCAGGTTTTATTATCTTATTTTCAAAATAACATGCCATCTATGTTCAGAAGAGTCATAATTACAATAAAACTCTTATCTCTCTGCTTTGTTTCTCAAAATGTAGTCAATAATGTTTTAGTGTTATATAAAGCATGTGTGCATGTATTTTCACTTGAGAGTATAATTGAGAATATAAATAATAATTTCTTATTGTAGTATAATATTTGTAGTTTGGAATCAGGTAAAGGTTGGGAGATGCCTCCTGATAGCATGTAGAATGAGTGAGAGAATTTTTCAATTTACACACAAACACACTTTTACATCCTATCTATATCTCTTGGGAATAAATAATCACTTTTCTCAACATATGAAAAATAAAAGCTAGTTAAGATATAGCCTTTCAGCTCAGATAGAGAAGGGAACACCAAGTAGAGGATGTCGGGAGGACGCATTTGGGTTGAAAGATGCGAGCTGAAAGTAGACTATAGACCGAACATGATGGCCACTCAATACCTCTGTTGCAATGTACTACAACACCCAAAAGGAGAGAGAACGAAGGGGAATGCCCTGCCACAGAGGCAGGGTGGGGTTGTAGGGGATGGGGTGGTGGTGGTGAGAGGGATACTGGGATCATTGGTGGAGGTGAACAGGCACTGGTGGAAGGATGGGTAAACGATCACTGTATGAGTGAAATGCAAACACAAAAGTCCATAAGTTTGTAACTGTACATCACAGCAATTCTCTAATAAAAATTTTTTTTAAAAAGAGAGATAGCCTCTGAGAAGCATACTCTAACCCATAATAGAATGGTGAGTGAAAAGTATTGTAGTACACCTTAGAGTTAACAAGAAAAAAAGTTTTAAAACTATGAATAAAATATCACTCATTATAGTAGGTTGGTTGATTATTCTCTGTTATTAACTACTGTTTATATGTTGTTTATAGAAATCTATCTATAAAAATACATAGTTCACAATCCTGAAAAGTAGTAAGGGGGTAATACTTCAGCAGCTCAACCAAGCAAATTTCACTTTGTTTTGAGTACCTCACAGGTTTCTGGACAATATCCAATCTTTTTTCATTTTAGAATAAATCTGAGCTAGAAATTTCAAACCCCTGTGGTTGCTCATTTCAGAGAAATACAAATTGCATGTAGTGAAATTCAGTTTAGAAAAGTGATACAGAAGGGTTATTCTAAGAATCCAAATCTCCATGGACTTTGAACAAGCTGTTTCCAAAAGGGCATAGGAAGGTTAGCAAATTAAACAGATAATACTTAAATCACTTTCTCCTTTCTGTGCCAGATGTTTTAGTACAAGTTTAAAAAAAAACTTTAAAAAGGAATATAAAGTTTGGGTTTATACCATTTATAACCATCAATTAAAATCTTATGAAATTCATATAACAGTAAATAGCTATTGAGATACTAATTTCATAGTTAGTCTTAATTTTATCAATAATTAAGGGTATGTTACTCTGTTTTCTGATACACAAAAATCAGGAATTCCACACATGTGAAGGAATTTGTTTTTGGTGCCTTCAATTATTCTCTTATCTTTTATTCATCACAAAATACTTCTACCCTTCATGTTCTAGGGCAAAGGTCAACAAATGTGTTTTGTAAAATTCCAGAAAGCAAATGTTTTAGATTTCACATTGTAGCTATTCAAGTCTGTAACTATAACATGAAAGAATTTTTTGATGACACATAAATAACTGGACCTACTGTTTTCTATAAGATCTTATTTACAAAAGGAAGTTTTGGGCAATAATTCAGACTGAATGCCGTAGTTTTCAGACCACTGCACTAAGACAACCAGTAGTAAGAATATTATTTTATTAATTGATTAAAAAAACCTCCAATTTATATTAATTTTGTCTGAAATTAATTTTTCCATTTTAGCCAGGTGCAAAATGAGAGAGGTATAGATGATAGGTAGATAGATATTTGTGTACAATTATGCAAGTTGAGAAGTTCCACAGTCTTCCATTTGCAAGATGGAAACATAGGTAAAACAACAGTGTAGATTCCAGCGCAGAGCTGCAGGTGTGAGAACTGATGGCAGGAAAAACCAGTCTTAGCTCAATAGTCAGACAGAGAGGAAATTCAGCCTCTATCAACATTTTGTATTCAACCCTCAACAGATTGGAAGATACCCACCCATCTGTTCTGCCCAATGTTCTATTTAAAAACTAATTCCTTCTGTAGAGATCTCAACAGCAATAATGTTGAATGACTATCCAGGCACCCCATGGCCTAGTCAAGCTGACAAACAAAATTAATTGTAACAAGCAAACTATATATATGTATATATATATATACATATATATATACACATATATATAACTATAACAAAAATAAGAGGTATTTCAGTATTTCTTAATATTAGAAAATTTACAATATTGCCAGTGTCCTGTGTGGACAAATATAAAAGTTAGTACTTTTCATTTGTCCCTTTTATCTCATGTCATAAATATCTCATTTTTTTTAACACTGTCTGATAAAAGAAGTCATTTTTTAATGATTTCTAAAAGTAGGAGACATAAATTGAACTGCAATTACAACTGTAACATCTATTTTAGAGTATAGAGAATTAGAATATGGTGTCTTTGTTTTGTTTTTTTCTTTCTAATCTTTCTGTAATTAGTGACAGCCTCCCAGCAAAAGTTTTATTGTTATTTCCTGGCGGAAGGTGTCAGCTATCACCTGCTAACATCTTCCAGTTCTTACTCTATATCATCACCAGATTACCCCCAACCTAGCTCAGCAGTTTACCCTACTCTTATATCAAGGAGAAACAGGCTATTTTAGATCAAATTCTCACCACACATTTAAACTAGTCACATCCTCAGATATTTATCTTTTCTTAGTTGTGATGCTTTTTTTTTGACAATTGACAAAAAATCCCTCTAATTTATATTAATTTTGTCTGAAGTTAATTTTTCCATTTAAGCAATGTGCAAAATGATAGGGATATAGATGACAGATAGATATTGTAATTATTTTCGTGTACAATTATGGAAGTTGTACACAACTACCTCGCATTAAAGTATCGCTTATACTGTAGTACTAACTTGTATTTGTTTAGATTAGTGTCCACTGCAGAACCTTGTTGTTGCAGAGACATTCAAAATGTCTCAATTTAATAAGTTCTTATTGCTAGAAATATATCCAAAACTTACTTCAGGGTAAAAACTTTAGAACAGATGTGATTTTCTTGGCTCTTTCATCGTGCTCATTGAGCATTTAAGGCATTTATATGTGAATTACATCTATTAGAAATAGCTTAAGTTTTACATAATGGAAATATAAACGGTTTTAATTTTTTCCTACCGTTGATATTAACCATGCTTCATGGAATCTTCTCTTATTTTTTCTTAAATAGCAAATAATCTTTCAGGCAGGTTTCAAAGCCTTCTATTCATATTTATATATTAAAAGCACTTGGTTCATCTTATTCCAGTTTAAGACCTCTATGTCATACCTAAAACTGGAGAGACAGTACAGTGGGTTGGGTACTTGCCTTGCATGGGGCAAACCCAAGTTGTGTGTAAACACACAAAAAAAGGGGGCACACGGGCACAGGTCCGAGGCCCTCTATCTCTCCCGCCGCCTGCATTCGGTAGTCTCCAGCCACTTCCTCCACCCCGGGGAGGTTGATGGCAATGACGAGGCAGGCGAAGGAAGGAACGAGGGCCAGGATGGTTGGTCTCAGTTGCAGTTTATTCCATTCCCATCTCCATTCTCCTCTGATTCTCCTCCTGCTTCTTCCCCCCCCCCCCCCATGCTACTTCATTCTCCTTCTCCTCTGGATCTGGATCTCAATCTGGCTTCTCCGGATCTGGCACTCGGACCCCCAGCCCACTCTTACAGCCTAGTTAAATACCCACAGCATGAGGGTTTGGGGCTTACACATAGGTGTGGTCACAATGAACAGGGGTAAAGTTCTTTCCCTCAGCCCTGCTGCTTCTAGGACAGATTCTCTTTCAGCAGGATGACCTAACCAAGAGCATGGAATCCCATGGGTGTGTTTCTCCTCTCCTTGTCCAACTAACATATAAGCATGCATAATATTAATCATTTTGTGTGGACACAGTAAGAAAAGCATTAAGCTTATAGAATTGCTCTCTTGGGGCCATCTCAATCTCAGACTACAGTGCTCAGGCCAGGTTAGTCTTTCCTATCCCTAGCAGGGTCCTAGTCTCATCATTGCTTTTGCATCATAACAGCATTTGTCCATGATCAAGCTCTTAACTTATAGTTAAGCATTAGGCACTTTGGCCAGGCCCATCTCGATGCCAGGGTAGCACATAACTCACTGCTTGCCCTGGATCGGTCCCTTCTCTCGTCGGGACCCTGCCTTTGGGGTGCAAGGAACTGAGGGCAACTGAGGCTTAAGTCGAGAAAGCAGATGTCCAGAATGAATAATATTCTAAGCCAATTAAATCCCATGTTACAAAAGCATATTAACAACTGTCTTTCTTTGTCCATACAAAAAGGATATTGTTTTAAAGTAAACTATTCAAAAGATATAAAGAGAAGAGAAAGATAATATTAACTTACAAGTTCAGTGTCCTAGAAAAATCTGACCGTACAAATTAACAGAGTCTGATTAGGGGGAAAAGCTGATTAACTGGTTGGGGAAGAGAGCATAGAGAAGTGGTTACAGATAGACAAAGGAATGGGAGTGACTTGGGAGCACTTTGATGGGTGTGACCCAATTAAACCTATGCTCCTTGTGGCAAGGGGAACAGGATATAACAGTGCTGTCTTAAAATGTTTAGAGATTATTACCAGATAAACCTAAACTCTTTGTGGCAAGGGAGAAAGGACAAACCAATGATATCCTAGAAAGCTGAATCCCCCAGAAGTCCATATCAAACCCTCAAGTCCTTCCACAGGTAATTCCTGAGTGCAGAGCTAGAAGTAAATCCTGAACACTGTTGTATGTGGCCCTTAACCCAGAAAATAGTACTATAAAATAAGATAAAACTTCTATGTCATATCCAGTTTAGTAGTTATCAGTAGTCACCTGCCTAACCGGATAGACCCTAGCATAAGAACTTACGTTGGGGAAGGAATATATTATGCCTGATGCCTTTCTATTCTCCTTTCGCTACTCTTTTCATAAATTAGGAGCTGTATTGAGGAGAAATTTTATTTTAAAAGATTTAAAAGTTTCATTAAATAATTCTTTTATGGTTTTGTTTTGAAGGATTTTGTTCTTGAGATGGTTTAGGACTGGATCTCTTGACATCTTCAGGTGCCCTCGTGTGCTAAACTCCGCAAGGGGTTCACTAAATGGCCCAGTTGCCTCTGGGGGAAAACTACTCTGGTTTGCTTTTTCCAGGCTCAGACTGCCTAACTCCTTACTGAAGGTGTTCCCTCTCAGCAGTGGCAGAGCTAGTAATTCAATGCTAATTATGCTTAAGAGTCCCTTACCCTTGAATATGTCCTTCTGTGACTTAAGTATTTCAGTGGACCCTTGCTGTTCTCTTTCAGAGTGAAAACCAGCTTGCAACTAGAAAGCAGTTCAATATAAATATTTCCTATCAAGAGACTATAAGAATTTTAGAATAAAAAGCCATGGATCTCCAGTTTCTTTGTAGTTTCTCTTATTTTCTCATCAAAGTAATGAATAAATTTTATACATGATTTTGTATATGTACTTTTAAATATAATAGGCAAGCCATTAGGTAAGTAGAAAAAGAAATTCAAAACAGGGTTAGAGGTCAATTTACAAAAAGTTATAAGCTTGACTGTTAGAAAAGTCTATAATGAACACATTTCAAAGATATGTATTTTTGTCATTAATGAAGCAACCAGCAATATGATTCCTTAATAGTTCAAAAATAAATCAGTTATATATAATATATAAAATGTATATCATATGTCACATATTGTATATGATGCAATGTTTAGTTATATATTATATATAAATTCCACAATGTATTTCTATATTTATATATAAATATTTTATCAGATATATGATATAATCTCTTCATTTCTCTTTTAATCTATCTTATTTTTCTCTTTTTCTCTTTTATATATAGACATTAAAGGAATTATGAAATAAAATTTCAGAACTACAGAGAAACAAATTAATGAACTACAAGGGAATAAAATATAATTTTGTGGCTTTTCTTCTAATAGTTTGTGCTCCTTTGCACTCCCATAAGACAGAAATATGCAAGTTGATAATTCACTTCAGAATTTGAACTTAATAAAAAGCAAAATAAAAGTAAATTCTTCTAGAAAAATTGCATAATACTGAACAAGACTATTTAGATAGAATTCTAGTACGATATTAAAATAGGAGTTACTCTTTGGTTTTAAATTTCAGCCATCTTCAGCATTATCAAAAGATGGAAGTTCCAGATGCTTCAGTGCTAATTCTTGGATTTTCTTAATGTTTAAGGAACTCATAAACTGACGAGAATCACAAGCAAAAGAATACTTAGAAAAAGGGTTCCCCTTTAAGCTTTCTCTAATATGAAAATCAAATATAGAAATTCTATTATGAGGGGGGAAAGGAAGAAACAACATAGCTTAGGACTATGTTAGAAAACAAAATGCAATATATCACCACAAACTGTTTTGGTATTTTTCCCCCTGCAATATTCATGCTTAGAAATTCTTTCAACCCAAGTTGTATAATTAAACTGAGACTTATGTAATTTAAGACGCTCCATCCATGCCTTCTTCAGACCAAATCTTTTGCAGATCCTTCCTTTGTATCAAGTATTATAACAAGAAGTTATTGTTTTGTTTTGTTTTGTTTGGAGATCATACTTAGCAATACTTAGTACTTGCTCTGCACACAGGATACACTCCTGGTGGTGCTCTAGGGGACCTTATTGGGATGCTGGGGGTCGAACTCAGTCAGCCATGTGCAAGGCAAGTACCTTACCTGCTGTATTCTCCCCAGCCCTGATAATAATTTTTTTTGAATGAGTAAGACATGGATTCCTTATCCTCAAACGCTTTTGCTTAGGATAGTTTCTATTTTGTAAAACATTAAGAATGTGAACTAAAATATTTTTCATATATATACGTAATATATATATGAGTGATAGCACAGCTGGTAGGGCATTTGCCTTGCACACGGCCGACCCGGGTTCGATTCCTCCGTCCCTCATGGAGAGCCCAGCAAGCTACTGAGAGTATTCCGCCTGCACGGCAGAACCTGGCAAGCTACCCATGGCATATTCAATATGCCCAAAAAAACAGTAACAAGTCTCACAATGGAGATGTTACTGGTGCCTACTCGAACAAATTGATGAACAACGAGACGACAGTTCTACAATATAATATATATAACTCTCAGGGTCCTTGCCAGTAGACCCCAGCAAACTGGAGTATGATCCCCCAGCCACCAGACTTACTCCCTATAGGAGAAGGAGTGGGAAGGGGAGAAGCCTCTGCCCAGCCCCTCTGAGCACTGAGGCCACCCCACTGCCGCCACTGAGAAAGAACGATGCAGAGGGGGGAGAGTTGGAGGTCAAGCAACTCTCATTTTATTAGCGCTTACATACTGATACTTAAAGGCAAATTTTCAGGGAGGTGTGGACACTATGGACACCTAGTTATCAACTCTTGAATAAACATTTGCTGGGCCCGTTACAGATGTTAACTAATGATTTATGTTCCCCTCCTCTTAAGGTCGGGTATGCTTAGCTCAGACAAGTGGTGACTTTCAAGTTTCATCCCATTATCTCCTCAACCAGGGAGCCTTTCTGGGTGAAGGGCTGGCACAGGGCCTTAGGGCCCTGTTTGAAGAGAGCCCGCTCCTGCTTCTAAGGGCAGGGGATTTGGCCAGGGTCTCAGGCTGGCTGCTGAGACCCAACATAAAACAATGCTTATTAGGTTAAAGCAACATAGGTTTCACAGTACATTGTTTATCTTTTTTTATCTTATTTTCCCTATCCTACACATTGCAGGTATTCTGTAAATAGATTGCTGTGGGGTCATTTATTTTTGCTTGAAGAGTGAGACAGAAGCTGTAGGGTTTTTAGTTGCTTATAAAAGTGGATCACATATTTGGAAAGCATAACTCTTACCACTGTAAGTGTCACAGGGTTCTTGGTAAAGTACAAGTGCAGTTTAAATTGATTTTCTAACCACTTTTATTACTGCCATCCTTGAGTGCAACAACAAGAGTTGGGCATTTGTTTTTACAGGGCAGAGAGTACTTAGATTCTCTGCAAATCAAAGTGCATTAAAGTCATGATTGCCACTGTGATTTTGTTTAAAGGAAAACAAATAATATTAAATGTGAAGGAAAGTGTGTCATTTACCCCAAATTTGAATAGTCTCAAAGAGTTAAAATTCTCAAGGTTTGACTAATGGAAAAGACCACTATCAAATTTCCCATATATTTTTCACATCATATTTATTCAGCAAGGTCAAACAAGTGGGGGGGTGGAATCTCAGCTTCAATTTTCTCTACCCTTAGGTAATAATACATGGAGAACTCATTTACCCTGATTGATCTTCCTGGGCATAAGAGACCGCTCTGGCTTAAATCCCATCTGAAAACTATCTTTCCTCTCCTTTTCTTACAGAATACTAACAGGATTTTTTTTTCTCTCCTTCAAAGAAAAAGCAAGCGAAATATGAGCTGTTAATGTTTTCCTTGACTATTTTGCTTCCTTTCAAAAACATTAATGAGTTTCTTGGTAGGAATTATTTGTTAAAACGTATTTGTTTTGTAACTAGGAGCATTTACTCTTATTTTAAATCTACATGACCTTCCATTTATAAATTATATTCATATATCAAAAAATATAACTTAAATTATGTTAATCCCTATGACTTTTATATGAGTATATACATGCCACTGTTAAAATTGTATGAAAAGCTCCACAAACAAAGTGAAAACAGAGCAAAGTTAAAACTAGAATAAAACATGAGCTACCTGGAATTGTTTGGCTTAGATTTGTAGAACGCTTAATATAAGAAGTTTAATTAATTTAAGAAGGAAACAAACCAATACTCTACGGTTTAGTAGTAAACAAAGTTCTCAAGTCTTATTATCTTGGTCTAGTTGCTGGCATGCTATACACCTTAAGAAAATTGTTTAACCTTTTATTCCGGGAAAATGAAGCAAAAATTGTTCCCATCTGCGTTCCAAATAGCTCCAGTGATTTGAAGCCAAAGTTAAAACTTGCTAAAGACTTGAAAGTATTTTAACCAGATGGGGTGGGGGGAAACACTGAAAAATAAATATAGCTATCACTTATTGATATTATAGTGCAGTAGTAACTATAAGCAAGCACTGACAAGATAACAACACTGCAATTGCCATTGACCTAACAATTACCTAGAGCTATCTTTATTTTGGGGAAATGATATAGTTCTGGTATGATTTTATCTTAAAATATCTTTGGAACTTTGACTTCAATTTCTGTATTACAAATGGGAAAATGACTGAGTTGAGATTCATTCAAGTCCACACTGATAATAGAAATATGATAAATTTCAGTCTTCTAGATTTCAAGTCAGTGCTCTCAGACTTGCAGTATGAAGCAACCATTTGCTCCATCACATACTAAAAAGGCAAAAACTAAAGGACTTGGCAGCTATTTTCTTTGATTATCTGAGTTAGGATTTACATTTAAGTACCAGGCCTATACAAAACATTATAATTTCTGCATGTGAACTATTTGAAAGCAAGTAAACTCGGTTTCTTACCCTAATCCTTAGGTATTCCCCTAACAGTTTCTGTGAGTCCTTCTCATCCTTCACATAATTTAAGGACTAAACTAGGTAGGAATTTCCAGTATTGTTTCTCAAGATTTACTAATAAGCTTTGCTTGGGTTAAGGGATAGAAAAGGGAAATTTTTTTCTAAGACTGTAACACTAAATACTGTCGTCCTGTTGTTCATCAATTTGCTTGAGCAGGCACCAGTAATGTCTCCATTGTGAGACTTCTTTTTACTGTGTTTGGCAAATAGAATTCATAACAGGTAGCTTGGCAGGCTCTGCCGTGCGGGTGAGGTACTCTCGGTAGCTTGCCGGGCTCTCTGAGAGGGCTGGAGGAAGCAAACCCTGGTCGACTGTGTGCAAGGCAAATGCCCTTCCCCTCTATGCTATCACTCTAGTTCAAAGACAAATTCATAATATGCTTCACACGTAAAGAAATCCTGTAGTAAATAACCCACCTAACCCCAAACTTATTTTATGCCCCAAACACATTTTCCAGGAATACATATTACCATCCCATAGAATATTCTTTCTCAGAAGTAGTCCAAGGAAATATCATAACAGATAATATAGACAAGGTCCAATGAGTTAATATTTTTTTGTTTTTAAACAGCTTCCAAAATAAAAAAAAAAATACTGAATATACCAAATTTTGAGAATTCCAAAAATCCTTTTGTCATTCCTGACTTGTCGTCAAATTCAAGATAGGATGCTTTTTTCTGAGTCCTAGATTAATAAAACTTGTGACAAACATAGGTTAAATTCAATGGAAATCAGTATCTAAATTTTGGAGTTTAGTGTTACAAAATTATTTGAGCATTAAAAGCATTTTGTAAGAATATTATTCACCTGACTAATTTCCTTCTCTTTTGCTCCCTCACAAATACTCAGGGGCTTTTTCATTTCCTTCTACAATCATGCAACCACAAAGAAACAGAAACCACAACCTCAAAACTGTTCAGATCCTAATGTGAGTCACAAATATTTATGTCCATGACATCAGGGCAAAATTCTATTTCAATTTGCAAGTTTGGGGACCCTGCCTAAGGGAACTACTTCCAGCATGCAGCACGGAGAACCATGAGATGCATAGGATTACATGCAGCATTCCTCCCATGAAAAGCAAGAGTTCCAGTTCTTGGACCACCTCTTTTGACCCCAGAATAATATTATCTGCTCTCAAGAAGAAAATATTGGGGGTAGCAAAGGAATGGGGTGAAGAGGAAAGAAGTCAAAAGAAATAAGAAAGAGGATTCTGGTTTGTCTCAGGACACAGCCAAGAAGGGTCTTGAAAGTGAACTACCCTTATCATAGTCTAGAGTTTGGTCTGCTTAATATTTACCTAAAACAGAGGGGAAAATGCTTGTAAGACATGTCCAGATAGTGTGTATCATGGTGATTTAATTAAAAAAATAAAACCGCATGTCCAGATATTGGCTGGAGATATGTGTGAGAGGTTAAGACACTTTTCTTGTATGCTGCCCTAATTCATTCCCAACACCAGTTAAAATTCCCTGAGCACCACAAAAATGACCCTTGAGCACAAAACTGGAAATAAGCCCTATGTACCACTAGGTGTGATTCAAAAACAACAATAAAAGAAGAACATACCCAGAGATGTAAACATGAGTGAGCACATGATATTCAAAAGGGGGGGCAAAGGGGGGAACTACCCTAATCTTGGAACCCAAATGATACAAATTTTGGTTAGTTTTATATCTGTTTCTCTTTGTGATTTCTGTATACATGTGTTTTGAGTTTCTTTTTCCATCTGACTAAAGATCTCTCAGACTTTTCCCATTCAAAATACTGGAAGGGCCAAGGAGATAGTTCAGTGGCTAAGTTGCTTACGTTGCACACAGCCAGCGCAGGTTCAATTCTGGGCACCATATTTAGTCCTCTGAGCCCTGCCAGGAGTGATCCCTGAGCAAAAGCTAAGAGTAAACCCTGAGTACCACCAGATGTGGCCCAATAAGACGAAACAAAACACCGTAGCGGAAGCTTTCAAAAACATACTGTTGGTATCAAACCCACAAACACATAATGATGCAAATACACTGACCAATAACATGTGAAGGACAAAGTTTTCTACTTACAATTGAAACTTAAGTCTCACTTAGTCTTTAATCTTTGTTTCATTTTTTTTCATAATCATATGTACTTAGAGAATACAGTAAATCCCAGTAATGCTGCATAAAGTGACATAGGAATCCAATAATAATTATCAAGGATATGCAGAATATTTATCACTCACTGAGTTAATACAAAAGTCAATGAGGATTATTTTGTCCAAAACTTATACCTGAGAAATAAAATTCAAAAAGAATTCTCATGTTATTCTTTAAATGCAAACTCATAAAATCCATGTTAAAATACATGGATGTATGTGTATGTGTGTGTATAAACATATATGTGTGTGTGTGTGTGTGTTTCTATGGCTTTACTGATCTTTATATATGATGAATCTCATAATATTAAGTTCTTCAACAAAGAAACTCTCACCAACAGGCATATCTCTTTTGGGTCAGAGAGATAACAGCCACAGGAATGCACTTATCTTGCATTTGGCTAACCGCAGTTATATCCCTAGCATCACACATGATTCCTTGAGCACTGCTAAGAGTGATTCCTGAGCCCAGAGACAATAATAAGCCTTGAGCACTGCCTGAAAAACCTGCCACTGTCACTGTCATTCTGTTGCTCATTGATTTGTTCGAGCGGGCACCAGTAACGTCTCTCAATTGTGAGACTTATTTGTTACTGTTTTTGTCACATCCAATATGTCACAGGTAGCTTGCCAGGCTCTGCCGTGGAGGCAGGATACTCTCGGTAGCTTGCCGGGCTCTCTGAGAGGGGCAGAGGAATCAAACACGGGTCGGCCGCGTGAAAGGCGAACACCCTACCGCTGTGCTATCGCTCCAGCCCTGAAAAACCTAAAATACTAAACATTTATAAAGGGCAAGAACTTTACCATATGCTGGTAATTTTGCAAAGAACAGAAATGATACAATTAAAATGTCATAGACCCCAAATTCAAAAGTTAAGGATAAATAAAGACATCAAAATTTAATGTAAGTGTTCATATTGAAGTTCTATTATGATATGTCACCATGAAGCCATAAGCAAGCCTAGGCATAACATTAATATAAGTAGAACTGAACTATATAAGCCCTACATTGTACACCTCACACAGCTCAGATTTAAGATATTGCATAATTAAGCCAAAATTACACATTGATTCTCTATAACCAAAAGCACAGTTTGTGCAATATAGATCTAGTTTTCCCATAGTCCTACCAAGTTCTATTTGATTTGCATTACTGACTAAAACACCTAAAACTGTCAAGTCAGGAAAAAGTCCAATGAAATTTTTCATGCCTAACATGGCTGACTGGAGACTTAATCGTGGTGAACGATCATCCTTTCTGACCCCATCTTGGGGAGATTTTTACTGAAAGGAAGACTGAAGTTTGCCAGGGGTCATCTGGCAGGAGAGATTTTTATTAGAGTTTTCAGAAACCTCTGAAATATTCTGCCTTCACCTTTCTAACCCTATAGAACAGGGAACTGCAGATCTCATAGCTAATATTCAAACTGAAATTGGACCACATAGATATGAGAAATCAACTTGACATCAAAGGTTATCCATTTTCCCACACTTGCTTTTCCTGCTCCAATCTCAGTTCCATAGGTGCTTTTATTTTTACTTCACTTTTTGGAGTAAAAAAAAAAATCTTTCACATATAACCGTGCATTTTTCCCCTTTAGATGCATCTGCAAATCCAGCTGTGATTCCTTTGTTGTTTCTCAGACACAGACAAATAAGCCCTGAGCAAGACTACAAAAAATACAGAATTTTATTTGTCCTTGAACATAGTATGATGGGAGCTATCATACCTATATTTTAAACTAAAGCTCTCTCCTAGCCTTTGCATCCATGATATTTTCCCATTATCTCCAGGTCTTTTTCAGAGAATATTTCTAGAAAAAAGCATAGAATTTCAAATTGAAGTAGCCCCAAAAGTCAGCTATAAAGATGGAAGATAAATAGGACACACTTCTCTTGTTCTCCTTTACTTATAATTAGTAAAAGCAGAATTTTTTAAAAGTCATACCATCAACACTTTTGACAGTACAGTCTTATATAACCTAAAGCTAAGGTGCAAAGTCAACCTTATCAAATGCTAAGTAAGTCACTTCACCTCCCAAATTCTTGGTTTCTTGCCATAAGATGGAGAAGATACCACTGCTGACTGGGCCAACTCCCCAGAGTTCTAAGAGGCAGAAATAAAACTACTGTGTGTAGAAAAGCTTTAAATTGCAGAACACCATCCAAATGCAAGGACATTTTATTATACAGGCAAAGGATGCTGAAAAAATAGAAAATGTGAAAGCTCCTTTTGATTTCAACAAGCAGCCTCTGTACTGCCTATGGGGATTAATTACAGACTTCCCACGTATAAAAATATGCAGAGATTCATTTAAATGGCAAAATTCAAAACCTACTGAAACATAGTCAGTCAATCATAAGTCCAAAAAACACTCTTCAGTCCTGCTAAGTGCTCACTTGTATCAAAATTACAATCATGATTTTAAGGCAAATATTTCAAGCAAAATTCCAGTAATCAATGGATTGCATTGCCAATGTCATTCATTCATTGCCTCTCTTTCTCTAGAGAAATCCTCATTGACAGGCATACCAGAGTTTTTAAAACATAGTCTATTGACCTTTAGTTTTACATTAAGTGCCTCAGACTCTTTCCAGATAACTCCTGAGATAGGGAATTTAATAATAATAATAATAATAATAATAATAATAATAATAAAGCACTGTAGCACTGTCGCCCCATTTGTTCACTAATTCGCTCAAGCGGGCACCAGTAACGTCTCCGTTGTGAGACTTCTTGTTACTGTTTTTGGCATATTGAATATGCCACTGGTAGCTTGCCAGGCACTGCGTGTAGGCGGGATACTCTTGGTAGCTTGCCAGGCTCTCCAAAAGGGACAAAGAAATTGAACCCTGGTCGGCCATATGCAAGGCGAATGCCCTACCAATGTGCTATATCACTCCAGTCCTAACATCATTAATTGCTTACACTATGCTAATTATGTGCATTATCACATTAATCCTCATAACAGTTCTATAAGGTTTATGCTATGATATCTCCATTCATAAATGGTAAAACTAAGGCACAAAAGTTTGAAGCAATTTCCTCAAAGTGGAGATAGGTTTAAGCATCAGGAAAACTGCCAACTTGTGTTTTAAGCTATTGCCCCCTACAGAGTCCTGGGGAATGTTCTATTGAAATGCTGCTGTGGTCCACCAACAATTTTTCAGTTCTTTACTATGTTTTGGAAGTGATGCTGACTATTTAAACTTTGGGTTTGATAAGCATTTTAAAAGTAGTCTTTATAATTCTTCAGTTAGAAAATGAGGAAGCAAGTCTAAACAGATTAAGCAACTTGGGGGGAGGGCAGGGCAATAATTCAGCATGTAGAGTCTTTGCCTTGCATGCAGCCAAATCAGATTAGATGCCTGGCACCCATATTATGCCCCAAACCTGCCATCAGTGATGCCTGAGCAGAGTCAGGAGTAAGCCTTGAGCACCTGCAGGTATGATCCAAAACCCAAAAATAAATAAATAAATAAAACTTGGTCAAGTTTGCAGAATACATCATATCAGAGGATTTTAACCCATATGTTTGAATTCTATGCCACAAGCTCCTTTAACAACATTCTGGAGGAGAGGCTGCCTCCCAAGCATGGTTTAGAAGACCTCGAGACCACTCATGGATGTTCTAAGGAGCATCGGTATAAGAACTGAGATTCTGGCCGGGTGCTATGGGGCCAGGAATGCACCAGACCCACCCTGACGGTGCTCCAGGGACTCCAGACTACACCCAGTATTTCTTGGGGAACCATTTATTTCCAGGAACTAAGCTGGGGCTCTGCATGCTTCCTGTACTTCCTGAACTATCTCCCAGGACCCACATTGAATGTCATTTTGCAAAAATCCTATCCTATTTTTCACAAGAAACCTATGATATACTCTATAACTGACTCTCTTCCAGATTTAACTTAATCCTTCTAGCTCCTGCTTATGGGAAGATGCCATCTATTCCCCAGATGTTAGAATTATCAAGGCAGTTCAAAAGCTAAAACATGAAACCATTTGTGATTTTATTGAAGTCAGGGCGAACATTCCAACATTCTACCAATATTATCTCCACAAGAAAATTGTGCTATAGTCAGAGTTGAAATAATAGAGGCTCTTATTCATGACAGAATTTATTTTCAGGCTTGCAGACCTGTTACATTTATTACCTAATGACCTACAAAATTAGAAGGATCATATAGTATTTGGATTATTGTTAAAGGGTTAGGTCGTCCTTACTCATCAATAATGGAGTGTTGAATCATTCTGTTTCTACTGAAACACACTCAGACTAGGAAGATAGTAAAGAGGTTTAGGCACTAGTCTTACACATAACCAACCCCATTTTGATCCCCAGCAACACATCTAGTCCCCTGTGCACCTCCAGGAGAGATCCCTGAGAATAGAGCCAGGAACAACTCCTGAGTAATGCTAAGTATGCCCCCCCATACACACACCAAAAAAATAATTCTTTTCCTAAATAAGTAAGTTCAAAAATATTTAAAGAAGCCACTTTAAAATTAGAATACTGATCCCATTCAGGTATCCGACCCATGCCAGGGCTCCTTCCCAGAGCCACGATTCTAACCAGACCTCAGGAAAGACGGTTTTCATCCTTGGCCTGCAGGGGATGGGAACTGAGGCATAGCGCATGTGCACCCCAAACTGCAATATTCTGGGCACTCTCTGCTCATCCCATCCAGTTATCCGGCCCCTGTCAGGGCTCCTTCCCAGAGCCTCAGCTGCTAACACAGCTGCGAGTTATTCTGCCCCCCCCCCATATCCCATAACAACCATAAGTAACCCTCTTAGTTGGAACTTTCACCAGGTTAGCTTAACCACCAGAAACACATTAGCCAATAACTCATTAATCCCACCTCTATTAATACTGCATCAAAAAACAGAATAGTAACAGTGTGCATGAAGGGCTAAGCCCTATAGGGCACAATGGAAAAGCAATGCAGAACCCCACCAAGCTTACTATTGAAGAGGCTAGCCAAGAAGACCCCAACAGCAATGAAGTGCTAGATAACCTCTCTGACAAGGAATTTAGAAGGGAGCTACTGAGGATGCTTAGGAAGCTAAAAGAAACAACAGAAAGCAATGCCAATAAAACACAAGAGGATTTGAAGGTAGAAATGCGGACAATGCAAACAAAATTACGAATGGAAATGTCAGACCTGAAAAACCTGGTAGGCAAATTAAAAATTTCAGTGGAAGGCTTCAGCAGCAAAGAACAGCTGCTGAGGACAGAATCAATGAGCTTGAAGATGAAGTCCAGAGTCTCTCTAGAAAAGAACAGAAAATGGAAAAGGGATTGACAATCTGGGAACAGATGGCAAGAGAAGATCATGATAAAGTCAAGAGGAGTAATATAAGAATTACTGGAGACCCAGAGGGACAGGAAGAAAACCCTAATGAAGAAGAAACTGTCAAAGATATTATTACAGTGATGTTCCCAGAGCTGCATATTCAGGACCATATTCAGGAGGCCTGAAGGGTACCAGCTAGAAGAAATCCAAATAAAAATACCCAAGACACATCCTGATCAAAATGACCAAAACCTTGGATAGAGATAAAATCCTGAAAGCAGCAAGATCAAAGAAAGAAATTGCCTATTAAGATTCACAGCCAACTTGTCTGATGAAACCTTCATGGCACAAAAACAGTGGTGGGATAAAGTGAAAAAACTCAATGAAATAAATGTCTCACCAAAAATACTTTACCCAGCTAGACTCTCGTTCATAAAAGAAGGAACAACACACAGTTTCACAGATAAACAACAGCTTAGGAACTTCATAGACTCAAAACCATGGTTACAAAAACAACTGAATGGGCTACTTTAAGACAAGACAGGCCCCTCAAATACACCATATTTCAGCAGAAAAATGGGACAAAACCCCATAACAATAACCTCCCTCAATATCAGTGGGCTAAACGCACCAATTCAAAGACACGGAGTGGCAGAAAGGGTTAGAAAATTGAACCCAACATTCTGATGCCTGCAAAAAACACATCTCAACAGTGAGAGCAAACTCAGGCTCAAAGTCAAAGTCTGAAAAACAATCCAACAGGCAAACAACTCCCATAAAAAAGCTAGGATAGCCATCTTAGTATCAGACCACATTGATTTCAGACTGAAGAAGGTCACAAGAGTCAGTGAAGGTCATTTCTTATTGATAAAGTGATCTGTACAACAGGAAGAACTAACAATACTAAATATATTTGCATCTAATGAGGGACCAGCCAAGTACTTAAAACAATTACTCATAGACTCGAAAAAAGACATTGATAGCAACACAATACTAGTGGGAGACTTCAACATCACTCTATCACCTCTTGATAGATCAACCAGACTCAAGCTTAGCAAGGACATACTTCATCTGAGGGAAGAAATGGAAGAAAGAGACTTAGTAGATACATACAGGACACTTAATCCTCAAAAAGCTGAATACACATTCTTCTCAAGTATGAATGGAACATTCTCCAAGATAGATCACATGCTGAGCCACAAAACATACCTCCATAAAATTTAAAAGATAAAGATTGTATCAACGACCTTCTCAGACCATGATGCACTGAAATTAGAAATAAATCACACACACAAACTAAATCAAACACCTGGAAACTAAACAGCTCACTATTGGATAATGAGTGGCTTAGAAAGGAAATCAAAGAGGAAATCAAAAGATTCCTGGAAATGAATGAAAATGAGGATATGACTTACCAAAACTTGTCGGACACAGCAAAAGCTGTGTTAAGAGGAAAGTTTATAGCTCTACAAGAATTCCTCAGGAAGGAGGAGTGAGCCCACACAAGTAACCTTACCTCACAGCTTAAGAGCTTGGAGAATGACCAACAAAAGAAGCCCAATCCAAACAGGAGGAAGGAAATAATAAAGCTCAGAGCAGAAATCAATGAGATGGAAACCCAAAAAACAATCCGAAAGATCAATGAAACCAAGAGCTGGTTCTTTGAGAAAACAAATAAGATCAATAAACCCCTAGCAAGACTCACAAAAAAAAAGGAGAAAGAAAACCCTAATAAATCGAATCAGAAACAAGAAGGGGGACATTACAATAGAAAATACAGAAATTCAAAGGATCCTCAGAGGTTACTTTGAGAATCTTTATGCCACGAAACACGAAAACCTTGAGGAAATGGATAAATTCTAAATTCCTATAGCCTCCCAAGGCTGAACCAAGAAGACCTGGAATACCTGAACAGACCTATCACCATCAAGGAAATTGAAATGGTAATAAAAAGTCTCCCCAAGCACAAAAGTCCTGGCCAAGTTGGATTCACTAGTGAATTCTTCCAAACCTTTAAAGAGGACTTACTCCCAGTCCTCTTTACGCTTTTCCAGGAAATTGAAGTATCAAAAACACTTCCAAACAGTTTCTATGAAGCAAATGTCACCCTGATACCAAAAACAGATAAAGATGCCACAAAGAAAGAGAATTGCAGACCAATATCCCTGATGAACACAAATGCAAAGATCCTCAACAAAACATTAGCAAATAGAATCGAACAACTCATCAAAAAGAACATACACCATGACCAAGTAGGATTCATCCCAGGGATGCAAGGATGGTTTAACCTTCACAAGTCAATCAATATAATTCATCATATCAATAAAAGAAATAATAAGAACCATATGATCATATCAATAGATGAAGAGAAAGCATTTGACAAGATCCAGCACACATTATGATGAAAACTCTCAGCAAAATGGGAATCAAAGGAACTTCCCTCAATATAGTCAAAGCCATCTATTACAAGCCTACGGCAATTATCATTCTCAATGGGGAAACACTAAAAGCCTTTCCTCTAAGATAAGGCACAAGACAAGGTTACCCACTTTCGCCACTCCTATTCAATATAGTACTGGAAGTCCTGGTCATAGCAGTTAGACAAGAAAAAGATACCAAGGGCATACAGATAGGAAAGGAAGAGTTCAAGTTATCACTAGCTGCAGACGATATGATACTTTATACTTAGAAAACCCTAAAGACTCTACAGAAAAGCTCCTAGAAACAATAGATCAATATAGTAAAGTGGCAGGCTACAAAATCAACACCCAAAAGTCCATGGCTTTATTATATACAAATAATGAAAGAGAAGAAATCCCATTCACAATAGTACCCCAGAAAATCAAGTACCTTGGACTCAGCTTAACCAAAGAGGTGAAGGACCTATACAAGGAAAATTACAAAACACTACTCCAAGAAATAAAAGATGACATTAGGAAATGGAGACACATCCCCTGCTCATGGATAAGGAGAATTAGCATTATCAAAATGGCAATACTGCCCAAAGCACTATACAGATTCAATGCAGTCCCTATCAGGATTCCCATGACATTTATCAAAGAAATAGACAAAAAACTCGTGTAATTCATAGGGAACAATAAGTCTCCATGAATAGCTAAAGCAATCCTTGGGGAAAAGAAGATGGGTGGCGTCACCTTCCCCAACTTCAAACTCTTCTACAAAGCAATAGTAATTAAAACAGCATGGAATTGGGCTAAAAACAGATCTGCAGACCAATGGAACAGAGTTGAATATCCTGTCACAGACCCCAAATATATGACCACTTAATCTTTGACCAAGAAACATGAAGTGGAAAAAGGAAAGTCTCTTCAACAACTAGTGCTAGGAAAACTGGATAGCTACCTGCAAAAAAAATTAACTCTGACCTCTGTCTAATGCTAGGAACAAAAGTCAGATCAAAGTGGATTAAAGACCTCAATATTAGACATGAATCTATAAGGTACATAGAGGAAAATGTAGGCAGAACTCTCCATGACATTGAAACTAAAAGCATCTTTAAGGATGAAACAGCACTGACCATGCAAGTGGAAGTAAATATAAACAAATGGGACTACATCAAACTAAGAAGCTTCTGCACTTCAAAAAAAAAAAATAGTGACCAAAATACAGAAAGAGTCCACAGAATCAGAAAGAATATTTACCCAATACCCACCTAATAAGGAATTAATATCCAGGATATACAAGACACTTGTAGAATTGTATAAGAAAAAACCTCCAACACCATCAAAAAATGGGGAGAAGAAATGAACAGTAGTTTCCTCAAAAAAGAAATACAAATTGCCAAAAGGCACATGAAAAAATTTTCCATATTGCTAGTCATCAGAGACATGCAAATTGAAACAACAATGAGATATCATCACACCACAGAGACTGGCACACATTCAAAACAAAACAAAAAAGCAACCAGTGCTGGTGTGATTGTGGGGATAAAGAAAGGCTATTTCATTGTTGGTGGGAATGCTGGCTGGTCCAGCCTTTCTGGAAAACAATATGGACAATCCTTCAAAAACTACAAATTGAGCTTCCATATGACCCCACAATACCACTTCTGGGAATATGTCCCGAAGATGCAAAAAAGCACAGTAGAAAAGACATCTGTACCTAAATGTTCATTGCAGCACTGCTCACAATAGCCAAAATCTGGAAGCAACCCAAGTGCCCTAGAACAGATGACTGGTTAAAGAAACTTTGGTACATCTACACAATGGAATACTATGCAGCTTTTAGGAGAGATGAAGTCATGAAATTTGCTTATAAATGGATAGACATGGAGAATATCATGCTAAGTGAAATGAGTCAGAAAAAGAGGGACAGACATAGAAGGACTGCATTCATTTGTGGAGTATAGAATAACATCACATGAGACTGACACCCAAGGACATTAGATACAAGGGCCAGGAGGATTGCCCCATAGCTGGAAGACTGCTTCATGAGTGGAGAGGAGAAGGCAGATGTAATAGAGAAAGGATCATTAAGAAAATGATGGTTGCAGGAATCAGTCAGGATGGGAGATGTGTGCCGAGAGTAGATAATGAACCAAACATGGTGACCTCTCAGTGTCTGTGTTGCAAGCCATAATGTCCAAAAGTAGAGAGAGTATGGGGAACATTGTCTGCCACGGAAGCAGGGGGAGGGTGGGAAAAGGGGGGGTATACCAGGGATATTTGCGGTGGGGAATGTGTACTGGTGGAGGGATGGGTGTTTGATCGTTGTGTGATTGTAACCTAAACATGAAAGCTTGTAACTATCTCACATTGATTCAATAAAATTTTAAAAAATAAAAATCAAATTGAATCAAATCAGAATATTGTAGCATTGTAGCACTGTTATCCCATTGTTCATCGATTTGCTCGAGCAGGCACCAGTAGTAATGTCTCCATTGTGAGACTTGTTGTCACTGTTTTTGCCATATTGAATATGCCACCGGTAGCTTCCCAGGCTCTGCCATGGGGACGGGGTATTCTCGGTAGCTTGCGGGCTCTCCAAGAGGGACAGAGGAATCAAACCCGGGTTGGCTGCATGCAAGACAAATGCCCTACCTGCTGTGCTCTCGCTCCAGGATGTCCATAGAGAGGATAAACACCAGAAAAGAAGGCATAAGGATAGTGGTGGAGGGTCATGGGCTCTTGGTGGTGGTAAGGAACAGTTTATAAACAGTACTATAAACTTAAACCCTATAAACCCTATAATACTGCATAGTATTTGCCTAACACTATTACAACTCCATTACCTAAACTATAATTTCTAAATATTATGAGGCACCAGGAAGGTAGTACTGCAGGGAAGTCACTTGTCTTAAATACAGCCAACCTGGGTTTAATCCTTGGCACCTTGTATAGCTCCTTGTATGGATCATTCCCACTGGGTCAGGAGTAAACCCTAAGCACTGCTGGGTTTTTTTATGAATATATTTTTTATGAATTTGGGATTCTGTACTGGCTTACTTTTCAACTGGCAGAGGTTTTCCTTAGTATCAGTTACACTGTGCTTTGTTCTCTGAAATTCTACACGCATGGACCTAAAACACACAAATCTCTTTCTCATTCGTAGAGAATCAAAAATCACAAACCGGTTAAGATTTGATTTCTCATTAATAGATTAGCCCATTCTAGGGGCTGGAGCGATAGTACAACGAGTAGGGCGTTTCCCTTGCACGTGGCCAACCCGGGCTCAATTCCCAGCATCCCGTATGGTCCCCCGAGCACTGCCAGGAGTGACTCCTGAATGCAGAACCAGGAGTCAGCTCTGAGCATTGCCGGGTGTGACCCAAAAAGCAAAAAAAAAAAAAAAAAGAAGAAGAAGAAGATTAGCCCATTCTAGAAAAACTAGAATATTTTGTCTTTACAGGTTTTTGCCTTCATATTTACTTGATATATGAAAGCAATGCAACTTTTTTTTAATATGATAAATTTATTTTGGGACATAGGAAGATCCAAACTTCGTGTTACAAGATGCAAATATTTTTCATATTTTTCATATTCAAAAAAAATCAGAATGCAATAGGGCCTATATGTTACCTATTAGACTGGAAAAAAGTGAGGCAGAAAATGTTACATTTAATACTTACATCCTTAGTTCCACCAGCTGTTAGAACAAAGATAGTAAAATGAAAGAACTGCCTTCATGGCTTTTATTGAGAAGAAACTGTACAACTAATATTAGGCTTTCTTATACAAAGTAAGAATCCAAATCCTAATCTCTGGACCAAAGACATAGCTCAAGAAATAGACATGCATGCTCTATGTGCAGGAGACTTAATCCCTGGTGTTGTATTGTTCCTTTGTATTGTTCCCTGCAGAACCAGGAGTAGAGAGTACCACTGGTATGTCCCAACGGTTAAAAAAAAGATTCCTACTTTCTTCTCTACTTGGTGTTTCTGAAAGGCTGTGCTACTGCCCCCTTCCGTGTGCTGAATGGAACAGAATGATTGGGTGAGGGGAAGCTTTCCCTTTAAGCTCACTTAAAGAACACAGGTTTCCAGTGGGGGTGCTGAGTTGTTTTGTTTCTTTTTAAAAAGATACACCAAATAATAAGCCTGGAAACTTCTGCTATCTATAGTAAAAATTTAACTGTAAAGGTTTTTGCAGTACAAAAGCATTTGGTGTCATAGGTAAAGTAATGTTAATAGTACACACATAGATAGATAGATTGATAGATAGATAGATAGATAGATAGATAGATAGATAGATAGATAGATAGATAGATAGATAGATAGATAGACAGGCAAATAGATACATAACCCCCAAATATTGTTTTAATACCCAACTTGCTCTCTGTGACCTCAGTTAAATTTTTTAGAGGAATCCAAAAGCTGAGCATAGTAATACATGCTATCTCATTCCAATAGAAAAGGTCTGTGAAGCAAAACCAAACAAAAGTGCAATATATTCACCATGGTGGAAAGATTGTTTTTTATTTTAGAAACCTGGCGGTCTCTGTTGGCATAATATGATAGCAATTGCTTCACCTTATTGGTTGTGTTTTCTTTTTTCCTCTGGTACTGTCTACTGTAGCCTGAAATTGTCACTTTCCTTGGCTAACTGCTAAATCACAAGCAATAAAGGAGCTGGTTGTTGTTTTAATTGTACTAACAAGAGGAGAAGTGTGAGAGGGAAATTCATGTTTCACTCTATTTGCCTTACATTTGTGGATCTGGTGTTCTAATTTATAGTGTGACTTATGCTGCTTGGAAACTCAGCGCTAAATTATAAAGTCAGTTTTCAGCTTCAACAAATCCTCTCTGGGTCCTGCTGTGTTTCTCTTAATGGCAAGGACTGGTGGATTCCATCTGTAAGGAAGCATGCTTTGCATATGAACAACCACAGGGTAGAAGACAATGCAGAAAAGAACTGCAATTCAACAATTCCTCCCCCACCCCACCCACCCCCATTTTTGTGTGCAATTGTTTGTTCTAAACACTTAGGATGGAAAACAGTGAGTGATTTAGGAAGAAATCTTTTTTATTGTGGATTTAGAAGAATAATTATTTGATGTTCTATGTGCATATACTTGAAAGCAAAATGCAATTGCTTAAGATAAATATAACAGCAGGCTTTAAGATCTGATTCTTGCTGAGACAATTCACTTTTTTAAAGTGAATTTCTTGAGCTGCTGATGTTATACAAAAACCTTTACTCTGTTGTTCTAGGTTTGCTTAGAGAGATGTGAACATAAATTTATCTAAGCTAGAGGAGGGTTCCCCTGAGAATACATACATATTTCAATTTTACCTCAAATTAAAATGGGAAGGTAATCAAACTTCCTTTAAAAAAAAACTGAATTATTGTTCTTTCTATTGGCCCAAAGGTACAAACAATATTCTTTCTATATTCTATTTCTCTAAAATGGATTTAATCTTCTTTATGCTGGGCTGAGTAACAAAAACAGTAATAATTTACTGCCACCTACAGATGGGAAAAAAAAAATCTCTGGAAATTCTGCTAGTAGCCAAAAAGATTAACCTGGAGTTCACTCCAAAGACCTACTGTTCTGAGTTGGATGCAGTTGACCGTGGTTCAATCCCTGGCACAAATATGGTCCTCTGAGCACCACCAGCAGTAAGCCCTGAGCATCATCACTGGATCACTTGTATCACTTGTTGACCTGGTGATTTTTGATTTGCTCAAGCGGGCACCAGTAACGTCTCCATTTGTCTCTGTAGCACAACAGTGCAGCCCAATGATATCTGCCCACTCCAGGAACAGGAAGAGCCTCAAATTGTTCATTAAGGGATTTGACGAAGAAATCTGACCATCTAGTTGGTGGGTGGCCACGAGGTCTTCTGACGCCCTGTGGAATCCAGTCAGTAACAGCTCTAGTCCAGCGGTCGTCTCTGAATCGCATTACATGACCAGCCCATTTGAGTTTTGACGCCTTGGCAAACAAGACAGCGTCCCTGATTCTTGAATGTCAACGGAGGTCAGAACTCCAGATTCCTTCTCTCACTTGAGTGTGACGCGATACGCCTAGCATAGCTCTTTCGATTCCTCTTTGGGATATCCGAATAGTGTTCTCATCCTGTTTGCATAGGGCCCAGGTCTCTGAGGCGTATGTTAGTGCAGGAAGAATGGTGGAATCGAAAAGATGTGCCCGGAGTCAGAGGTCCTTCATTCTCTTAACCACTTCTTCGACACTCTTGAAGGCATTCCACGCTGCTGCCTTCCTCCTGTGCAGTTCTGGCGCCAAGTCGTTCCTCATGTTGATTACTTGACCCAGGTACACATAGCTGCTGCATTCTGAGATGTTCATTCCATTGAGAGCTAATGAAGCTTCAGGGACTAGTTCGTTTTCCATGAGCATCGTCTTGTTGAGATTCAGCTGCAATCCGACCTTTCCACACTCGTGGTCGAAGTTGGCCAGCATTTGTGCTGCTTGGCTAATGTTTGATGTTATGAGAACGATGTCATCAGCGAAGCGGAGGTGGTGTAATTGCGACCGTGTATCTTCACTCCCATTCCTTCCCATTCCAGTCGTCGCATGATGTTCTCGAGGGTGGCACTGAAGAGTTTCGGTGAAATGGTATCACCCTGCCACACCCCACTTTTTACATCAATGATCACTTCCCTGTAGAATGGTGAGATCCTGGTGGTGAATCCTCAATACAGCTCATGGAGGATTTTGATATACTGAGTTTGAACACCCTGTTTGGCTAAGGCTTCGATGACTGCTTCAGTCTCAACAGAATCGAAGGCCTTCTTTAAGTTGATGAACGTCAGACAAAGTGGCATCTTGAACTCTCGAGAAACTTCAATGAGTTTGGTCACTGTGTGGATATGGTCTATCGTGCTGAATCCCCTTCGGAACCTGGCTTGCTGGCATGGTTGTCCTTTATCTAGTGTTCTGCCTACTCTATTCAGGATGACACGAGTGAACAACTTGTAGACGACAGAGAGCAGGGAGATTGGGCGATAGTTGCCGATGTCGTGGATGTCTCCCTTCTTGTACAACAGAACAGTCCTGTTGCTTTTCCACTGAGACGGAAGCTTGCATTCAGACATGACTGGATATGGACCAAAAAAAAAAACAAACAAAAGAAAAGAATAAAAATTTTTAAAGGCATTTTTCCAGTTAGGAGAAATCTGTTTCTCTTAAACGTGTATTTCTCTTTCCATCCCTCTCTCTCCTCACATTTCTGTAAGTAAATTTCTTTAAATAGGGGCCGGAGCGATAGCACAGCGGGTAGGGCATTTGTCTTGCACGCAGCCAACCCAGGTTCGATCCCCGGCGTCCCGTATGGTCCCCCAAGCACTGCCTGGAGCAATTCCTGAGTGCAAAACCAGGAGTAACCTCTGAGCATCGCTGGGTGTGACCCCCCCCAAAAAAAAAGCAAAAAAAAAAAATTTCTTTAAATAAAACTATTTTCTTTTTCTAAAAACATCAAAAAGCAGACATCTTATAGGTATTGTATATGAGAAATGATTACCTCCAAACCAAGAGATCCTGCTCATACTTTGATATTTAATTAAAATTAGAACTACTAGAAAATATGTAAACTAATCGTATATTCAAGCCATTTTCTTTTCATGTAAGTTTTTTCCTAATATCAGTGAATTGTCTGTTATGACTGGTAAATAAATGGCTGTGGAACCATATGTGAATGCCATTTATCTGTAATTATTTCCTGAGACCACATACTTCATTTTATGGAAGGTTGTACTTGAAGTGTCTCAGCCTTTCTCAATATACAATTAATTGTATCTTTTCTTTTTGAATATAGTATTCTTGCATGTATTTTTCAATCTATTAAATTATTTAATTCTTATTTTATGATTATTCATAGAATCTAGATTTAATCGTTTCTCTTTTTACTCACTGAGTATATATCTTCTGTACACTACTGAATCCTTGGGACTTGTTTCATTCACATTTATTCACACTTATTCCTGACATTCAGCACATGCCTGGAACATTTTCTGTGAAGATTTATTAACACTCGATGAATATTTGTTGAGCAAATAATTAAATGAATAGTATTAGTTATTGATGACCAAAGATTTGATTCCCTACATGAGCATCTTAGTTTGGCTATCATACATGAATATAGAACACATCGCTAGATCTGCAAATATTTTGAAAGGTTTTGTCCTTAACATAAAGAAAATCAAGCAGAGGACAATTATAGGTCAATTCAAAATCTCTACTAACCAAAAATCAACATAATGTGTTTGTTATGTGTTTTCATGAGTTGCATTGTCTTCTGTGTAAAAGACAAACTGGTTTGTCTTACCTAAAGATTTGTCTCTCTATATACTATAATTAGATTCTATTTAAAATTTAAACTGTAGACATGATGACCTTCAAGGATGACTTTTTCCTTATTAAAATAAGATTTCTTGATAGTTTCTTGATAGTTCACCCAGGGAGAGCAACTCTAGAGTTGCTATTTCTTTTTCTTTCAGAGCTAATCACCACTTATATCCTATAATTTTACATATGTAAAAAAAATCCTCTAGTATCAAGTAGGATAAAATTTAAAGTTTCTCTTTAAAATACACTTAAGACCATATTATATAAATTCACTGTCACTGTCATCCTGTTGCTCATTGATTTGCTCAAGCGGGCACCAGTAATGTCTCCATTGTGAGACTTGTTGTTACTATTTTTGGCATATCGAATACACCACGAGTAGCTTGCCAGGTTCTGCCAGTGCAGGCGGGATACTCTCAGTAGCTTGCCGGGCTCTCCAAGAGGGGCTGAGGAACCAAACACAGGTCGGCCTCATGCAAGGCAAACGCCCTACCGCTGTGCTATCTCTCCAGCCCTTATATAAAGTATACACATAAGATTTTCTTCAAATTATAAATATTTTCTCACAAATTTTGTTAAATCTATAGTTTCTACTAAGTAATTTTAAATCACTGAGATGAGACATAACTATCATGTAAGTGAGTATTTACTAATTCCTATTATTTAGTGGAAAAAGCTAAATAATTGACCCTTGTTGCTCATCAATTTACAAATTCAGTAAAAAAATATTTACAATCCTAAAATCAATACTGGTGGCATGTTTGCAGTTTATTCAGACATTCACTAAAGTGTGCAGAGTGGAGGTGAAGGGATGTGTCAGTTAAATGTACGGCTTCCAGTTGTGGCCAATCAAAATGACAACCTTTCTGTTTTAACTTATAATATGAATGTATCATCTTTGTGGTTGATTCGTGCCTTTTTCTTTTTGTGTGTGTGTTTGGGTTTTCTGTTTGTTTCGTTTTAGGGTCACACCTGGTGATACTCAGAGGTTTCTCCTGGTTCTAGGTTCAGAAATCACTATGAGAATTGCTCCGGGGTCCATATGGAATTCCAGGGATCAAAATTCACTTGGCCACATGCAAGGCATGCTGTATGTACTATTTCTCTGACACCATGCTTTTTCTCATACTCTATTAACAAAATGATGTTGTCTGCAAGTTTTGTCAATATTAAGCACATTTTTTAGAAAAAAAAAAACGTGCTTCAGGAGAAAGGGTGCATAGGAGAAAGGAAGGGAGAAAAGATGTGAGAGCGTAAGGCAGCAACAAGAAACCAGAAAGCGACACTGAATTAGAGACTGAGAGACAGAAATCAGCGCCACGTTGGAGAGCCACTAAAGACAGGTGTCAGTGTGGCAGATACTGTAACGAAGCTACATGTTTGGGAAAAAGGCACTTGTCTCACATTTCTGAGAGACAAAGAAATGAAGAAGCATGTTCTCCTCCACTGCACAAAAGGCAAAGATAAGTGCACATGCTATGAGGAAGCAATTGAGATTGAGAATTCATCTGTTGGGAGAAGAGGAGAGGAAAAGGCATATCCATCTTTCCACAGTGGCAGCTACTGCAAAGAAATGACAGAGCACAAGTGTTCCACGCAGCCAAGTATGATAAATAATGAAAGGAGAAGCCTGGAAGCGCTAAAGCACGTAAAAGCAAGACTTCTCTATTTTTTTTTTGTCTTAGGGTTATACCTCTATTGTTCACATCGTTTTAAACAAATTCTTGATGAAGTTGTATCATTTAGCTCAATGCAGTTCTTGCTCATGAGCCATTAGTATTGTAGTCAGTGCTCCATCTTAATAATACCTGTGGAATGTAAGGTGAGCAAAGAAAGCACTTTCAAATGGATAGTCTGTCCAAAACTCATTACTAAAATCCTTGCTGGATTGACTGAAATCACCAAGAACATGTCCCAGTTCTCAGTGTGAAATAGCTCTGTTTTCTCAACAATGATTTGGTTTCTCTCCAATACAAAAGAACCAATACAAGAGTTAATTAACCTCACAAAGCAGTATGTTTTCTTGGGGGGTGGGGAGGCACACTCACTGATGCTCAGGGCATATTTCATACTTCAAAGGTCACTCCTGGCAGGGCTCAGGGAAGCATATGGTGTGTTGGGGATCCAACTCAGGTTGGCATGTGCAGAGAAAGTGACCTACCCACTATACTGTACCATTACAGAATTTCACAATATAAAGAGATTAACATAAACACAATAAAAATAACTACCAAAGGGCATTTTTCCTTCTTAATGATTTATTATAGTATATGACAATGCTAGTATTTGCTACATCAACTGTTCACAACTTTACCACTGACTTTTCTGATATTTAGGAGGAACTTGATTGTAATCATAAGACAAGAGTTTTGAGCTTCAAAGCATATAATACAAATCTCAAAATAGTCAAGGTTTGCACAAAAAAAAAATCTTTACTCAGTTTTATGTTTTACTGTTATTAATGAAGTGTTTACATGTACAAGTGATTTCACCTTAGTTCATGTGTCAAATCCAAAAATTAGCTCAGACAAATACTTTGGTGTACCTGAACTACTATTATTGTAGTTGGAGTCCCCAACTGACTTCATTTCAATGGAGGTGTGAATAGGTCTTCCCAAACCAACAAATAATTGTCAGACACTAGCAGGGTGGCAAGAATTCAGTTTAATTTTTACATTTATCTGTCCAAAGGTAGTGTCACATTCTATAGGGTAAGAACTCAATTTCTCAAAATCACTTCACTTCAGAAGCCCATCTCAGCCCAAGAAAGTGTTTTCTTCCGATCAAACACTATAGATCAGTGGTTCCCACACCCCCTGTTGAGACTTCAGGTACTTATTACAAGTCCAGACTACTGTCTATGCTTCTGACTGACTGGATTTAAGTCAGATATTCCAAAACTCCCTCTTCAAGCTCCAACAATTTGCAATAGCAGGAGCCAGGGAGGTAGTTCAACAAACTACAATATGTGCTTTGAATGCTGAATGCCATGTTTCAATCACTGGCATACCACATGATCCTCTGAGTATAGGAAGCAAGCCAGCAACTGCCTCTGAGCAGCACCAGGTATGGCTCCAAATCAGCCAAAATATAACAATAAAATTAATAAAGTAAAATTGTAGCTTCTTAAGGGTATCTTAAAAATAATCCTGTGAACATCAGGAACTGCATTGCTCACTAGAATATCAATTCATTATAAAAAGAATATGGAAAAAGGTCGAAGTATTGTTTCCTTTCCATAACAAATCATGCTTTTTCTCCTTCTTATCCATGCTTGCCAACCTGGAAATTAACTAAGCCTTCTCTGTGGCAATTTATGAAGGCTTCATTACATAATAGAAATAATTAACTCATTGACTACTGGCCACTGACAACCTCTGACCCTTTCCCTTTCCTACTGTCAGTGGTTATAACTAAAATGTCCACCGTCTATTTATGTTGGATCCTCCTTCAACTTCAAGCATTTCTTAAGTACCACATTTTTTCATTATAAGAAAAACTTTTATCACTCTCACAAAAAGAAATTCAACTCTTGTGAAAGCTATGAGATAGTATCTTTTTAATGGAGATCAAATATTTTGTGACTTGGGTCACCTGAATGTGTATTTCTTATAAATCACAATCTGATATGTTCAATTACAAGAATCAAACCAAGCAGTCTGCTGTCCATGGATTTTTTCATGATGGATTTCCAATTATGTCCAAATTTGATCATATAATTTTATTTTTATTGGTGTATTGACTATACACTTGACTTTAACACAGTAATCTTATTTCATAATGTATAATAATGAAATGCATCAGTGTATGTTTTTGTTTATAGATTGGAAAAGGTGGAGTACAAATGAGTTATTCTGAATCTGTTGCAATTAACTTCCCTAAACTTTTTTATCTTAACTTTAAACAGCCTATATCCATGGCCAGATCATACTGTCATTAAATGATTCAGTCAAAACAGTAATATGCTTCCATGAAACCAAAACTTCAAGTCAATGACAGGGCATTGTTTACAAAGGTTATCATGCTTTGTAAATGTAGTCCTTTTAGCACCCATATAATTTAAGTAGTGAACTAAATCATGTCAACTATTAGCTTATTTTATAAAATATGCTCACCATGCAGCTTTGGGCACCCCCTGCCACTACAGGTCCAGTCAAGAACACAGTAATGAATCTAGAAAGAGCTTTACTGTCAACCAGCCTGAAAGTTGTAAGGAAGATGGTGAGAACAATTCTGTTCTCGATGTTATTATCTTGCCTTCATGGTCACAGAGAATTAGATACAAAAAGAGCAAAGAAGCACTTTTTCAAGAAAGAGTAAGTTGCAGACTGGTGGGTACCAACGTGATCAATAAATTCCCTCCTGACTGGCTGTTTGGGGAACACTCCATTTTATAAGCAAGACAAAGGGTGCAAAGGATCATCGTGAGAATTCTGAGTCAAAATTACTTGAGCTTTTGGAAAAAAATTCTAAAACAAGATAAAGATGATCATTCCTGCCCAGAAGAACATGCTGGCTTTGAATCCAGATCTTAAAAAAAAAAAAAATAGGATCATTGTTCAGGCGTCATGGTTTACAATAGTGTTAAGTTTGGTTTTGTTATACAGGGTTACTGCTTTCTAACCAGTACTGAAGTACCAAAGATTCTTCACTACTCTCCTTATGTCACTTCCAGTTAAATTCAGCTCTTTAATTTCTTTTGCACTTATTTAAGATGCATTAAAAGTTACTAATAGTCTCTGTGCTTGAAATGCATTAAAACAAGAATTTTTTTTATCTTACTAATAGATGTGAATTCCCATAGAATTCCTTTAATGCCATAGGTGAATAAGAACAAGATGCATTGTCTTACAGTTTGCTATAACAAATTTTCCTTCCAGTTTTTCTACTGCCTATTTGTTGGATTAGCCAGGATTATTTTGGCTGCAGGGATACATATCTGACACAAACTAGCTAAAACCAAAAAATGAGTCCATCTTTGTCTCTTCTTGGAAAGTCTCAGGCTTCAGGCAGGGTTGGGCGCTGGCTCAGCATACCTCTTCATTTTATTGTTTCTCTCTGGCTTCAATCTGTGACTATTAATCCCAGGAGCTAAGCATAGAAGGTTGTTGGCATTCCAGCTAGACTGACTTGACAGTCTACAGTCCAAGAGAAAAAAATGTCCCTCTTCCTTCATCCACTTATCAAATGGTAGGGAAACCATTTATTGAAATATTATCAAGATCAGGCTAATTCAATTGGCTAGACTGGGTTGGTATCCACACAAACTTAACCCATATGACCAAAAGACAAAGAATTTTTACAAATATAATAGCCAAAACTAATACATGCTGCCCGTACATGAACAGAACAGTGATTTGGTCTAGTCTCTATTTATATAACAAAAAGTTTTATACAGAGGACATACATACGAATCTCGGAATCGAGCAGCTCACTGCAGAGATGCTTTTGGGCTTTGCAATAGACTACTTTCGCCGGGTCACTCCAGATGGAAGCAGGTGCCGTCCCTCCGCCTGCCCTCTAGGAATCCCAGCAGCTGCCATCTTCTAGAACTCAACAAAAGGCCCATGTATGCGGTAGCAGAACCGGCAAAAGCAGTGCCTCATGGTACAGGAGAAGAACTGGTCCTTCTTCCCTCCACCCCTATGGAACACTGAGATGATGCCAACAAACTGCCACCAGCTTCTTAAGCCCCTGTACGGCAATGATCCAGACACACACACACACACACACACACACACACACACACACACACACGCATACACAAATCTCAGAACTGAGCAGCTCACTGCAGAGATCTCTCCAGACCTTAATTATTAAAATTTTAGAATTCCTAGAACTCGCGGCTGCGACATCATATTCTGTCCATAACAAGCAATACAAAACAAATTGTCTAGCATTGCCTTTTTGACAGGTTTGAGTGGTGGTGGGACTGGTGTTGAAATATTAAATGTAACCAAAGTAGAGAGAGAGTATGGGAAAGGTTGTCTGCCACACAGGCAGGGGAAGAGTTGGAACGGGTGGGGGAAATACTGGGGATTTGGGTGGTGGAAAATGTGCACTGGTAAAGGAATGGGTGTTTGGTGATTGTATGACCGAAGCGCAAACATAAAAAGCTTTGTAACTGTACCTCATGGTGAATCAATACAAAGGGAGAAAAAAAAATTTTTAAAGTTCTATATAGAGATAAAGGTCAATGCTCCCTAATATTTGCCTTTGGTAGGGGGACAAATGGAAAAAAGTACAGTTCCTGTAGATCTTGCTTTTTAAAACGAAATATCATTTGGTTTAATTGATAGTCATTAAATATTAACTTGGATAGTTCCACATCACTTATAAATTGCTTGCATAGGCCTTATCAAGAAAAATAACTTGCTTCAATTCTTATTTGTCATGTTAAGATTTACAGTTATCATTTGATAAGAGATAATCTGAGAGAGAGAAGCCAGGAAGATAGTTCAAATGATATGCTTTGCAATCAAGAGCCCTGAGGTGTAATCCCCTAAAAGAAAAGCAGCTAAAATCACAAGGTCAGCTGTGGCATATTTTAAAAGTTCATGTTTAACTAACAAAAATGAATTTGATCAATCAATTCAATTCAATTCAATTCAAATCAATTCAAGCAAGCAAGCAAAGGGGATTAGAAGAACTCTGCCCCCTGGGAGCTAGAGGAAAGACTTGAGGAGGTATAAAAGCACAGAAAGGAAATTCTTCGATCATCTTTCCTTCCAAGTGGCTTCTTGTGATTTAGTTTTTCCTAAGTTTTGAGGCATTTACAGGTTCTCAGTTCTATTTGCTTATGTAAGCTACCCAAATTCTAGAGCTGCTTTCATCTGTTGTTTTACTAATCAAGTAATGGGAAGTATATTATCACTTTTCTATAAATAATTATGTTCTCTAATTCTGGGGTGGGAGCAATAGTGTAGCAGGAAGAGTGCTTGCCATGCATGCAGCTGATGCACATTTGATCCCTGGCACCACATATGGTCCCCTGATTTAGTGTGATCCAAAAACAAACAAAATCTGACCCAATGATATGAGCTACCTCTTATATTAGTTTTACTCGCTGAAAAATCAAGCAAATATCCTAAGAAAACTTGATTCTCAATTCTCTATATGAATAATACTATTAGTGGCTATATAAGTAAATTAATTCTGTTTCATTTTATTCTCCCCAAAATATTTTTATTTGGAAGAAAATTATACTCTTGCCTTTTTTGTTGTTTTTATGTATTTATATAAAAAATATATTTTGATATATATGTGTACATATATAATCAGGATATATATGCATATACATATATATACTTATATATATTTATATCCTGATTAGGGTACTATAATGAAAAGATTCTGATACCATTTCGAAAAACAATCTTATTTAAAATGTGTCATAAAATTTCCACCTTTAAAATTTTTGAATGCAGGGGACCAGGAAAATAGTACAGGGGATAAGATACTAGCCTTGAACTTGGCTAGTGCAGTTTTGATTACTGACATCAAATATGGTCCTCTTCTCTGATCACCATTAGGAAAAAGCCTGAGCACAAATCCAGTAGTAAGTAAGTCCTTAGCTCTGCAGGTTATCTCCTCTGCAAAAATAAATTGAAAAGTAATAAAAAAGCAAATAAACAAAATCTTTGAACCAGGGAAGAAAACAATTTTGCAATCTTGTTATATGGTTTCTTTTATCAAAACAAACTTTTTAAATTTTTTTCCACCTCCACTAATAACTGCTGCCTTTTTAAAGAGGTTGGTGCTGTTGTTTTTTTTTTTAATTTTGTTTTTGCTATTTTGCCTAAAACACTGAAGAAGTCATTGGAGGGTTGGATTTTTGTTTGTTTTATCAAACAAATTCGGTATCACAATTTTACAAACTTAGCATTCCTCTCAATCGCACTACTCCACTATCCCTTAAAGTATGACTTTGAAGTAGTAGTTTTAGAGATATTGAGCTTGAAAGGACTTTTGAAATATCTCATTTCTTAGCTGAGTCAAAAATAGACATGTTTGTAAAAAAATATCCCTTACAAAGAAGCTTGTCTGGGAAAAGTATTCTTCAAAACTTTAGACATTTCTCTCAGAAAGCCTCTGTTCCAATTCATGGAGCTTATTGTTCTGATCTTAGAGCTCAGTTCCCGCAGCTTGAATTTCTTTTCAAAATTGTTTAATGACTTTTAAGAATGTGTTTCTTGCTAAGTCTTGTGAGCTTCCGGTGTCGATGTTTGCCTTTTGATTTCTGTTATTTAGTTCACTTTTGTGTTCCTGACCCCTGATAAAACAAGGGCCAGAACTGTACCCTTTGTGAAATATGTGCTGGCCCGAAACCGGATTCCTGGATATGGATACCGTGTGTGCCTTAAACATTAGTTTTTCTCTTATTGAATCCACTCAAAGCACACCAAATATTTTCATATATCCAACTCATTATACTATGATATTTGGAGAAAGTAGTGTGTTAATCCACAAATGGTATACTTTAAACTAAATGAATCATACTTGACACACAAAGCCAAATTAAGGAAAATGGTGTTTAATGTTGAAATTACTAAATATTGGTCACTTACATTTACACTTTCAGCCAAAGGAATTAGACCACATTTCAATATTAATATCAGATGTGATCTCTTAGAAAATATATTTCAGAAAATCTCCTGTCTATGGCCAGTATAACTGACTGTATTGTAGCTCAGGCTGACCAATTTACCAATATCAGCATTAACTGTTAAAACTGTTTGGTCCTACATGAAATTTAATAACAATCCTATAAGAGCCATGGATTTGTTATACTTAAAGCGTATTGCTGTTCTGTCGCCATATTTTTATCTTGAAAACTGGGGCAGGGGAAACAGTGGAGTGGGTCGAACGCTTGCCTTGCACTAGGTAACCAAGTCTGATTCCCAGCATCCCAGATGGTCCTCTGGTCCCGCCAGGATTGATTTCAGTGTGCAGAACCAGGAATAAGCCCTAAGCACTACTGGATATGGCACAAACACAAAATAAATAAATAAATAAATAATCCTAAAAACAAACAAAGTAGCTACTTCTTTCAGTATTTTTATTTAAAACTGCATTTGCAATGTGCATCATTAAAAATCAACATGTGATACACTCTATTTTGTTTAGCAATAAAAGTCTAATTTATCCCTCCTCATAAAATTGTCTTATTTTTGGTTTTGCTTCTTTCATTTAGATTTTTTTTAATTTTTACTTTATTTAGTACATTGTATCTTAGCATACAGTGAGTGTATCTCTTCAAATTAGTGTTTTTGTATTTTCGGGGGATAAGTGAGATAACTGGGTCATATGGAATGTCTGTTTTTAATTGTTTGAGTAATCGTCACACTGTTTCCCATAATGAATGTGATGGTTAACTTTTCCAATGAATGTTTATAAAAAAGAGCAAGTTATTTTAAGAAGAAAGTGATTAAACTATATTTCAAGGACAGTGGAAAACTTCATTCTAAGCCTTGCAATTAGACTGTGCCTGGGTCAGCATCATCACTACCAGAAAAGCGATTCTAAAATATTTCAAATTACTGAGTCTGAGGGAAGTTGCCTAATTTGTTGTTTCTTTTCTCTTCCTCTTCTAGGTCTCAGCTTCAGCAGTGCAGAGTTCAGAAAACTAATTCTATTAGTTTGTCCTGAAAGAATAAATTGGTTTATAAATTCATACGCATATGATTTGGTTGTTAGAGCACCACCACATTATTTTCTAGTGAGAGGTATAATTTCAATCAATAAACAGGGAAATCAATTTAAAACAGGTGGATGATTTGGTATAAGGAAACTTGTAAAAAGAATTTTAAGTGGAATTTATATCGTTCTATTCATGTTTTAACCTAGTTCTCCTGATTCCATGTGATTCTGATAGCCCCTATCATCAACAATCCCCTGTCTAAAGACATAAAGTTATGACAGCTTTTGCTCAGGGGAACATGAAATTAATTTTCCATCCCTGGCATGTAAGTCAGTGACATTGTCAATTTTTAGACTTTGAGCAATGATCTTTTGGGTTCTAGATTCCTAAGCATCTCCCAAATATAGCCTCCACAGAAAATAAAAACCTGAAAATCAGCATAGAACTCAAGCCATAAGATTTGATTATTATGGCTTAAGATTTATTATTCCAAACTACCCTCTCCACATTGTTCAGCCATCAGGCTCATGCTCTACCCCTTTCCCATCCCTTTGTGGTCCTTCTAGTAGGTCCTGAATCGATGGAAACTTTAAAAAAAGAAAAATTAGACTTTCAAATAAGGATTATTCATAAAAGTTTAATGAAGAGACCATTCACAAAGATATGACCAAGATATGACCAAGATTCTCAGGTGAGAACCTTTAGAAGCTTCTAACTAGGACTAGTAAGAACAAACCTGTAATCATTCTAACTCCAAGAAGAGACAGACATAAGTAATTGTTGGAATTCAGAAGGAAAGATCTGTAAAGTAAAAACCACACTACATTTCAAGAACACAGCCTACATAATATATCCCAAGGCAAAGGAAGCCTGAGGAGAATACTCTGACATCATTTCTTATTCCTTTAGACCTCCCTCCTTCTTGGGGATAAGAACACATTCTGACTCACCTTTGTACTCCTACAATTGTCTGCCACATAGTGGATGTTCAAAAGTGGCTGCTACACCAGATTGGATAGGATGTAATGTAGAAGGCAACCAATCTCTATTAACAAAATATCAACACAGAAGTCTTAACCTGTAACAATATCTTAGTAATCTCTTATAGGGGTAATAGTTCCATGGTGAGATACATCAATATTTACTAACTTTTTTCTAAGGAAACTTTTTTGTTCATTCTTTTAGCAAATTATTTATAACAAGCAACATTAAAAAATTATTAAGGACCTGCTATGTGTGCGGGCTTAAGTGGTCGTTGAGAAAAATTGGAAATAATGGTGGTGGGAAGGTGTAATGGTGGTGGGATTGGTATTAGAATATTGAATATCTTTAACAAATCATCATGAACAACTTTGTAAACCAGTGTTTATATAAAGTGCAAGGGAAAAATAATTTTTTTAATGTGACAGCTAAACAAGACTAATTATTTTATTAAAATGCTATACTGGGGGCAGAGCAATATTACAATGGTCACTGTCACTGTCATCCCATTGCTCACTGACTTGCTTGAGCAAGCACCAGTCACGTCTCCATTATGAGACTTGTTGTTACTGTTTTTGGCATATCGAATATGCTACAGGGAGTTTACCAGGCTCTGCCATGCGGGAGAGATACTCTAGGTAGCTTGCTGGGCTCTCCGAGAGGGACGGAGGAACCAAACTCGGGTCAGCCACGTGCAAGGCAAACACCCTACCCGCTGTGCTATCGCTCCAGCCCCTATTACAGTGGTAATAATAATAAGTTCAGTAATAGTACCCTTAGTGTCATTAAGTTTCATTAGTCTCAGTCCTACCTTTAGGGGGTTAAGGTCTGTTTTCTGCACTTCCTGGGGATAAGAACCAATTCTGACTCACCTTTATACTCCTACAATTGTCTGCACGTAGTAGATGTTCAAAAGTGGCAATAGCAGTGCATGTGGATGTAGGGTTTGATCCCATATGTTTTCTTGAGCACTGCAAAGAGAAATTCCTGAGTGCAGAGCCAGGAGTTACCCCTGAGCACTGTCAGATGTTGCCCAAAAGTAAAAAAAGATTTAAAAATAAATAAATAAAAATGAAATGCTCCTTTCCAGGGAGAAGCGGTGTGGCATCCGCCATATTATGAGGACTATAAGCAGATATGAATTTGGTGCTGTGGGAAGGAGAAAGAGAGAGAGAGAGAGAGAGAGAGAGAGAGAGAGAGAGAGAGAGAGAGAGTTATGTACTTGGAACAGCGGGACGCTTGGGCAGTCTCGGGCCGGACCGATACCGGCTCACGCTCCGCTGAGACTCAACCCGGACAGCCACACTTTGGTGTAGCCGCTTTGCTGTTGATTGACCACAATCTGGAGACCAGCTAGACTACTTTTGGTTCCAGAACTGCTTGCAGCCATGTCTCTAGACTGTGAACTAAGCCATTTCCCCATACTCCCCCAGGAAAAAAAATTATGCAATTTCTAACATAAATCTCCCTGGACTTAATTACTAAGATACTAAAATACAGAAATCCTAAACTGCAAGGCTGCTATTGCAGCAGCGCGACTTCATATCTCTTCATTCTCAGCAATGGAAAACTAATTATCAAATGCTTCCTTGTCAGTAGGGCTGTGTTTTGGGGGGGAAACTCCAACAACAATAGTGAGTTTTGTGTTGAAATATGGAATGTAATCAAGGTAAAGAGAAAATGAAGTGAAATTTATCAGTTGCGCAGGCAGGGATGGGGGGTGGAGGTGGGAGGTAAACTGGGGTTTTTGGTGGTGGAATATGGGCACTGGTGAAGGGACGGGTGTTTGAGCATTGTATAACTGAGACATAAGCCTGAGAACTTTGTAGCTTTCCACATGGTGATTCAATAAAATAAATAATTTAAAAAAAATAAATGCTACATTTTACTAACCCTTTTGTACTTGCTACACTTGGTCTTTCATGGGCAGCATTAGAATAGCACTAATTTGATCCTTTATCAGCATTCTTTCCAGACCATCAGAAATCTCTAGTGTTCCTTATCATTATACCATCACTTTCTTTCACATAAAATATCCCCATAAAGGTTACAATTTCTCTTTTTGCATTTTATTTTCCATTGATTTCATTTGCATTTGCTCCCTGGTGACATGGAGGAGATACCTAAATCGCATGAGTACACCATGTCTTCAAATTACATTTTAGGGTAGGCTTCTTCAGTAGTATATCTTACAGACTGCTAACATGAAAAACTTGAAGTGGTTTTTGTAGCAGACCAAAGAGATTGACCTTGAACATATCTATGATGTCTTGCTATAAATGATCTCATTTAGATGAATTAATGAAAGGACAAATGAATGCATGCATGCATGGATGAATGAATGAATGAATGAATGAATGAATGAATGAATGAATGAATGAATGGATAACTAACAACAGTTTAAAGATTGCCTGTCCAAGTCATTACTGAATACTGCCTGCTTAGCAGCATTCATGTCTAAACTATGCCGGAACATAAAAATTACTCATTTAGTGAGTCTAGGACTTGTGGAGAGATTCAGTTTCTCTTTCTAAGGGAAAGTGCCTCTAAAGGGTAGAATGCTGTTCACGAGGGCTATAGGAGAATGAAACCATGGTGATTCAGGGACATAATCAATATCAAGCTTGCAGGGATTGCTGTGTATCTGACAGAGATTATTCCGAGACGAGAGATTTCATAAACATATTTCAACCATTGTGTGTTTTTGTTCACAAGTATCTGTCAGCCAGTAGCCAGGCCCCAGGCATGTGGACAGATTCTTATCACAGAAGGGGTCCAGGTTTAATGTCAAAGGGCTGTGATGAATAATACACAGCTCCAGTTCTGGAAAACAAGACAGGTTCCTAGCAGGCACTTAGAATAAGGTTGGAACGGAAAATAAGGAAGGCAGAAAGCTGATTATCAAAATGCAAGTGCAGAGCCAGAGTATAGGAATTCAGTGAGAGGAAATTTCCTCTGGCTTTACAGATGGTGAGAGTTTGAATGTTTAGAGAAGAGGAGAAGGGTGTTCCCAGCAGAGGGAACAGCACGAATCAAGTTGTCTCCCTTCCAAATCTTGGCTGTCTGACCAACAAGGAATCTAATTAACATCTCAATGCTTTCATTTATCTATAAAATGGGAGTCAGAAAAAATATCTTCATCACGGGATTCTTTGTAAAACCTTTAATAGAGAATCTGGTGAGGGAAAGTGTATGTCTTTGTAAGGATTGCTATTTAAATGGGGGGAAAATGTAGCAGATCAAGGAGCTTGAAGTTTGGTTTCTCCTGAGGCTATTCTCCTCGGCTGCAGACATCTGCCTTCTCACTGTGTCCTCACATGGCCTACCCTTTATCATCATAGATTCCTGGTATCTTTTTTGTGTGTGGCTCCAAATTTGATCTTGTAAAGATATGAGTCAGGTTAGATTAGGACCCCCTTCTAATGGTGATATTTCAATTTTCCTCCTAATACAGCTAACATTCTGAGGTAGTTGGGTGAGGGTTTTAACACATAAACTGAGGGGTACACAATTAAGTCCATTGTACAAAGAATTTGATATATTCAAGTATTTTTCAGAAAGACATGGGTGAAGTGTTTATTTTCTCTCAAAATTCATACATTGAAGTGTCCAGGGTGATGGCATTTGGAGGTGGGAAGTTTGGGAGGTTAGTTAGGTCCTGGTGGTAGAAGTCTTCTGAGTAGGATTCACGTCTTTAAAAGAAGGGATACTGGAGGGGAGATCACTCTTCCTCTTTTTATCAGGTGAAGAGAAAACAAGAAAATAGTTGTTCGCAAACCAGGGAACAGGTCCTCAATTAGGCACTGAATCTGCTAATCCTTAGATATGGCAGTCATCAGAATTGTAAAAAATGAATGCTTATTGTAGAAGTCACTCGATTTGTGTGTTTTATTGTCTGGGGCTGGAGCAATAGCACAGCAGGTAGAGAGTTTGTCTTGCATGCGGCCAACCCAGGTTCGGTTCCTCCGTCCCTCTCGGAGAGCCCAGCAAGCTACCAAGAGTATCCCACCCGCATGGCAGAGCCTGGCAAGCTCCCTGTGGCATATTTGATAGGCCAAAAATAGTAACAAGTCTCACAATGGAAACCTTACTGGTACCCAATCATGCAAATCGATGAGCAATGGGATGACAGTGATACAGTGATTGTAGGACCTGTAATAATTTCTAGAGTTCTTCAAGCCATTGGAGAACGGAATTTCAGAAACCAAGAGAAAGAAACAGGAGGAGGAGATTGTAGGCAGAAGTGCTGTGAAGGGGAATGAAAAATAGACAGTCATACTCAGATTGGGATTTAAGAACTGGTGACTCTCAAGAAAGTAGATTTGATAGGATGGAGACCTTGGGTCCAGATGTTGGATGGTGGGGGCAACACAGAGGGTAAGGGTCAGGAAAGATCAAGAAACCAGCTGAGGAAACAGATTCCTCTTTAAGGAAGCATAAGAAGAGTTCCAATTTCACACTGGAGGAGAGTCCTCCTAAAGGAGGCTATTCTTGAGTGACCCATTTCAGCCTGTTGCCTTAGGTTAATGACTAAAAGTGTGCTTTTTCACTCATCAAATATAATCAGAATCTCCCTTAGTATTTCTTCGCAGAGCAAAGGAACACGGTTTTCTAAGATAATAAGAAAGTGGAAGAAATTATACGAAGACAAAAGCAAATATTGATAGGATGATAAGGAGTGTTGAGGAGTCCAATTAAATCACCTTTATCTGCCTAATAGACTATAGTGTTGGATAAATAAATGGGTTACAGGGTTTGGAAAATAAGCTCTTCAGGGTAAGGCTGTACTGATGGAGAACAACAGCCCTATTGGAGTGTCCAATCCGAGTCTTCAGTCTACTACTGAGTGAGCCAAATTTTGAAACGTTACATTAAGACTATAATAAGTCTTTATGGAGTGGTTTCTTTTTATTCTTTATTAGAGTTTTCTTCTTTATACCTGTATGTCCTAAATGGACATTAACATGATAGAAAATAAAAACCAATTATTCAGAAAGCCGTATAGCTGCTTTTTGGGATAGCAACATATCTGTTTTCTTGAGTAATAAAGACCCCTTTAATATGTTAGTTTGAACAGAAATTGTAAAGTTGAACTTCCATGGAGGCACTTGTAGTCTTTGCAATGAAGGGAGATGATTTAAATACTAATTATGTGTGTGCTGATAAGTTTTTAAGGTTTGGAACATGCCTATTAAATAAGTTAAGAACATAAAATTGAACAATAGCTATAAAATAGAATGTGGATGTTTAAAAGTACTCTTTAAAAATAAACATGGCACATGGCTCTTTAAGATGAAGGTGGGATTGAGGGAAGCAAAGAGCTGACAAAGATGAAGCAGAAAAAGTAGAGTAAGCTCTTATAGTTTAATCTAATAGCTCAGACAGGCAAATACTGAGTGAATTAGATATGTAAATAAATTTTGGCATAGGTAGACAATATAATGAAACAAATAGAATAAGATTAAAATATTGTATAAGACAAAAACATGAAGATTGAATCTTAGAAGTATTTTAAACTTTAGGCAGAGTATATTGATAGATTATATCAATACTAAATTTGATTAATTGGAAGAGGGAGGTGTATTCACAGGTAATGGGTGTTATATTAGAATTATGTGCATGAGAAATCATTATTAAAAGTATTGTAAACTACAGAATATCGATCAACAAGAAATGAAAAATTATCAATTTAATTACCCAAGAAAAAAACACTAAAAAAAATCAATTGAATTAGAAACAGCAAGAAAAGTTTACCTAGATAATGAATGCAAGCATGGAAAGGAGTGGATATGGAGCTTGTCTAGTTCATTATAAGTCCTTGTATTTCATTAATTTTTTATCCTATGCTCACTTGGACAAAATATTACACAGACAACAATAATAATAATCATTATTATTATAAATTATGGGACCCTCTCCCCCCCGTCCCGAGCAACTGAGAAAACATCATAATGGTGCCATGTATGATTTTAGGATTCAAGTCATGCTAAAATCATCCAGAATTGATTATTTACAAGATATTATGTTTAGTGACTCATAGAGGCAAAAGATGCTAAGAGATTAAATGTCTACTCAAACCTCCTGGTGATACATCCACGCCTGGAATACAGTCTCCAGTATTCAGACCTTCTGATGAAACATCCAGTCTTGAATATAGTCTCTAATACTTTCAAGTATGGAGAGAGAAACATTCCGTCACTATTCCTCCTAGGAACAGAAAGCTTTGAATCTTGAGGCCTGTGAAAATGGAGAGCTCCAACAAAATTAGCAGTTAACAAAGGCATGCAGACTGCAGTTTTTCTACAGTCTACTGATTGCTATTTATTTGCTTTTTGTTACATTCCCTGGGCTTTAGTTTAGTGAAGAAGGGCTTAACTTGATGCAGTGAAATCAGATTAGAAACAGTCCACTTCATCTGACTTCATTTTCATTAAAATTCCTTAAATAACAGATCAGTAAACATTATTGATGATACACTCGTGGATTCTATTTGACCCACTCTGCTTGCCTAAATAAATTCAGGTAATGTCTTTCCAAGACTCAATAGAAATTGGACATTCAGTGTTTCAGCCAGCCTCAAATTACTACTGATGCGCTCATGGATTTGTATAAATCATAAAACTGCCCCCTGCTTCTCTGACTGGATTTAACTCCAGCATTAAAAAAAACTCTTCATTTAAAGACTGATTGTATTGTCAGCACTCCCTCTTCAATTCCATTAGTGATTCCTTGAATATGCCGGCCTCCTAGGTGGGTTTTGGTAATTGTGTATCTCTGTAAGACTTCCAGGGCTTCCTAGGGTATCATTAAACTGAGTGAACTAATATGTTGATCCAAGAGAAACCAGAACTAGTGAGACTAGAATTGTGACTTGAATAGGAATATCAGGAGAAATTGTATTCTTAAGCAGATACTCCCTGACCCAAAATTGACAATCAGAAGGTGAAAAGTTAAATGTTAAGTGTGAGATGGAATGTATGTAAAGAAATATATAAATTGCCAACCTCCCTTCAGTTCTCCAACACACACACACACACACACACACACACACACACACACACACACACACACACACCACCTGTAAAATAAGCAACCAACAGTTAATGCCTGAATATCCCTGCTTTATATTATTGAGTCAATTAACAAATTGTTGTATAGCACCCTTGTGTACGTGAGACTATCATAGGCACTCTGGACATGTTTATGAGCGAAATTAAAAAAAAAATGTTTCTTCTTAGGGAGTTTCCTATATATATTTTTTCTTTCTTTTTATATTTTCTGGATTTTGCTTGTTTGGGGGCCTCCTGGCTCTGTGCTCAAAGATCATTCCTGATGGGTGTCAGGGGAATTCTTATTATTCCCAAAGTACAATTTGAATAAACACACAGAGACTAGCAGGGATCTAACTATATTTATCAAAGACCCTTCTCATTTTTCAAATAAACCTTCCTGTTTTCCAAATAATGTGGAAAACTCATGAATTTTCAGAATTGAAAAGCCAGTCTGCACATCAAAAGAATAAAAGTCCAGACAGTTTGACAGCCACAGTGTATGTTTTATTTAAACTAGCGCATAGAGAGCAGTTGGGGCATGCCTTGCATGTGTTAGACCTGAGTTCTATAGCCAGTCCTACATTGTCCCCAACTTAGGTTATCCTAGGCACCATAGGAACCAATGGCATCACATTCATGGGGTCTTTAGATTCTGGTTGGTCAGAAATCTCTGATGGACCTTGTGAGCAGTGCTTGGGAGATCTTTGCCCCACCAACAAAAAGAAAGCCACGTCTTCGTCACTGCCTCCACATGTTTTAGTATAATCATTCTATATCAAGTCCGTGGTTTGAGATATTCCCTGTCCAATTTCTATGCCAAAAACCCAACTCCTATTTTCAGTCTCTGCTTAATGACACACTGTGTCATAGATTCAGTAGCAGCTGGTTTTCATTTCGACACATTGATAATATGTCAGAATTAAAGATAAGAAGCTAGTGGCTGCATTTCTGGCCATGGGAGAGATATAGAATATTGAACTGGAGTGATATCTAAGAAATGCCATCTCAGAAAACTCAGCTTGACCACATGCAGCCTACAGGGAGGTGGAGGGAGATTAAAAAGAAAAATTCATCTCCATTCAAGTGACATTGTTTCCAGATCAGCAGAATAGTTAATTGTTTTATGATCGTGACTTTTTAAGCTTCCATAAGGCGAAGTAATAATAACTCTTCAAAGCCTGTCAGGTGCTTTAGGCACAGCTTATGGTAGAATGACTAGTAGATCATTGCCTGAAGTCTGACTTAATGTGACGAAGACTTGAGCTTTGGTCTTATTTCTAACACTGAGCTAGATGCATTGCATGAAAATTTTTACTAATTGCATAACAATATCTCCATGTTGATTGCATCCCCACTTTTCTGCTGAGAAAACTAAATTTTAAAAAGCTCAAGTAACTCATACCACCACGCAGCAGGTACAAGATGAAACACTAGCGCGCCAAACCCAAACATTATGAGTCTTCATCATATTAGACTTTATCTGTTTCGCAGTTTAATTGTTGTGGTATCCACTTAATCGTTCTTATAGAGACACTGTGAAATAAAGTCAGCTAATTTTTAAATGCTAAACAAATGACAAATATTTGTAAAATTCTTATTCTAGCATAATGCTGAGCCCAGTATTAATAGAATTGTATTTTTAAGTGCAGCTTCTACTCAATTATGTCATTATTATGATTGCCAATTGGCATATAAAGGTAATGTCAGCAATAAGTAAATTTTCTTCTGCTTTAATTTTTCCATGCTTCTATGCTTCTAGTAGTGTTACAGGTAGGAGAACCATTAAGCACTGAACCATATCTATGATACTACTATCCAGTTATTACCATCACAGGCATCAATGCTGACCTAAAAAGCTATGTGATTTAACTTTTGGTCTAACTGCCAAAATGTGACCCAACTTCTCACTTCAGTTTCCTTGCTGATATCATTTATAAGCTGCTTATCCTCTCCATTCTTTCACCTTCTGTCTTTCATGTAATATAAAATGAACAACCCATCATTAGGTGTGTTGTTGAGATACCGTGGCACTCACAGACTGGGTATAAGACATGCTGAGTCCATTAAATGCACTGTAAAAGTCCTAGTGGTATTAATATTTAACTTTTACATACAGTATGCTATGAGATGAGCAACTGTAGAGAAAATAAAAATGCTAAAGGCTTTCCTGCCAGGCCATTATAATCTAGGAAGAAAAGACCAATTGTTCCTTTTGTATAGCTTGTCATAGCATGTGGTAAAGATTCTTTCATTTTGTGCCATTTTCTTGGAGTGATTGAAAGTTAAGAATATGATTGACTGACTGTATTAATTCCCAATTTCCACAGAATTTAACTAGACATCTTAAAAGGTGACAGTTAAAAGAAACTTTGATAGAGTATAAACCTGTTGACAAGCCCATGCTGATCAGATGATATATGTTGGTTTAAGTACATTGACAGAGACACTAGAAATACATGAAACTAAGTGAGTACTAGATGAAATGTTACTACGCTTTCTATTTTATACAGGTAGGCAAGTAAAATCACTTTAATTTGTTGAATTTTCATGTAAGAATTTTCAGTTTTGTCTGTTGTCTGGAATGGGTAAAATTACCTCTTGCTCTTGCCGATGAATAGGACTGATGACATTTAAACTTGGATAATATGAGTAAGTTGTAGGACTATTATTTATGCAGAGTTGTGTTGGAAAATACGTTTTTCAGAGGCATTAACCAATACTGCCCACAGAAATTCTCCCTTAATTAATGGGGGCATATTTCTGAACATTTGTGTCATTTGTTTATTCCTGAGAATTGTTTTCTTTGTGGGGGCGGGGGGGTGGGTGGGGAGAGGTGAATGGGGAATTGAGGCCAGATCTGGTGACTGTGGTGGGAGAGTGACCCCGGTGATGGACCACATACAGTGTGGAAGACTTACCAAGCATTAGCTGCTTCATACTGCATTAGCTGCCTTAACCCATGTTCTATCTCTGTCCAGTACAATTTTCTTAAGTCATTGATATATTCATTGAACAGACATGGGATATGAGGCCCAAGGATATAAAGTTGATCAAAAGATCATTAATTCATAAATCTTTATGGTCTGACCATCTAATGCTGTTATCTATATATGTGGACTATCTATTTTTTAAAATTTATTCTTTTATTGAATCACCATGTGGAAAGTTACAAAGCTTTCAGGTTTAAGTCCCAGTTATACAATGCTCGAACACCCATCCCTTCACCAGTGCACATATTCCACCACCAAGAATCACAGTATACCTACCCCCCCACCTCCCCAGTCCCCTACCCTCCTGTGTAACTGATAAATTTCACTTTACTTTCAATATTGATTACATTCAATATTTCAAAAAAAAACCCTCACTATTATTGTTTGGAGTTTCTCCCCCCTAAAGTCGGACCTGCTGAAAAGGAAGCATTTGATAATTGGTTTTCCGTTGCTGAGAATGAAGAGGTATGAGGTCGAGCAGCCACATTAGTGGCCGCATGGTTTTGGATTTCTGTATTTTAGTAACTAAGTCCAGAGAAATATCTGCCAGAAATTGCATCATTGCCAGCTTGTACCTTCAGCTACTTTATATTCCACATAGGAGTGCAATCTTTCTATGTCTGTCTCTTTCTTTCTGACTCATTTCACTCAACATGATGCTTTCCATGTTGATCCACTTATATGCAAATTTTATGACTTCATGTTTTCTGACAGCGACACAGTATTCCATTGTGTAGATGTACCAGAGTTTCTTTAACCAGTCATCTGTTTTTGGGCACTCTGGTTTTTTCCAGATTGTGGCTATTGTAAGCAGTGCTGCAATGAACATGTCATTTCTACTATACCTTTTTGCCTCTCCGGGATATATTCCCAGGAGTGGTATTGCTGGGTCAAATGGAAGCTCAATTTCTAATTTTTTGAGGATCATCCATATATTTTCCAAAAAGACTGAACCAGTCGGCATTCCCACCAGCAGTGAAGGAGAGTCCCTTTCTTATATGTGGACTATCTTAACTATTTCTTAGGTGCTGTGTCAGTGTTGCTGGGTACTGATGAAAAACTGGTCACTTGTATCACTTGTCTTCCCGTTGATCTTTGATTTGCTCGAGCGGGCGCCAGTAACATCTCCATTAGTCCCTGTCACGTGCTAGTGTAGCCCAATTATATCTGCTCACTCCAGGGACAGGAAGTGCCTCAAACAATTGATTCAGGGTTTTGATGAAGAAATCTGATCATCTCGTTGGTGGGCGGCCACAAAATCTTTTGACGTCCCGTCCTGTGGAATCCAGTCGGTAACAGCTCTAGTCCAGCGGTCGTCTCTGAATCACATTACATGTCCAGCCCATCTGATTTTTGATGTCTTGGCAAATGAGACAGCATCCCTGATTCTTGACCGTCAACAGAGATCGGAACTCCGAATTCCTTCTCTCACTTGAGTGAGACGTGATACTCCTAGCATAGCTCTTTTGATTCCTCTTTGGGATACCCAAATAGTGTTCTCGTCCTGTTTGCGCAGGGCCCAGGTCTCTGAGGCATACGTTAGTGCATGAAGAACGGTGGAATCGAAAAGATGTGCCCAAGCTGGAGATTCTTCATCCTGTTAACCACTTCTTCGATGCTCTTTAAGGCTTTCCACGCTGCTCTCTTCCTCCTGCGCAGTTCTGGCACCAAGTCGTTCCTCATGTTGATTTCTCGACCAGGTACACATAGCAGCTGCATTCAAAGATGTTCGTTCCATTGAGAGCAAATGGAGAGTCAGGGACTAGTTCATTTTTCATGAGCATCGTCTTGTTGAGGTTCAGCTGCAGTCCGACCTTTCCATACTCGCTGTCGAAGTCGGCCAGCATTTGTGCCGCTTGGCTAATGTTTGATGTTATGAGAACGATATCATCAGCAAAGCAGAGGTGGTGTAGTTGCCGACCATGTATCTTCACTCCCATTCCTTCCCATTCCAGTCAACGCATGACATTCTCGAGGGTGGCACTAAAGAGTTTCCGTGAAATGGTATCGCCTTGCCAAACCCCTCTCTTTACATCAATAATCACTTCCTCGTAGAATGGTAAGATCCTTGTGGTGAATCCGCAATACAGCTCGAGGAGGATCTTGATATACTGAGTGGAGCAATAGCACAGCAGGTATTTGCCTGCCGTAATTGCCTTGCACGCAGGTGACCTGGGTTCAATTCCCAGCATCCCATATGGTCCCCCTGAGCACCACCCGGAGTAATTCCTGAGTGCAGAGCCAGGAGTAACCTCTGTACATCGCCAGGTGTGACCCAAAAAGCAAGCAAGCAAGAAGAAAGAAAGAAAGAAAGAAAGAAAGAAAGAAAGAAAGAAAGAAAGAAAGAAAGAAAGAAAGAAAGAAAGAAAGAAAGAAAGAAAGAAAGAAGGAAAGAAGGAAAGAAGGAAAGAAGGAAAGAAGGAAAGAAGGAAAGAAAGAAAGAAAGAAAGAAAGAAAGAAAGAAAGAAAGAAAGAAAGAAAGAAAGAAAGAAAGAAAGAAAGAAAGAAAGAAAGAAAGAAAGAAAGAAAGAAAGAAAGAAAGAAAGAAAGAAAGAAAGAAAGAAAGAAAGAAAGAAAGAAAGAGCAACTTCTCAGTTCTTCAGACAATGACTTTCACATCGACCAAAGAATGTAGGTCTTTGTTTGTAGGTCTTAAGCCTCTTCACATACATCACTCATTCCCCACTTGTACTTGTCTACTATGGACCATATACAAAAGCAAAGCTAGAGGGTATAAATCAAATTCAGGGGCTTTAGTTTGCTCATTCTAGTATGGTCTCAGTGGAACAAGTGCTATAATATCTTAGTACAACTGAAACTCAAAGATTATTTGCCCTTGCTTTTGTAGTTTATTTACAGATTAGGAATCTGCATCCCAATCTAAACTAAATGATAAGCCCTAAGATTTCAAAGGTTGTTTAGAGGTGCTTCTACTTTGGATAATCAAAATGAACAAGTTTGTAACTGTGTACTTCATGAGGATTCAATTAAAAAGAAATAAAAAGAAATAAATAAATTTTTAAAAGAAAAGCTAAAAATAAAGATTACCTAATACCAGTCACTTTCTTAGTTGCTACTTCAACTCTCTTAAGTAATTGTTATTGGACTTTGCTGTGCTCTACCAGGCATTTCACAAACAATGGTGCCATCTTGTATTCTAAACAACAGATCTTATCTAAAACACCCTGTAGAAATGATCATTGCGCACAATGTTTTGTTTGTGATTTACCACCTACACAAACAACTTCAAAATGCATTTTCTAAAGTATAAAAGCCTTTTCCTTCTCCATACAGTACATTTCAAGAGTAGCTGTAAGCAATTCACTTTGGAGAAAAAACTATGGTAATTAACTGAGTTTTGACTTAAGCTAGAAACCTAAGCATAGAAATTTCCACACCATTTCACATTTTGCAACTGAAGTTATAAGACCTACTTAATTTTGGAAAAATGAAAAGAAATGCAGTCATTTTACAAAGTTCCAGTTAAGATCAGATGCAATCAGGTAAATTTGCCATCACTGAACTTAAAGTAGTGTAAGATTTAGGGAATTATTTTCAATGACATTTTATCCTCTAAACTTTGGTGGGGGTCAGAACGGGGGCCCCCCCGCAGGGGAAGGAGGGCAGGGGAGATGTGGGAGGAGGCACCTAATGCAAGGCCCCATTGAATGGTTATTGTTTTATTCTTACTAAGATCCCAGAAATAAGAGAAATTTTCTGTCTTGTGGTAGTAGCCAGAGTCAATAAAGAAAGTAAAAATTAAACTTAAATGGTGGTCCATTTGAGTATCATTTTAGTATCTTAAATAGGCAATGTTATTTGCTGTTTTCTTTTCTAATTAGCATCTTTTAAGAAGGAATGTAACCTATAATTCCAGTGACCTTTACTATCCAGCAAAATATCGTTCATTTACAACAGAAAATAATCATTTTCTAACCTTCTAAAATAACTCTTTGCTTCCACCTAGTGTAGTGTTGATAAAATAGCAGCTTAAAATGGCCGATTTGCATAAAATGTGGTTTGAAGGAATGTTTTTATATAGCATACGAACGTTGTTCTTTGTGTTTGTCTTATTTGAAAATCACAGCATTCTTTTTTCTGTGCTGAAGGAATGAAATTAACACTAAAATATTATAGTATATGTCTAAGTATGAATTTTGAATGCGTTTGCCTATCATTAGAAGATGTATATAATTTTTTCAGCATTTGACAACAGCTGATAATAAAGTCATCTTTAAAATTAAGAAACTAGAAACCAGAGTGACAGTCCAGTGGGTTGAGCACTTGTCTTGCATGTGGCTCACCCAGGTGCTATACCCTGAGCCCACCAGTAATGGCACCCCCTATGGTTCCCTGAGTCTATCAGGAATGATTCCTGAGTGCAATGCCAGGAATAACCCCTGAGCATCAATGGGTGTGGCCTGAAAAAATACAAAACAAACAAAAGAAGAAATTTTAGCAAACCTGCAAGACATTGGTAAACACGTTTATAAGTATATAAGTCAAAAAGGATCCCTGACACCATTCTAACACAACTGCCACGAGGGCATTAGGAAAGTTCCAGGAATTGAAAACAATTTGTTTAATGTTGTAAAAACAGGACCAGAAATGAGGTCAGGCAACTCCCAACCCAGGACGCTTTCCATACCCTGACTTTCAAATTAGTCACAGAGTTGGTATTGGAAAATGACCCACATTAGGCAAATAGAAAAGGCACCTTTTATAGATGTACAAAAATCACTATCTCCATAATTCACTAGTAATGCAAGAGCCATGACAGCAGGTCTCTGGGTTGGTCCATAATTTTCAAGTTCTGCAACTTTTTCAAGAATGAGAATATGAGCAATAAAGATGCTCAGGCTCAGAGGTGGAGATCGAAAGGTTTATTGGAAAGCAGAAAAGAAAGAGAAGGAAACTGCCCCAAACAGGGAGGAATTTAGTAGAGGACTAAGTTGACTAAGATCATTTTTGTTTGATTTTTTGTTTGATTTTGGGTTGGTGGTTTTGGGTTTTTTTTGTGGGGGGGGGCAGTTTATAGGAAAACTGGGTCTTTGTGTTAGAGTGACAAGAATGTTACAGAGAATGCAGGGTAGTTAAACATATGGGTTTTTGTGTAAGCCCTTTTAAATAAAAATTAGCCTCTTTGTTTTTTATTACAGATTGACAAGAATGTTCCAGAGAATCAAAAGACCATACCCAGTGCTCTGGCCCCTTGCCACAGATATTGCCCATTATCTTAGCATGTTCACTCCTCCACCCCTTCACTCCTCCACCCCTTCACTCCTCCACCCCTCTTATCCTCCCCAACCCCCACCCCCACCACCCTGCACCCCAGCCTAAACTCTGGGGACAGAAATTTATGGTCTTGGAGAATTATAGGAAGGTTTAAAATGTAAGACAGGACTTTGAGGGTGAGAAGTGTGTTAGGTCCATGGGGACAGATGAAACTGCTGGCAAGGGGAAATTGAGGCTTCCTCTTTCACTACTTCACAAATCTTACATTATTTTCTACACTAATCTGATACCACTTAATAATACTTCTGGGAAGGGCTGTTTTGAGGGGTGACAGTTTTGAGGGGACAACACTCTACAGAGCTGGGGATTACTCCCATATCAATGATCAGGAATCACCCCCCCCCCCAAGGGTGCTAGGTTGGTGCCAGGGTTCAAACACAGGATTTCAGCATGCAAAGTATGTGCTCAGCCCCAGTCAGCTATTTCCCTGACTCTCATGATGCTTCCTATGAAAGAACAATTGACAGCTAGATAGCAGATGTTTGATTTTTTTTTATTTAAACTCACTAAAGCGTAGCCCTTTTTTTCTTCTAGGTCGTGACTGATTATCTTCCCTCTTTATCCTGAAGAATTTAGGCTTGTTAATAATCTGTAATCAAAGCAATTAAATCTAACTTAAGTGTTTAAGTCTCTTTGGACCATCATAGCAAAATACCACACAGTAGATGGCATTAACAAGAGAAGTTTACTTTCCCTCCATTCTAGAGGCTACAAGTATAGGCTCTCTGCACCAACATGGTAGGGTTCTAGTAAGAAATCTCTCCATGGCTTGTACACAGCCACCTTCCTCCTGTTTGCTTTCACAACCTTACCTTGGTGTACACACACACAAAGAGACCTATCTCTTCTCTTCTTATGGGGCCACATACCTTGTTGGGATGTAGTTTCACTTGTACTTGATTACTGATGCAGGTGAAACAGCAGTGGTGACGGCGGGTCTCTGTATTCATTTGCCGTTCCCAGATTCTCCAAAATTTTCAAGACGGAAAATATTGAGTAACAAAGATGCTTAGACTCAGAGCTAGAAAATAAAAACATTTACTGGAAAGCAGATGAGAATGGAAAGGAAAGTCTCTATGTGGAGGGCATAAAAATATTTAATAATAAAGATGCTCAGACTCAGAGTTGGAAAATTGAAAAGTTTATTGGAAAGGAAAAGAGAAAAGAAAAGGAGGTCCCCAAGTCGGGAGGAGTTTAGTATAGAACTAAGTTAGAAGAGCTTTCTGTGTGCTTTTTTAAAGGCCCTTTGCTTCAATAAACAAGAATCACAGAGAATGTGGGGAATCTGAAGGGTGGTGGGGTTGCTTTGTCTTTCTGGTCACTTGCCTCGGGAATTGTTCATTGTCTTAGTCTTGTGGTTCCTAGTTCTGGGACAGAAGAATAGGGTACTGGGGAACTCCAAGAATGTTAAAGATAGGGCCACGAAGATGAGGTGTGGTCATGATGTCAGTTGGCCCCATGGGTGGCTCATGTGAAGTAGGGAGGAGAAGTCGGTCATTTTCTCCCTATCCACCTCTGCCACCCAGGACCCAGGGTTGCTGGGTTCTTGTCTTGCTCGCAGAAAGGAATTTCAGGAGTAGACAAGCAATGAAGTAAAATGGAGTTCATTTGAAGGGTTTTTAAAGGTCTGGAGGGGGGGAGAATGAGAGAGAGAGAGAGAGAGAGAGAGAGAGAGAGAGAGAGAGAGAGAGAGAGTAACGCACTCAAGAGAGAATGAGGGCTTCTCCAAGGGCAGAGAGCCCCTACATATATTCCAGCATTAAACAAAGCATGAAAGTACACATCTCAAGAGGGAGATGCAGGCAACACATGTGCTCGGACAATACATGTGCTCGGCCATGTGGGCATGAGCAGCACATGGACTCCTCAGGCAGCATATGAGCGCCCTTCCTTTGTTCAAGGTAGATTTTATAGGGTTTTCCCACCCTGCCCCCTGTTGGGTTTCTTCCTTGCTAAAAGTCCGTTGCTAAATAGGTTACCAGGGAGGCTGGGAGTGGTGATGGTCTTCTTTGGGCTGACTCACTAATGTTAGGGTATTCGAGGAATTTTCTTCATGGGGAGGTGTCCAACCTCCTCAGGATCCATTGCTGCTCAAGGTCTTATCAGGCCTTAGTTCCTGCTTTTCCTGTTTTTTTCAAGGTCGGCTTTTGCTATTGCCTTGGGAGGAGGGTCTTCCCTATCCTGCCTACATTAGTAGGTCTATGGGGAGCGATGGAACTGCTGGCTAGGGAAAACTGTGGGCTCCCCTCTTTCTGGCAAAAGGAAACTGAGGCTTCCTCTTTCATTACATTCAGGAAACTGAAGTTAAATAATTGAACTTTTATTCAAATAATTAAATAACAAGGAAACCTTCATGATAAATTTGCAGAAAAGGGGCTAGGCACAATTCCTTTCACAGCAATGATGCAGGAGCAGTGAAGGTGGTTCCCTGTGTTGGTCCACAGTTCCCAGGTTCTTTGATATTCTCAAGACTGCAAATATTGAGCAATAAAGACGCTTAGACACAGAATAGAAAGTAGAAAAGTTTACTAGAAAGTAGATGAGAAAGGAAAGAAAAATCCCTATGTGGGAAGGAAATTAGATTAAGATTATTTTTAATATGGCTTGGGTTTTGGTCTGTTTATTCGGTTTGGGTTTTTTTAGGTTTTTTGGGGGGGAGTTATAGAAAAACTGGTCTTTGTATTAGAGAGAATGCAAGATGTTAAAGATAAGGGCCTGTGTATGTGCACACACACATGCATGTGGGGGGGGCGCCAGAGAGTGTGTGTGTGGGGGGACTTCTAAATGAGCTCTTTGAATTTCTCAGTGAGGAGAATATTACAGAGCATGCAAGGATCCTTCAAAGTGCTCTGGCTATTTGCCTTAAGATGAGTTTTCTGGTGAGCCTAAGCTCTGGGGCCAAATTTTATGAAGTTGGGCAATCGTTAACCTCCCAGAATCCACAGGTATATTTAAAATGTAGGATGGAGGCTGTCAAAAATGGACAGCTCACAGCAGCTGACAAGGAAAACCTGGGGGGCTTCCTCTTTCAGCATCCAGTGTTTTATACTCGAAAATGAGAAACTATAATTTAATTGATTCAAAGTTTTCTATGCCATACAGGATGGGAAAGAGTTTTCTCTGAATTAACATATCTTAAAAATACTGCAAACCAGGACTATAGGATTAATACCGAAGTTTAGGTGCTCATCTTGCATGCTAATTACCCCAGTTCAATCTCGGAGCACTGTATGTGGTTCCCTGAGTGCAGCCAGGAGTCATCCCTGAGCACAGAGCCAGGAGTAAGCCCTAAACATTCCAGGTGTGAACCCTCCCTCCCCCCCAAAAAAAATGCAAACCCAACAAGTTCTCTTTAGAGGAAAACTAACTTTAAAACAAAGTCAATAATCTCCAGAGGCATCTTTCTTTGTAGTAGGTAGTAATTATTCTTGGTCTTTGCCAAAACTTATCTTTTTTATGTATTGCCTGTGCAAATATAAATTCCAAATATTGCCTATGCATATCTAAATGCCTATGCATAAATAAATTCCATTCTTTGTCTCCTGTAAAATTGTCTCCAAAAGTGCGAAACATAAATCTTCCTTCTTCACTTGGCTTTATGGCCCTGTAAAGCTTCTTACACACAAAGAATTTTGAAGTTTTCCTTGGTCCTCTAAACACCAATTCCACTCCTATGTTTTATAGAAGGGGAAACTGAAATCCAGAGAGGTTCATAATAATGATATTGTTCCTATTGATTTCAAAAATGCTCCCATATTTTTTCATTATGTCTGCACATTAGCCCTGTGAGAAAGGTTTGGCAGATGTTGCCATATGATTTCATCCACAAGGAAATGAAACCATAGAGGATATGCCTCCTGCTCTGGGTCCCGAGTCAAGTCATAATTATGTAAGCAGAAGCATGACCCACCAGAAATTTCCACCAGATATGTCCAAACCCAGGCATTCATCCACAAAACCATGAAGATATACATGATTAGTTTGAATGAAAATGAAAATTAACTGATAACAACATCATCAAGAGATCCTGGTAGAAGATAGGAGTAAAAGAATGAAGGTCACGGGTCTAGTATGAGAATACCTATATGTGTCGTGCTGTATGCCTTCACATTTCATATTTTTTGGACTGCTGTCAAATATGGTACCTCATGCCTTCTTCACAATCTACCAGTGAGAAGCAGCCTTGCAATAGCCCTTGGATGAAGCTAAGAAAACAGCTGAAAAGACTGCAAGGGGATTCTCCCTGGACATGAACTCAATTCCTTTCACTCCCTTTACAAAAGCTCATCACACCAAGTCTCAAAGTCTGTCCTTGTTATTGCAAAATGTTAAAAGCAGAAATTCCCTCTGGTTGTTTGGAGGCAAGAGAAATGGCTATTTTCTAAAAATTTAAGTTTTAGGAAACCATCTCCCGTTTATCAGTCAGTGGTCTGGTAGAAAAGAGTGCAACTCAGTTATTTCAAGATGCACACAAAACTTTATTTTCAGAAGTACTAGAGCATTAAGGAAAACAAGAAGTGATGTGAAGGCACCTGAGGTTAAGAAGGAGCAGAATGCTGCCTCCTCAGGAGATAGGAAAGGAAAGGGCTCTTTCAGCAGACAAGTGATAACCTCAGTGGTGAAAAAGAAATGGCCAGACAGGAGCTTTTACCATAGAAAATGCCGACATGACATCTTCCCAGAAGGATCAAGTAACACTCTTTATTTTTTCTTCAAATTTCATGTCTCCTTCAATTAACCCAAATGTGACGCTTCCACAAGTTTAGTCCAGAGGATAAAATGGGCAGAGCTCAGCCTCCTGAACCCAAACAAGATGGAAAAGACCAGAAAAGTGGAGTAAGCTATAAACAATAAAGTACATAGCTCTTGAGTGTAGTATCTAAAAGTCCATTCCATACAAAAGGGAACACTTTGAAGTGTTCTTAATTTAACCTTAATTTATCCATGCTTTACAAAAGTTGAAATGATTTTACACACAGAAAGACAGACACACACATGTGCGCGTGCACACACACACACACACAATGATGATAGAAGACAAAAAAGAGAAAAAAAGGAGGAAGGAAGGAAGGAAGGAAGGAAGGAAGGAAGGAAGGAAGGAAGGAAGGAAGGAAGGAAGGAAGGAAGGAAGGAAGGAAGGAAGGAAGGAAGGAAGGAAGGAAGGAAGGAAGATGAAACCAAGAAATGGACAGAAACAGAAAGCTTTTCCTCTACATCGATAGGATGAAGTTCTGCCAAAGGCTTCAGCAATCCACGACACAAATTGATTTACCCATTTTACAAAGTGCTGAGCATCTGTATACTTAGAAATTTGTAGATAATTGACTACTTGTTTTATTGAAATATGATAGTGTGACCACATGACTGAGTTTTGCTAAATAAAGATGACAGTTCTGCTCCAGCACATGGGAAAATAAGCGGGAAATACTGCTAGGTCCGAAGGCCCGAGGGGTGAGTGCAGAGCAGAGTGGACAACGGGAGAAGCAGGCTGCTGCACACAACCTGTCATCACCACAGTTTTGTCATGCTAATTTAACTTTCCTTTCCTAAGGTCTGGTGTCCAGACCAGGTCGAGATGTAGAATATCAAGGGCTTGAGTGATAGTCTAGTGGGTAGACTCTTGTCTACCCACTTGCCTTGTATGCAGCTGACCTGGTTTCTATCCTTGTTACTCTTATGGTTCCCGAGCCTACCAGGAGTAATCACTGAGCACCACTGGGTGTAATCCCAAAACAAAAATAACAACAAAAGGAATACCAAGCCACCTCCCAGAACCTTCCTGAAAGAATTGGACTCAGAGATTAGATTATTTAGATAAACTATATATCATAGTTTAGATTAATACAATTTTATAGCAACTTTCTAAATGCTATTGCCTGAATTCTGACATTAAGGGAGGTAAGAAATAGAATCATAATTTGATCAGATGCAAAGCATACTTGGAACTATACCTTCATTCTTTTGGAATATATATGTGTGCGTGTTTCAGTAAATCTGAAACAAAATATTTGAATCCTATAATCACTGTATCACTGTCACTGTCATCCCGTTGTTTGTCAATTTACTCAATTGGGCACCAGTAACGTCTCTTTTCCTCTCAGCCCTGAGATTTTAGCAGCCTCTCCTTACTTGTCTTCCCAATGATTGGAGGCTCTTTCAGGGTCAGGGGAATGAGATCTGTTATTGTTACTGTTTTTAGCATATCGAATACACTACAGGTAGCTTGCCAGGCTCTGCCTTGTGGGCCAGATACTGTCAGTAGCTTGCCGGGCTCTCCGAGAGAGGCGAAAGAATCGAACCTGGGTCGGCCTCGTGCAAGGAAAATGCCCTATCCGCTGTGCTATCGCTCCAGCTCCCAGATTTCTTTCTACTGTTTTGTTTGGGGCCACACCCGCAATGCTCAGGGGTTACTCCTAGCTCTGCACTCCTTGCTCCCATGTGCCGAGCAAAAGGGACAGGCCAGGCCTTTAGGAGAGTGGCCTGAGAGCCAAAACGGCCAGGAAGGTGGCGGCAGGAACCAGGTCGCTAAGCTCCTCAGGCCCTGCTGGCCTGTCCGCTGGCATGGGTGAGGGGTGCCCATTAAGAGCCCCCTTCGAGGGCATTACTGGGGCCCCACTCACCTCCGCAGCACTCAGGAACCGGAGCCGTGGGGACAGAACTCTGATCTAATGCTGAGTGCGGGCGACAGCCCTCACTGGTCCCCTGCCACCCCAGACAACAAACTTGCAACCCACCCTGATGACACGCCAGCCTTCTTTCCTATGCCAGCAATTCTGGGACCGGCTTCCCCATCAGCAAAACCCCAGCTCCAAACCCCCCAGTGTGCAGAATTCAGCTACCTCTGTCCGCCGTTTCTCAGACTCGGAGGAACCAAGGCAGTGGCAGGACATTATATATATATATATATATATACACACACATACATACATACACACACATACCAGGCATATATAACAGAACATAAAATTAAAATACAATTAAATTTTAAAAATTTTTATTAGTGAATCACCATTAGGTACAGTTACAAACTTCATGTTTGCATTTCGTTTATGTCTGGGTGGAAGAGGGCCAGTCCCAATCCAAGCAGGTTTGGAGATCTCAGCCCCGGGTCCCATGCACCTGGGTTGCTCTGCTGGTTCCTTCATGTGTGAGACTCATCCAAACGTGTGGAGAGGGGCCTTGAGCATGACTATGGCTGGGTTCGGGAGGTCTTCGGCTGCCAGCACCCTGCTTGGGACAGGGAGGGAAACTCAACCCACCCCCTCAGAGGGGCCCTGGTGAAGACAGCCAGGCAGACAGACTCTGCCAACTAAAATATATATAGGATATTCTGTACCTTGCATTTTAGCAGTTAACAAACTCACAGTGTCCTGTGGAAAAAACGTATTTTTTAATTTGTGTTTTTTTCCGTTTTCTTTTTGTTTGGGGGCCATAACGTGGGGTGCTCATGGCTGTGGGCTCAGGATTACTCCTATTGGTGCTGAAAAACCATTGTAGTGCCAGGGAATCAAACTAGGGTTGACTACATGAAAAGCATGTGACTTACCCACTATACTATCTTTCCTACCCTCAGAAACACATTCTTATCAGCTGGGTCAGTGATCAAAGCAATAGAATTACAGCATTAAAAATTATGCAAATATTCTGAATTGCATTTATATGAATAGGCTACCCCACACATTAGGGTACAATTTCCATTTTACACAGCAATAAACTATAAAATATTTCAGTAACTATGATTATCCAGACAAATCACAAAATTTCACAGCATTATACAGCACCAGATTGCAAAGGATGGTAGAAAGCCTGCAAATGTTATGTGGTAATTCTTATCATCAGTATTTTTGAATGCAACAATAGTTCACCTGCATTTGAACTTAGCTGACAAAGTCATCTGCATTACAAATTGCTTTGAGGTAACTCTTAAACCTGCACAGCCTCTGATAAAGACATTCTAATATAGAGATGACTGTTTACATACTTACCAGACCTCTGGAAAATATGCACAATGACGACTGTGCAGAATTTTGAATAAGTTCTTCACCGAGTGTCTCTTATCTGCATAGTGCCCAAAACTGATGCACGGTGTGTGCTTTGTTATAGGCTTTGGAGCCAGCAATAGGTACGAAGAGCTGGAGAATCTATTTTCTCTTGTTTCCCACTGATAAGCCTCATTAAAGTAAATAGCAGTGAGACATGCACACCAATGGGAGCATAGATCCCCAGGGTTTTGTCTACTCCCAAAATTGGACTCATCATAAAAGCAGTGTAACTCAGCCTTTTGTGAAATCAACTTTATTGATTTTACTTTTATTGCCTCTTTCATGACTGTTTTAATTTCAATTCCTGCCATTTGACGTTTGGTACAAGGGATCATTTTAAGAACATTTCACCTACAAATTTTTCCAGTGTTCATAAGATATACATTTTCCTAAGCAGATTTTAAAGCACAGGGGAAAGGTAATAACTTAATTTGGTCGAGTGCAAAAGCTGAAACCAGAACTGCAATTTCTTAGCCAATTGCTATTTCTCTTTGGTATAGGTACAAGTGGACTGGATCGATAGCACAGCGCGTAGGGTGTTTGCCTTGCACGAAGTCGACCCAGGTTCGGTTCCTCCATCCCTCTCGGAGAGCCCGACAAGCTACTAAGAGTATCCTGCCCAAACAGCAGTCTGGCAAGCTACCCGTGGGGTATTAGATATGCCAAAAACAGTAACAAGTCTCACAATGGAGAAGTTGCTGGTGCCCACTCCAGTAAATCAATGAACAACAGGATGACAGTGCTACAGTGTTGCAGTGGGTAGAAGTAAACAGGATGTCTGCAGAAGACTCCTGAATAAATCACTTTTTTCTGAATTAACTGGTTATTTGCTATTGGCTTTGGTCTGAATATTAAGAACTTAGAAACAGTACAAGTTGACTGTGTAGGTTTTTAGTTATATAACTATCGTTTTATAAACTAGTGCTTCTATGCTCAACCAAACCAACAGTGGATTTCCAGAAAGGTAGCATGACATAATCTGCAAGATCCTAAAATTTGTTTGCTAAACATGCACACATTCAAACACATACAAGTCACGGATTTTTGCATCAAAAAAATAGAGAATTTCATTTCTATAAAATATTCAAAAATTTACAGTTAAAAATACTTCAAAAATTACTGTCACAAAAAATATGCATTATGGGATTCTTTTCTTTACTGTTAAATAATACTTCTTGATCTCTCAGATTGAATGCTGTACATTTGATAGTGTCACTAACAGGAGCTGATATTAATTGGCTTTTCAGAGTAAATCCACAGTACCTTGAACCCTCCCCTTCTTATTTTACCATCACTGTCACTTCTTACTTCTTTCTCTCCATCTGCTCAAAGCGAATAGATGCAATGTCTAGATTTGCTCACACACAAAGTTGCTGAAACTCTAAGGCATGCCTTACCAAAAGTAAAAGTAACAAACAAAATCACATTTTATCAAAATTTAAAGCAGTTGTGTTTCAACATGATGTCCAATAAGAAAATTAAAAAATAACCTATTGAATGTGAAAAATATAGACATATATATATAGCACACATATGATAAGGTATTTGTATGCAAAAAACTCTTATAATTCAATGATAAAATGACAAATAACCTGATATTTTAATGGGCAAGAAATTTAATGATGACATTCTCTAAAATACTATACAAAACTAGTTAATAAGCACATAAAAATGTTCAACATCATTAACTTTAGAGGAATAAATGCCAAAACTACGATGACATACAGATTTTTGCCCTTTAGGATGGCTATAATCAAAAGACAGATAATAAGAAAAGGTAGCAAGGTTGTAGAAAAGGTGAAATCATCACACATTGCTAGTGGGAATAGTTTCCATTACTAGGTTTATAAATAAAAGCATGACAATGTATGTCCACACAAAAACTTGTACATGAATATTCACTCTAGGAACAAAAAGAAAAAGTAACCTTAAGAGCCATCGACTGATAAATGGTTAAGCAAATTACACTATTCCCACACAATGAAATGTTACTTAATCATAAAAAAGAATGAAGCACTGATATTTGCTATAACATAGATGAATCTTGAAAGCATAATAGTGATACATATGAGTTATAAACTACCACATGTAGCATTATTACACAATTCCATCCAATGCACCCTTATTAGGCAGAATCCTAGGCACGTCTATTGCACTATGGCACTGTAGCATTGTCGTCTTGTTGTTCATCGATTTGCTTGAGCGAGCACCAGCAATGTCTCCATTGTGAGACTTGTTACTGTTTTTGGCATATCAAACACTCTACGGTAGCTTGCCAGGCTCTGCCCTGTGGGCAAGTTACTTTCGGTAGCTTGCCAGGCTCTCCCAGAGGGACAAAAGAATTGAACCCTGGTCGGCCTCGTGCAAGGCAAACACCCTCCCCCCTGTACTATGGCTCCAGTCCTAGGCACATCTAAAGAGACAGAAAACATTAATGATTGCCTAGGACTGGAAGATGGAGATAGAATAGATAGTGTGTGCTAATAGACACGAGTTTCTACTGACAGTAATTAGAATGTTCAAAAATTAGGATATGTTGCAAAACTGTCACTATACTAAAACTTACCAAAAACAGCTAGAAACATTGAATTGTGTACTTAAATGAGTACTTAAATTGTGTACTTAAATTTTATTTTACATAGCTATATATCAGTTAAGCGGTTCATATGCATATGCAAATTCATATGTTTGCACATATGCAAATATTATGCATATATTTTTGTCTATATAAACATATATATACATATATATAGTGAGTGATTGATTTATTCAAACATCCCTTTTCTTTCTTCGTTCACATTTAAGTCCCTGCAGCAATCTCAGTAACAGAAAAAAGAAATGGGAAAACTCCCTACTGTTCACAAGAATTTGGAGCTAGAACCACTGAGCCATCTATAACTCCCACAGAGTTGCTTTCTGTTTCCCTGAGGACTTTTTAAAAAGACTTTCCTGGTTCAGCCTAAGAAAAAGCTATCTGGTAACTTGTCTAAAGGCTTATGCACACAGCATTAAATAAAGAGAAGCCCTAAAGAGTTAAATTTAGAATTTCACTGTCCGCCACAATATCCTCAACCACTGAACCCATTTTCTCTTTTCAAATCTGAATTAAACTATTGACAAAAAAAGGAAAACTAAAAACTATACTAATAAACCTTTCTATGTTTCCGAATAGCTTTATGTTTGTGCATATCATTATTGTCTGTTCGTACTTATTTTGTCCACTAAATTTTCACTTCTTAAGAACAGTGTGTATATTGAGGCTGGAGCAATAGCACAGCAGGTAAGGCATTTGCCTTGCACGCGGCTGACCTGGGTTTAAATCCCAGCATCCCATATGGTCCCCTGAGCACCGCCAGGGGTAGTTCCTGAGTGCAGAGCCAGGAGAAATCCCTGTGCATGGCCAGGTGTGACCCAAAAAGTAAAAAAAAAAGAACAGTGTGTATAAATAGTTTATTTATTTTTACACATACCAGCATATACTAGATGCTCCGTATAAATTTTAAAAATTTGAAATAAGTAGAAAAGAATATAGTTAGCCATCTCATGCTAATTGGTGTGTTTTACTCAGCAGCTACTGCGACTAATATTTTCTTTTAAATGAGAAGTATAAATTCTTGTGGTATCACCAATTACTACAATGAATAATATAATATCTTCCAAAAAATGTTTTTTCTTTAACTTTAAAAAGAACTGAATCATTGCCAGTCTGTCTACATAGATGAACAAAGGAAAAAAATGATCATAATAACCAGCAAGAAATAACTTAGGGACATATTGTCCAACATTTTGATAAATTTAAGTCTTACTACTCCTGGGTTACCAATTATAATATAAAGGACAAAATAAACAAATAAAATGAATGAAAAATAATACAAGTAAAAGCCAAGCCAAGTCTGGTGCCAGTAGGAGTTCTGAATACAGATTGAGTCAATTCTTGGCAGTTAGCCTATGTCAGGCTGTTCACTTATTAGCTTGTTTTTACTGAATTTCCTATTTTTAAAAGCAATTTTTAATGAGCATGATGGCAGATGTTTATCCTGGAGAATAAGTTATAACAGTATTAGAAGCAGCAGACATGTATACCTCCGGGACATTTGTAACACAGAATATATTATTTCTGACACTTAAGAGACTAAGCAGCAGGAAGTCGACTTCAGATTTTTATCAGCTACAACTGCTAATGGAGCTGATAAAGCTGATTTGTGGGAAAACTGACTGCAATTGAAATGTGTACAGATGCATTTACATTAGGGCTTTTATTTTTAACCAATGACTTCAACCTAGATTTCAGAATTTTTTGCTTTGCTAGGCAATATCATAATATGTGAGGAGTCAAGTTCAAGCCAAATGTGTTTGCATTCCTCTCTCACTGCAGTAGCATATTATTTGGGGAAAATTGGAATCAAGTAACCTGTCATGAATAGAAATGTAACTCAGAGCATACTTGTCTTGCCCATGTAGATGCCCTGGATTTAGCCCTCAGCACTGAAAAAAAGAAAAAAGGAGAAAAAAAACACAAGAGAACCAAGAATCCCATTTTTGGGGCTACTCTTCTATGCTCCTAGTGGCATCTAAGACTACTGAAAACTAGAAGGTTCAGTGGTATTGAAGCATCAGATTCCTGAAACTTTACAATAAATAACTGTGAATCACAGTTAATAAAAAAAAAAAGAAGGATGTGAGATATATATACAGAATGGAATACTATATATCCATAAACAAAGATGAATTCCTGTGATTTGCAACCAGATGAACAAAGCTAAAGGATATTATGCCCAGTGAAATAAACCAGATGGGGAAAAAGCAAACACCACAAGGCTGCACTCAGATGTAGTATATAGACAAGGCATAGAGATTTAAAAAAAATACAATAAGAACAAACTTTGGACTACTAAAAATTAAATGTTTTGACACATGTATATTATTTTAGGCAGACAGAAATACTTGAACATTGAAAAGATAAAAAATGGAGAAAGAGCAGCACCCCTATATTCTTCAAGAATATAATATTAAAGCCAGAGGGTGTCTGAGAAAGACAAAAAGCAGATCAAACTTGAAAGCTGTGGGAATCTTTAATTCTTTACGCAGTGAAAAAATCACTCAATTCTTGACCAGCTCCTGCATGTTTCCTTATGAAAATCTAATGGGATATGCATGTCATATGTGACAGGATATGAAACTCAAGAGTGGAGCACGTCACATGGTGAAGCTCTGGGTTCATTTCCTGGCATCTCACGATAAAAGAAAGCAGAAGAGGCCAGAGAGATATTACAAAAGTTAAGGCACTTGGTTTGCATGATGTTGCCTCTCTCTAAGCCCCAGGACTATACATGGCCCACTAGGGTTTACTCCTGAGCACAGAGCCAGGAAGGAACACAGGAGTCCTTGAGTGCTGTTGGATGTGGCCCCAGCCTCCCTCCACCCACCAAAGATTAAAATAATTTAAAAAATTTAGAAGTACACGAACTCTTATCCTTCCTCAGCCCCTAGCAGCCAAAACCTAAATAAATAACTAAATTACATGTATGTAGATATACATATATTTCACCAGGTGTCCCACTTAAGATAAAAAACGGGTGTAGGTTTCATGCATACTATATAGAAAAGATATTCGTTGTCCATTGTGAATAAATTCATTGTTTGGGGACAAAACTCTGTTCATTTATGAACAGTTTTGAGAGAGAAAGTGACAAGAAAGATATTTCCTTCTTGCAAGAATCCATCAGTCCCAATTGGAGTCAACAAGTCATAATTAGGGGAGCAGGGGCTGGAAAGATAGCACAGCGGGTAGGGCGTTTGCCTTGCACGCAGCCGACCCGGGTTCAAATCCCAGCATCCCATACGGTCCCCTGAGCACAGCCAGGGGTAATTCCTGAGTGCAGAGCCAGGAGTAACCCCTGTGCGTTGCCAGGTGTGACCCAAAAAGCAAAAAAAAAAAAAAAAAAATTAGGGGAGCATACATGTGGAGCGGGAACATGTTGTTTTAAGGTGAACCTGCTATTTTCAGGCTATGTGTCAGTGGCTTCTCCGAGTGGGTGCAATGACCAGGGTTCACACACACTGGGCTGGAGTGTTCCCACATTTTTTGTTTGCAGTCTGGCAGAGGGTCACACACTTCAGTTCCGTCTACACACTTGGTGGTCCATGAACACATTTGGTTTTTAGTGACACCAGAAATCATGTCACTTTGTTGTGGTTCTGAGACTCCACAAACAGTGCTCTGGGATGTGGGAGATGCAAGGGATTGAAATCTTGGCCTAACACTTGCAAGGCAAGCACTGTGTCACCAACCTCTCTCTGGGCCCCCATGAATTGCTTTAAAATTGTTTTCTTTCTTTATCCCATGCATTAAAGTTCACTAGGATTAAAATAATCTGATTCTTTTTATAAACGCTGTGTGTGTTTGTGTGTGTGTGTGTGTGTGTACTTCATATGTAAAAACAGTAAGCGTGGCGGGGAGAGAGAGAGAGAACAGTAAGGGTTTTTTTCCTCCATACCCAAGAAGCAAATTTCTTCCCTTGGGATAACGTTGTTCCATTGAGAATACATGAAATCAGTAGGTGAAAGATAATTTTTTATTGTTTTCAATTTAGTTTCCTTATTTAATTAAAAAAATTTTAGACAGCATAATTTACGATACTGTTAATAATAGGTTTTCACAACTTCCTCCAGAATATCTTTCACAGTCCCCCACACACACATCTCTCCACCGTGGTAAGCTTAGTTCTCAGTTCCTGTTGCCTTTGAGTACTTGTTATCCACCTACTATATTTCTTTATATCCCACTTATGAGAAAGATCATCCTGCTTCTTAACCTCTCCTTCTGACTAATATGAATAATTATGAGATGAAGCACTTCAGAACTAGAAGGATAATTCTTTTTGTTTGTTTATTGGGGGGGTGGGACATACCCAGCTGTGCTCGGGGTTTACTCCTGACTCTGTGCTCAAGGGTCACTCCTAGTGAGCTCATAGTACCATAAGGTACTGCGTCAGCCATGTACAAGGCAAACACCCTATCTACTGTGGCCTCCCAGAAAGATACTTCTTTATCATATCTCTATTACCCATGCAAAAAAAGGAGATTTCAAAAATGGGAATAGGTAAAATATTATGCTAAAATAACATTCACCATTCACGATCACAAAATCCCGTTGATCGTCGATTTCTTGAGTGGTCTCAGTAAATTCTCCATTCATCTTATCCCTGAGATTTTAGAAGCCTCTCTCTACTCGGCCTTCCCAATGATGCCGCATTGGAGGCTCTTTCAGGGTCAGGGGAATGAGATTCAGCTGGTTACTGGCTTTGGCATATGGATATACCATGGGAAGCTTGCAAGCTTCCATGTAGGCAGGAAGCTCTCAGTAGCTTGCTAGTTTCTCCCAGAGGGAGAAGTAGGTTATAAGATATCGCTTCTAGGAGCTTGTTTTTAAGTCTCTGGATGTTGGCCATTGATGGGATTGCACACACCTGGGTTCCTCTGCCGGTACCTTCATGCGTGAGGCTTGTCCAAATGTGTGGAGAGGGACCTTGTGCATAGCTATGGTTAGGTTCCAATGGTCTTTGGCTGCCAGGGGCCGGGAGGGAAGCTGGAGCCCATCCCCTCGAGGGGCCCCAGGGAAGACAGCCAGGCGTGCGGGCAAGAGACTCTGCAAAATAACATTAAAAATTTGTAAACACCTTCCGCCCAGAGATGAACCGGAGCAGCGGCACGAGAAGCAGACCCTCCGCGCCTATAGACTGTGATCCTGAGGTCTCCTAACCCATTCTGGCACCAGAGCGGATTCTTGCAGCCATCCATTTTGACTGTGAACTGAGCTACAACCTGAGCTAAAATATTAGAAACCCAAAACCGCGCAGCCGCGATAGCGGCCGCATGGACTCAAAGTTTTCACTCTCAGCAATGAAGACAAATTATTAGATGATGCCTATTCAGCAGGCCTGATTGTTGGGGAAAATTTCCAATCAATAATAGTGAGTTCTGTATGGAAACATGGAATGTACTCAAGGTATATAGAGAATAATGGGAATATCATTAGCTACTTAGATGGGGGGTGGGGTGGGAGGGGGGTGTATTGGGGTTCTTGGTGATGGAACGGGTTCACTGGTGAAGGGATGGGGTTTAATCAGTATTTGACTGTGACTTAAACCTGAAAGCTTTATATTTTTTTTCTTCTTTTCACGGTGGTTCAATAAAATATTTCTTAAAAATAAATGAATAAATAAAAAATAAAACAAAACTATCGAAGAAAAAAAAAGTTTGTAAACAGACAATAAAGTCAAATATAGAAGACTAAATGTTCTAAATCAGAAGAAAAAAAACAGACTACCATTTGTACTAAAAGTCTAAAAGATACAGATTTAGATATTTGATTTTAGCAAATGATTATACTAACTTCTTATTATGGAAACAGTTGTGGGTAGAGATAAGAAGCAGTTTGAAGCAGTTTGAAGAGAAACTAGCCAAGTGCTAATTTTTTGAAGACATTATTTGCATAGTATACAAGGTAGTTTCTATATGGTACCTTAGATAAATCATAAAAGGTCTTTCAACAGTTTCAGTACAGTAAACTAAAAATAGAATCAATAAATGCTAAATAAATTATTGAAAACTACATAGTTTACAGCTATGTAAAGTAATTATAAGAAAAATTGAATATAATTTTGTTTATATAGAACTTCTCTTGCTCATAATGCCCCCAATACTTTATTAAAAATTATAGATTGACAGAATAGTAATAACATTAGTGAACCTGTTATTAATCACCTGTAGGTAGCAGACATGTATTTCTTGAATACAAAGGCAGACATTGAAATGATCTTCAGGGCCTTTTCGGCCCCGAGCGAGATCGACCCCGGAGGCAACTGAACCTCTTTGGACACGAGCGGCGCCCCCAAAATGCCTCCAAACTGTGTGCTGGGAGCTTCTGGCCCAGGCGCTGCCGGCAGGGTATGGTCTTTTCTCTCTCAACTCTTTCTTTTTGAACGCAGCGAGACAATAGCCGGTTTTTAGACTCTACAGGAAGCCCGGGAAAGCCGATGGGCGGGACTCCCGGATCCGCCCTGTGCCGGCCGACATTTAAGCACAGAGCCATGTGGGGATGCTCCTTTCCGGCCCCAAGCGAGATCGACCCCGGAGGCAACTGAACCACTTTGGACACAAGCGGCGCCCCCAAAATGCCTCCAAACTGTGTGCTCGAAGCTACTGGCCCAGGCGCTGCCAGCGAGTGATGCAATTACCAAAAGAATTTTCCCTGGACTTCATATAGAAATCCAAAACCGCTATCGCAGCTATGCAACCTAATATCTCTTGATTGTCAGCAACGTGTAAATGTTCCTTTTTGGCAGGGCTTAACGTGGGGGAAACTCCAAACAATAGTACTAAGTTTTTTGTTGAAGGGTAAAAGATTGTAGTGATAGAATTTTAGGCAGAATTTTCCCTGGACTTTATATAGAAACCCAAAACCGCGCGGCCACGGCAGCCTAATGTCATCTAATCATCAGCAATATGAAATGGTTCCTTTGTAATGGGTTGGACTTTGGGGGGACCATAATAGGGTTAAAGTTTGTAGCGACGTGTAATTTCTGGCTGTACTTTCCCTGGACTTTATACAGAAATTCAAAGCCGCGAGGCCGCTGCCATGGCCGCACAACCTATTGTCATTTAATCATCACCAATATGAAATGGTTCCCTTTTAACGGGTTGGACTTTGGTGGGAAATCCTAACAAGAATAGTAAGTCTTGTGCTGAAATATTGAAGGCCACCAAAGTGGTAGCCATCTCTATAGACTGAACTAAGCCATATCCCCACGCCGGCTGAGAAGAAATATCCTTCTTTCTCGGGAAGAAACGCGGCGTGGCGTTAACCATAGTATGATGTCCATTAAGCTGACACGGACCTGGTGGCGTGGGAATCGGATACAAGGGAATAAATTATTATGTACTTGGAACAGCGGGACGCTGGTGGAATCTCAAGCCGGGGCCGATACCAGCGTATTACTTTTGGTTCCAGAAACTGCTTGCAGACATTCTACCAGACTATCAACTAAGCCAGAGCCCCACGCCAGCTGATGACGAGAAATAACCATCTTTTTTGGTTTGTTTTCCCTTTGTCAGGCAGCGTGGTGATTACTAAAGAGGCGTGATCTCAGTGGCGCAGGACGAGGGGGGAAAAAAATAGAAAAGTTATGTAACAAACAGCGGGACTTAATATCTCTACATTCTCAGCAATGGAGAGCCATCAAATGCTTCCTTGACAGTGGGACTGTCTTTTCTTTTTTGGGGGGAAACCCTAGCAACAATAGTGAGTTATGTGTTGAAACATGGACTGTAACCAAGATAAAGCGTAAACGAAGTGAAACTTATCACTTACAAGGGCGGGGACTGGGGGGGCGGGAGGTATAATGGGGTGGTTGGTGATGGAATATGGGCACGGGTGAAGGGAAGGGTGTTTGAGTATTGTATAACTGACATAATCCTGAGAACTATGTAACCCTCCACATGGTGATTCAATAAAATTTAAATTTAAAAAAAAAAGAAATGATCTTCAGGAAATTATCACAGAACTAATTATTTTCACATTTTCTCACTAAAACCATGGCATAATAGCCCTTATCCTAATAACTTCAGTGGGCAACTTGTAGGCTGATTCAGATGAGAAAGGGGATAATTGGGATCAAGCAAAGGGAGCAAAGGTAGACAGAGCCTGATATGAAGATTAGGTTTGTCTCAAGAAAATGTTTATGTATCTGCCATACAGGCAGGGGGAGTACAGGTAGGGGCAGGAGGGATACTAGTGGCATTGGTGGTGAAAAATGTACACTGGTGGAGGGATGGGTATTTTAATCATTGTATGATTGAAACCCAGACATGAAAGCTTTGCAACTGTATCTCATGGTGATTAAAAAATAATAATAATAATAATAATTTAAAAGTTTGGGATTTTAGCCTATGCCATTTGATTATAATGCATGTAAAAAAAAACAGGAAAAACAAGAAAATTTTAGTGTTCTAGAGAACTAAATGCAATACAGTCTCAAGGAAAGTTCTACCTGTAGTATTTGAATTATTCTGTCAATTTTCACTGTTAGAATTATTCATATGACTACACATTCTCTACATAATTCTTCTATTTAAAAGGAACTTTGTTAAATATATTTTATACACAGGTGCTGTGGTGCATTTGAAACCTGTTTTTTATACCAATGTTACTGTCACTGTCACTGTCATCCCATTGCTCATCGATTTGCTCAACCAGGCACCAGTAACGTCTCCATTTTGAGACTTGTTGTTGCTGTTTTGGGCATATCAAATTTGCCACAGGTAGTTTTCCAGGCTCTGCCGTGCGGGAGGGACCCCCCCCCCCAGCACAGAGCCAGGAGATCAAATCACTGTTACACGATAGACAGACACGGATGCTTCTTGTCAACCATCTGTGGCCTATCTGACCATATTGTCACTGTCACTGTCAGTGGTAGGGCATTTGTCTTGCACACGGGCTGACCAGGGTTTGATTCCTCCGTCCCTCTCAGAGAGCCTGGCAAGCTATCGAGAGTATCTCGCTCACATGGCAGAGCCTGGCAAGCTACCCGTGGCGTATTCGATATGCCAAAAACAATAACAACAAGTCTCAAGATGGAGACGTTACTGACCATATTGTATGGCCCAAAAATGATAATGTAAATATCCAAATGGCCCTTGGCAGAAAGAACGTTCTCCTGGAACCAAGGTCATGGTTACTCTTTTTTCTTTCAAACGTTTTATGATTTTAGTTCTTACATTTAGTTTTCAAATCCATTTTTTTATGTACAAATACAATTTTTTTTGCAGTGCCAGGAACTGAATATAGGGCTTCATATATATAAGGCCTGTGTTTCACTGCTAAACCATATCCCCAGTTCCCTGACCAAATTCTTTTACTTGTGGATATGTAGTTGTCACAGTACCATTTGTTGGAAAGAGTATGGTTGTCCCTTTGAATTATCTTCAATAAATATTTTCTGCAGAAAGTGGAAGCAGTAAACAAACTAGAAAACATGATAAAATGAATGAAATTCTAATACATGCTATGATGTGTTCAAGCTTTGAAGAATTTGATGTGATTATACACAAAGAACTCATATTACACATTAGTTTACACAACAATAGAAGTCAGAAAGGGTACAGAAATGATATACATACCATATGATTTCATTTATGTTAAGCTTTCTAACTAGTAAAATCCATAAAAATAGAAATAGATTAATGATGGCCCAAATCAGAAAGCAGTGGCTAATGGGAATCACTGTTTAATGGATACAATATTTTCCTTTAGATTAATATGTTCTAAAACCATAGAGTGTTCAGGTTTGTACAACACTTAGATGGTACTAAATACCACTGAAATACTTGTATTTTCACGTGTATTTCATTAAAATAAAAAATTTTATGCTATATGTTTTTCCACATATGTGGAATATGCCTTTTTAATTTATTTGATTTGACCTATTTAAAGTTATCTTTCGTAGCACTAGGTCTAACTTTTCCTTCCAGTGGTTGATCAAGGTTTTGTGTGACCCTGAAGCTTTTTTTAATTAGGGGAATTGGCATGTGTTCCAAAAATAATTTTGTTGAAAATACAAAATAGCTGTAGCTTCTCTGGGAGTAGCGTATGCAACTACAGGTCCTGTAACAGAAACATCCAGAACACCCTGGCAGACACTTCTTCTCAGTTTTGTTTATAAGGACTGAAAAGACAGCCTCGCATTTTCTGACCTGACTGAATATACACTTGCCTATGTTTTAGAAATCAGGGAATGTTTCCTAGTAGAAATGACCTGAAAGTATACTGAAGCATACTTTAAGAATTATATTAGCATTACCTGAAGAAAGGATAGTTTCTCTGAATATGAGCAAAAACCATGGTATGGCTGTAATTGGACTTTTAGTGATGATCTTAGAATAATATATAGATACGTTGATTTTTATGTGCATTACCCAAATGTCTATAATATTAGGCAATGTTACTTCATTTTTAAAAAGAAAAGGAAGATAAGAAAGTACAGAATTTCTTATGTTTGCTCACATATGTACTGTTTCCATCACTCTTTATCTCTTCCCACAGATTCAATCACTGTCATGAATTCCTTTCAGCCTAAATGGATTCCTTTGTGTTTCTGCTTTCATATACTAACAAATGATCTAAGGCTTTGTTTATCTGTAATATCTTAACAATACCATCATTTTGAAAGATAGTCCTCTAAAATAGTATTCTGGTTGACTTCTTTTTTTCAGTAATGTGAATACATTATTCTACTACCTTCTGGTCTTCATTGTCATCCTTTAGAAGTCCGCTAATATTCCTATTATTCTCCTGTACCAGATGGGTTGTATTTTGCTGGCTGCCTTCAGATTTTTCTTTGACTTTCATTTTCAAAGGTTTATCTAATATGTGGCTCTGCATGAATAATTTTCTATTTTTCCTACATGAGAGTCATTCTTTCATTTGTAAATTGGCTTTCATTAAACTTGTAAAGTTTTTAGCTGCCTTTATTCCAAATATTTTGTGCTCCTTTTTCTATTCATTTTATTTCTAGGATTCATTGCACATATATCTGTGTGATTTATATTCTAACAATATATATGCTCAATACTTTGGTACATAAACTAATTCAATGTTTTTCTCTTATTTAGTTTAGATAACTTTTAGGGCTTTCCAAATAGTGTCAGGAGGTCCTAGGATTACTTTCAGTGATATCCTTCTGATGGTGCAGTACTCAGGCCTAGAGACGCGTTGTTGTCCAGTGTCAGAAGTGTTCAGAACTCACCAGTGCTGCATTTAGTAGTGCTCAGGGGATCATACAATGCCAGGGATTAAAGGTGGGTCCAGCACATCCTTGCATGACTCCTTTGCTCTACCGTATATAAGGGGCAGAGGGTAGATAAGCAGTCTCTTTTGAGCATTGACAGTGTCTCCATTGAGAGTATCTTTATTCCATGGTTTCTGGTTTTTGTATTTGTAGTTCTTTTTTATTTTTTATTGAATCACCGTGAGATGAGCATTATGAAGCTGTTCATGATAGGGTTGGTTTCACTCATAGTTTTCTAACATCCATTCCTCCACCAGTGTACATTTCCCAACATCAATGTGGCCAGTTTCCCCCCCACACCCAACACTAACTCCTCCTCCTCCTCCTCCTCTTCCTCCTCTTCCTCCTCTTCCTCTTCTTCTTCCTCTTCCTCTTCCTCTTCCTCTTCCTCTTCTTCTTCTTCTTCTTCTTCTTCTTCTTCTTCTTCTTCTTCTTCTTCTTCTTCTTCTTCTTCTTCTTCTTCTTCTTCTCATCCTCCTCCTCCTCCTTCTCCTCTTCCTCCTCCTCCTCCTCCTTCTCCTCCTCCTCCTCCTTCTTTTCTTCTACTTATCTTCAAGTTTACTGATTCTTTCCTCTAGCACCTCAAATCTTCTATTGAATCTCACTAATAATATTCAGTTTTATTCATTATGGTTTATAGCTAGATATAAATTTCCATTTGTCCTCTATTTTATTAAACAATTTTACTTGTTTGTTAGGTTTTCTATCAATTAAATGTTTGTCATCATGCCTTTCTTTAGTTCTCTAAGTATGGTTTTCTTTAATTCTTTGATTTACTGCTGAGCTTAGGTTTACTACTGAGAGACCTGTATGTGTGAACTGAAAAATTATTAAATCTTTAGATTATTTTCAACACATACTCTGCCTTTAACTTCCCACCTGGTTATCTTACATGGCCTCTGTACTTCTATGTAAGTTATGTCATGCAGAACAGGTGGATGACTTGGAACCTCTCCACTCTCTGCAGTGAATGTTTACAGCTTCAAATTTAAAATATGTTTGAAACTTGAACATATAAAAAATTTGTATGATTTATAAAAACTTATTTGTTTTTGTTTGCTATTAAAAGAAATTAGGCATAATTTGATTTCTCATGAACCTCTTCCCATTATACTTATTTTTCTAGAAACTAATAAAGCTCATTAGAAATCAAGGACATTTCACAGCAGGGCACCTTCAAAAACTATACATATTTTAATAAACTCAATATTTTCATCTAGAGGAGACTGATGAATCTGGTAATATTGTTATTCCGTGCTAAGAAAAATAACAATATAAAAGGGAACATGGATGATCCTGCAGCCTGTTCAGTGTCATTTGAAACTTTATGTCTTTTTTTTAATATCCATCCTAAAAAGGAGTTACAGGTGAAAAATTCTTGAACTATATTGATTTAGAAGGAGGATGCAAAGCAAACTTGACAGCTACATCTGATTAATTTCCTGGTGATTGCATAATGGAAAGAAAGGATAATATTGACTGAGAATAGCAAATGGGTACTGTCTGGGGAAAAAATTTAAGACACCATCCTACAATATTTGTGTCTCAGCCAAAATTAATTAGAAGACTATCCTCTGTATTTTTTCACCAAACATTCTCTCTCCCTCTATAGCACTAAGAAAGTCATTTATATAAGCATTCAATGAACACCTGCTACAAGCCAGACTTAACAAAATCCTGAATATAGAGACTACAGAGGGTAACTGTGTATTCTGTATTCTGGGGGCTCCTAAAGTTGAGGTCACATGAATGCATTGTAGTAAATACAGTGAGTAAATCCCATCTAGCTCACTGTATTAGAAAAGTAGAATTAGAAAAGGCTTCCCATAAGAGATTACATGGATATATACTGAGGCATGCATGGACATTAGCCCAGCATTTAAAAAAGAGACAGGGATTTAACACATGCAAAGGTATGGAGTAAGGGGGAAACTGCAAGCTGTTTATTAGCTAGATATATAAATGTACAAATGGAAGGAGAGATGACAACAAAATCAGATAGAACTATATCACAAAGCAACTTAAGTGTGTTTGGTATCACTCCCAGTGAGATCAGGAACCAATGTTAGATGTTGGTGAGAATTTTTGAGATCATGCTATATCCTGTGCAGTATATATAGCTACTTTTGAATATTTTGTTCACAGATTCAACTCATGTTATAATGATATTGAGAAATAAAACTAACCAATTATTTTTCTCCTTAAATAATTTTAAGAAGAGGGGAGGGGAATGTAGGCAGAACCTTCCATGACAATGAAACTAAAAGCATCTTTAAGGATGAAACACCACTGAACAAGCAAGTGGAAACAAACATAAACAAATGGGACTACATCAAACTAAGAAGCTTCTGCATCTCAAAAGAAACAGTGACCAAAATCAGAGAGAGCCCACAGAATTAGAAAGAATTTTTTACCCAATACCCATCTGATCAAAGGCCTTCTTTAAATCAACAAACATTAGACAGAGCAGCATCTTGAACTCTCACGAAACTTCAATGAGCTTGGTCACTGTGTGGATATGGTCGATTGTGCTGAATCCTTTTTGAACCCAGTTTGCTCACATGGTTGTCCTTTGTCTAGTGGTCTGCCAATTCTATTTAGGATGACTCAAACAACTTGTAGACGACGGACAACAGGCAGATCTGGTGATAGTTGCTAATTTCATGGATGTCTCCCTTCTTGTACAACAGAACGGTCTTGCTGGTTTCCACTGGGACAGAAAATTTCATCCAGAGAGTTAGTGTGTGAAGAGCCGAGTCAGTGTATTGACGAGTATTGGCGGCAGATTCTTCAGGTGTTCAGGTCTGGCCTTGTCTGGACTGGATGCTGTATGCTTCTTTACTGACAAAATGGTGTGTTGGATTTCAGAAGGGAGAATGCTAGGAACAACGTATTCATCCTGCAGAATTTGGTATGTAGGCAGGTGGACGTGGGTATTGAAGAGATCCAAATAGAAGTCATGGATAGCCTTCTCCATTGCCCTTCTGGAAGATGTAATAAATCCATTAGGACATTGGAGGGCAGACATCATGGTTTTATAGTTGGCAAAGGACAGGTGGACATTGCGAATAATTTTCCTGTCCTTTGATTTTGTTGAGACTAAAGTGATCATCGAAGTCCTAGCCAAACAGGGCATTAAAACTCAGTAGATCAAGATCCTCCGTGAGATGCATTACGGATTCACCACCAGGATCTCACCATTCTACAAGGAAGTGATCATCGATGTAAAGAGAGGCGTTTGGCAGGGCAACACCATTTCACCGAAACTCTTCAGTGCCACCCTCAAGAATGTCATGGGACAACTGGAATGGGAAGGAATGGGAGTGAAGATAGACAGTCAGCAACTACACCACCTCCACTTTGCTGATGACATTATTCTCATAACACCAAACTTGCTGGCCGACTTCGACTTGAGTGTGGCAAGGTCAGACTACAGCGGAATCTCACGAAGACAATGTTCATGAGAAATGAGCTAGTGCCTAACATTCCATTTGCTCTCAATGAAACGAACGTCTCCAAATGCAGCAGTTATGTGTGCCTGGGTTGAGACTCAACATGATGAATGACTTGGCACCAGAACTGCACAGGAGGAAGAGAGCAACATGGAACACCTTCAAGAATGTCGAAGAAGTTGATAAGAGGACAAAGAACCTCCAGCTCTGGGCACATCTTTTCAACTCCACCATCCTTTCTTCACTAACATATGCCTCAGAGACCTGGACCCTATGAAAAGAGGATAAGAATGCTATTCGGGTATCCCAAAGAGGAATCAAGAGCTATGCTTAGAGTATCACATTTCACTCAAGTGAGAGAAGTAATCCAGAGTTCCAAACTCCATTGATGATCGAGAATCAGAAATGCTGTCTTGTTTGCAAAGGTGTTGAAAATCAGATGTGCCGGACACATGATGCGATTTGGAGACAACTGCTGGACTAGAGCTGTTACCGACTGAATTCCATGGGACATCAAAAGAACCTGTGGTCACCCACCTACAAGATGGTCAGATTTTTTTCATCAAGATGCTGAACAAATGGTTTGAGGCTCTTCGTGTTCCTGGAGCGAGCAGACGCCATTGGGGTACACTAGCATGTGACAGGGATAAATGGAGATGTTACTGGCCCGCTCAAGCAAATCAATGAGCAATGGGATAACAAGGAACAAGTGACCCATCTGATAAGGGATTGATAGCCAGGACATAGAAGACACTATTGGAATTGTACGAGGAAAAAAAACCTCCAACCCCATTTAAAAATGGGGAGAAGAAATAAACAGAAGCTTCCCCAAAAAATAAATACAAATGGCCAAAAGGCACATGAAAAAATGCTTCACATCGCTAGTCATCAGGGAGATGCAAATCAAAACAACAATGATTATCATCTCACATCACAGAAACTGGCACACATTCAAAAGAACAAAAGCAACCAGGGCTGGAATGGATGTGGGGATGCTCTTTCACTGTTGGTGGGAATGCCAACTGGTCCAGTCTCTATGGAAAACAATATGGACATTTCTTCAAAAACTAGAAATTGAGCTTCCATATAACCCCGCAATAGCACATCTGGGAATGTACCCCGAGAGTGCAAAAAAGCACAGTAGAAATGACATCTGCTGCTATATGTGCTGCTATATGGTCATTACAGCACCATTCACAATAACCAAAATCTGGAAACAAACTGAGTACCTGAGAACAGATGACTGGTTAAAGAAACTTTGTGAGGCTGAAGCAGTAGCACAGTGGGTAGGGCATTTGCCTTACATGTGGCGGACCCAGGTTCGATTCCTGGTGGTCTCCCAAGCACCACCAGGATTAATTCCTCAGTGCAGAACCAGGAGTAACCCCTGTGCATTGCTGGTGCGACCCATAAAGAAAAAAAAACAAAAAAATGAAACTTTGGTACATCTACACAATGCAATACTGTGCATCTGTTAGGAGAAATGAAGTCATGAAATTTGCTTGTAAGTGGATAGGCATGGAGAGTATCATGCTAAGTTAAATGAGTCAGAAAGAGAGAGACAGACATAGAAGGACTGCACTCATTTGTGGGGTATAAAATTATATAACATAAGACTGATACCCAAGGACAGTAGACACAAGGGCCAGGAAGATTGCTCCATAGTTGGAAACCTGCCTCATGAGTGGGGGGAGAAAGCAGCTGGAATAGAGAAGGGATCACTTAGACAATGATAGTTGGAGGGATTGATTGTGATGGGACATGGGTGCTGAAAGTAGATAAAGGACCAAACATGATAACCTTTAAGTATCTGTATTGCAAATCATAATGCCCAAAAGTAGAGAGAGAGTATGGGGGAACTTGTCTGCCATGGAGGCAGAGTGAGGGTAGGAAAGGGGGGTATACTGGGGAGATTGGTGGTGGGGAATGTGCACTGGTGGAGGGATGGGTGTTTGAGCATTGTATGATTGTAACTCAAACATGAAAGCTTGTACCTGTATCTCATGGTGATTCAATTAAAAAAAAGGGGGTGGGAAATTGACTAATAAGTAGAATTGGTCTGATCACGATCACGATCATGAAATCCCATTAATCATCAATTTCTCGAGCAGGCTCAGTAACCTCTCCATTCGTCCTTTCCCTGAGATCTTAGAAGTCTTTCTCTACTCTGCCCTCCCAGTGATGTCGCACTGGAGGCTCTGTCAGGGTCAGGGGAATGGGATCCAGATTGTTACTGGATTTAGCATATGAATACACCATGGGAAGCTTGCAAGGCTGTCCCATGTGGGCAGGAAACTCTCAGAAGCTTGCCAGTTTCTCCCAGAGGGAGAAGTAAGCTACAAGATATCTCGCAATATCTTCTGGGAGCTCGCTTTTAAGTCTCTGGATGTTGGCCGTTGATGGGATTACACACACCTGGGTTCCTCTGCCGGTACCTTCATGCATGAGGCCTGTTCAAACGTGTGGAGAGAAGCCTCGAGCATGGCTGTAACTAGGTTCCGGTGGTCTTTGGCCACCAGGAGCTCTGCTCGTGGTGGGGAGGGAAGCTGGAGCCCATCCCCTCCGAGGGGCCCCAGGGAAGACAGCCAGGCATGCAGGCAAGAGATATTGGTCTGATAAGGCCCTTAAATTACTTTTATGTTTAGAGGTTAAAGATGCTGGTTTGAAATTTAATTACCAGTTGATCATTACAAAAGTGTTTATTCTCTAAGTGTCAGTGTCATTCAATAAATTTAGTAAACTGCATTTTGTTCTTAATTTTAACTGTTTTCATCTTAACCTTTTGGCAGGTCATAGTTGCTTTGACTTGACATTTATTAATCTTTTATAAAGTAATTATTAGTAAGAATATAAAGGAGCCTGCCAGCAGTTTCATGTTTATTCATTTTATTTTAACAAAAATTGTACTGCATATCCCTCAGAATGATGTATTAAAAAGTCATTACTTCCTAGTCAAATAGTCTACATGATTATTTAAAAAAATTGATTCCATCAATGCACAGCTAAAATGCTATTTATTCAATCCTATACTTTTATTGGAATTCAACGCTTAAAGGAATAATTATGTCTATTTACAAAAAATGATTTTGTAATTCAATGAGAATTATTCAATTCAAGCATTTTTGAAGTCACATAAAATTAAACTTGATGAAAAGTATATGAGGGTAAATTCCTATGTTGATTTGTTTTTTACATATTCACACCATTAGAAAAATATACTTAGGAAAGTGTAATGAAATATTATTTGGGTAGGGAAAACCCAAATGTCTAAGACAAAAACAAATTATTTGGAACAAAACATGGAGCCCAAACAGTAGTATGGTTCAGAAATAATATAATTACTTAATATTTCAATGGGCTGGAGTGATAAGTAGGGCGTTTGCCTTGCATGTGGCCGACCTGGGTTTGATTCCTCCGCCCATTTCAAAGAGCCCAGCAAGCTACCAAGAGTATCTCGCCACACGGCAGAGCCTGGCAAGCTACCCATGGCATATCCAACATGCCAAAAACAGTAACAAACAAGTCTCACAATGGATACATTACTGGTGCCCGCTTGAGCCAATCAATGAGCAAGGGTATGACAGTAACAGTGAATATTTCAATACCATTTCACAAAAGTCTCTTAAATTTATTTTTTCCGTCTTAGTGCTAAGCTGCTGGCTTTGCTGTAGTTTAAGCCCTCATAAAATTCTCATGAAACTCTTAATTGAATCACAGTCTCAATAGTGTCCCTAACTGCAAACTTCTCATCTCCCTCAGAAACAAAGATGGTACCACTCCCCTACTGTAAAATTTTCTGGCTTCACATGGGTCGCCACAAAATAAAAACTCCTTCCCTTGGTAGATAGCACTTCATGCTACAGCCATCCAATTAGACAGATTCAATTTCTAACTTTCCATTTATCAAGGCCATTGTACTATCTGACTTCTTCCCGGTAACATATAATCCAGTGCAGAATGTAGTTTGAATTTGTTTTTTTGTTTTGTTTTGTTTTTTCCCACCTCCCCCACCCCTCTGTAGTTTGAATTTGTATTGGATTTCTATGACCTCTTTTTTTAAAAAATCACTGGAAACTTGGTGACTGTAAACAAAAGAAATGTATTATCTCACATATCCAGAAACTCAATGTATAAAATCAGTATCGTGGGACTGGAATAACGAAGAGTTAATAGCCATACCCTTCTGGAAGCTGTTGAAAAGGGTCTGTTCCTTGTCTCTTCAGCTTCTGGGGGATGCAAAGTTCATCTCTTATGGCCCAGCTCTCCAACCTCAGTGGTTAAATTACCTTTTCTTCTAACTCTCTCTGTCCCTGTCTCTCTCTGTCTTTCTGTCTCTGTCTCTGTCTCTGTCTCTCTCTCTTTCTCTCTGTCTCTCTCTATCTCTGTCTCTTTCTCTCTGTCTCTCTCTATCTCTGTCTCTGTCTCTCTCTCTCTCTCTCTCTCTCTCTTTCTCTCTCTGCCTCATAAGAATGCTTTAATGGCATCCTGGTCCACACAGATATTCTAGATAAAAATCCACGGGGCTGGATCAAGAGCACAGCGGGTACGGCGTTTGCCTTGCAAGCAGCCAACCTGGGTTCGATTCCCAGCATCGCATAGGGTCCCCTGAGCACTGCCAGGAATGATTCCTAAGAGCAAAACCAGAAGGTAACCCCTGTGCATTGCCAGGTGTGACCCAAAAAGAAAAAAAAAAACTAAAAAATCCACATCTCACTATCTTTAACTATTTACAAAAGTGCTCTTTTCTATTTAAGGCAAAAATATGTAAATTCCAGGTGTTAGGAGCCTGGATTCTTTGTGAATCATTAGTCACAAGGGGTCCTACCACAGGACCCAAGATGTATCTTGGACTCACTTAACTTAACTAAACATTAAACTTGCTATGGAACCATGAAGCTCTATGTACCCAACTGATATAGATATCTATGGTAAGTGAAACACAAATGAAGAGGAAAGGAAAGGATATCAGTAATCACTGCTTTATAAACTTCATAAATTTTAATATTTGAAATTATTTTTGAATTTCAAATAATAACAGGTTTATTCGGGCTGGAGCAATAGCACAGCGGGTAGGGCATTTGCCTTGCACGCGGCCGACCCGGGTTCGATTCCCAGCATCCCATATGGTCCCCTGAGCACCGCCAGGAGTAATTCCTGAGTGCATGAGCCAGGAGTAACCCCTGTGCATCGCCGGGTGTGACCCAAAAAGCAAAAAAAAAAACAATACAAAATAAATTATTTTAAAAAAAAAATTAAAAAATTACAGGTTTATTCATATTTGCCAAACCAAACATCTTTCCATAGGTGAATGAATAAATAAACTGTGGTACATCCATTAGCCCATTAAATGCTATTTAGCACTAAATAAAAATGAGAAGTTCAGTAGATAGAACAAGGATTAAGGCACTACCTTGCATGCAAATAACCCAGGTTCAATTCCCATCAACACATACGGTCCCCAGAGTACTGCCAGGTATTTTTCCTAAGCAGAGATAATCAGGAGTAAGCCCTGAGGACCATCAGGTTTTACCCCCAAAACAAGACAAAAATAAATAAATAAATGAGCGATCAAAACATGAAAAGACATGAAAAACTTTATATGTGTTTTACTGAGAAATATCATTTGAATAAAAGATGAGATTTGGCACCAAAAAATAGCTATACTGTAGTCTATGGATATTGAATAAAAATAATATCATATATTCTTATCATTTATAACAAATGTGCCCATCTGGTATAGAACATTGATAAACAGAGGATGGGAAAATATGAGAAGGCTTTGTATTTCCCACTCAATTCCCAAAAATAGTAGTTTATTAGAATGTTGTATGCAAGAAACCCTTTTATTTGTTCTATAAATCATACTTCAAATAAAAATTATTTTTAAAAATCCAAATATTTTTTTAAAAAAATAATATAGTATGGGCTGGAGCAATAGTACAGAGGGTAGGGCATTTGCCTTGCTCACAGCTCATCTGAGTTCAATTCCCAGCATACCCTAGGGTCACCTGAGCACTGCCAAGGGTAATTCCTGAGTGCAGAGGCAGGAGTAACCCCTGTGCATCGCTGGGTGTGACCCAAAAAGAAAAAAAACTAAATAAAATAATATAGTATGTGAGTAATACCCAAAGACATAGGAATCTTGCCACAAAGTGGGAGCAGGAGAGCAGTTAGGGAAGAGGAAGGACCACTATGTCAATGAAAAGACCCCTCTGGACAAAAACTGGGTGCTGACAGGAGGTAATGTGATAAACATGATACCCTTTCAATAAATATTGCAAACCACAGTGCTTAAAAGAAAAGAGGAGAGAGAGAGAGTGAGAGAGAGAGAGAGAGAGTGTGTGTGTATCTGAGTATCTGCTGTAGAGGCAGGCTGAGGGGACAGATGTTCATGGGGAGGTGATTGGAAAGAAAACTGGGGACATTGGTGGTGGGAAATGTGCACTGGTGAAGGGAGGGGTATTGGAACATTGTATACCTGAAACCTAGTCATAAATAACTTTGCAACTGTATATTTCACAATGATTTAATATAAAAATTAATTAAAACAAATAAAATAAAATACCCAAATAAAAGGAAGGGGAGAAATAGCTGAGCAAACAGATAAATGTTTATTATATAAAAATTAGATGCATAAGGGACTGAGAGAAATAATGTGTGCATCTCTAGAATGACGTATTAACTTATTATATACTAAAGTTACCCACAGAGTAGTTTCTGCCTCCAACTTTGCTACTACCAGGTTTTCAGTTCTTTCATCCCTAAAATAAAGCAAGTGCTAAATAGTATTTCATGTTTCCCAAAGAAAAATAATTATTTGATTATTATGCCTCTATATCGCATATATTTCATAATTAAGAGTGCTATAACAGAACTCAGAATAGAGTAGCTTGCTAAACTTTTGTTGGTTTTGATTAATCTCTGAAGCAGGACAATATTGTTGAGATTGTGAGAAAAGATGTTACATAAATTTTTATCTTAAAGTTTTTGTTTTGAAGGCCACACCTCTACTGACCCCCACTGAGGGCTGTGGACAGGATCTGGGGCTGGGGATTGGGAAGGACATATAGACCATGAAATGCTGGGAACTGGACCCTAGGGCTCCCTCATGCAAAGCGTACCCTCCAACTCTTGGAAATCTCCCCCATATCTAAATTTTTTGTATATTTTTTCCAAACATTTATGCACAATACCTCTTCTATTTTCCTACAACAAAAATAGTCCTTGTTTTCTTTTAGTTTATAGCCTCTCAGTTTGGTTTTTAGGCCATACCTGGATGTGCTCAAGACTTTGTCCTCAGGGATCACTCTTAGCGCACTCAGGGTGGTGCTAGATAGAGATTGAACCCAAATCAAATTCATGCAGGATAAGCACCTGTACTATCTCGCCAATCCCAGATCCTGTAAGTTTGAGCCACTAAATAAATTGTCTAGATATATTCTTATTTCACTCCATTCTTATTTTGCTCGATATAGGAAATAAGAATATACTAAAATTTTCCTAGAACATGGCAGTGTATTTACATATCTGGAGCTTAGATTAACATTTAATTGGTACTTACGCCTGCAGATGCTGTCTCTCTTGTTCCATCAATTTGTTTCTAGGTCAACTGCTTGCATTTTATTGTAATAAATGAGCCAGACGGTGTCCTGACCTACCTGGCTTCCCAATGACTGATTTGAAGGAGAATAAAAACAATTAAGTGATTAATTATATTCCATTAGCAAAAAGTAAGAAGACAACATTTTGTGCCAAATACAAAAGTGGCGTCATCTCTCTCATTCAGATTTTAATTTTCCTAGGTATTTTTCTTCCATAGTAAAAGTTATCACTCTGAAACTCCGACTACTGCACTTTCTGCACTTTTAAAAAATGCCAACACTCAATTTTATAGCATTTGATTTAACACTTTGGAGGCACTTTCAACCTTTTATAATTTATAGTCATCTTCCAAAAATGTGTGATAGGCATGGTTAAGGCAGCAGTCAGAATAAAAGGTCAGTATATAGATTGAAGTATTAGAAAATATCAATACAGACAATAGAGTAGAAAAAATTCAAAGCAGAAACTAACTTCTTTAGCACTTTCATCATCTAGTTATCACCTTATTACCAAATTCCTAAAGCATTTATCATTTTGAAAAGTGTTAGCTACAACTTGCATAGCATTAGTTCCAAATATTTAATATACTAATCAAGAATCATACTATTCCATTTTTTTCAGATTGCAGTCACATAAATGCCATTTTTCTTTTTTCTTAGTTTAGACAAACTATGGCATTTCCAATTGTGACATGATTTCATAAGTCTTATTTGTAGATATGATATCACAGAACACAAACTTAAATGGTGTCACTTAATCCTGTAAAGTTACTCAAATGAAAATTCAATGTTTCTTGAGATAAACTGATTTAATTAAGATGATCCTTTTAAATGCTTGCCAGTAGCTGAAGAGGTGTTTCCTTGTGTTCAGTAGGAAATGCACAGATTATTTGTCACTCTTAAGGCATTGCATGATAAGAACAGAGTATCAAGTTTCCATTATTTACCATAAATAACAAAAATCTCAGATGCCAGTTTTTAAGCTTAAAACCATGTCATTTTAGAAATATTTAATCTGAAAACAACTTAGTGTATATAATTAAAATACTGTGTCATTTATTAGTTGCTTAACAAATATTTTTGTTAACTATGTACCATTCACATTGGGAGATGTCCCCCAAGAGAGACGACCCATAATCATAGCTTTCCTATTTTTTTAACTGAAGAGATGTAGTTCAATAGAAAGACTCTTTTGTACTCCCAAAGTGGGTCAGTTTCTTTCATGAAAAAATTATAAAGACTGGAAACCAAGTGAGCAGATATGTGTATCACAATTATCTAGGACTGTGCTAAAAATGTGCAGGTCCCCCCAAAAGTCAGACATATACACAAACATACATGCATATATATACATATATGCATATGCAAATGGATGTATATACTGTATATATATTTAATATTTATGTATGTATACACACAAACCTGATTTCTATGCTCAAATGTTCTACTTTCAAGATCTATTCTAGGGTTTATGAGTTTATATTTTTGAAAATTTGCATAGAAATACTAGCACAAAACTAAACTTAAGAGCTACTGACCTTGCCTAAAATGTTGACACAATATGGTCCTGATGGATTTCTTATATATGTATCTCTCTAAACTCAAGGCTACTCTTTCCTTGATCTATGTTAGGACTCCAAAAGTATTTTATTAAACCTCTGAATGGATAAGAAAATGACATCAATGTGTCAAAGAAAAGAAAAACTCACCATTGAACAGGGGGCCCAGAAGTCTACTTAAAATGAATGAAACACTCAAAATAGATGTTCACAGAGAGTCACAGGACAATAGGCAGATAGATATTTTAGGGTTGGAGAGCATCCAATCTTTAATTCATACCACCACAAAAGCAGTAGTCTACTTGGCTAGAAAATTGAGTCTGCCCTAATGCTACCAAGATGCTCATAGGCTTTCAGTGCCTCATAGGATACGTGTATTACATGGGATATATATGTATATACATATATACATATATATACACACATATGTATACATACATATAGTACTACCAGTAAAAAGAAGCCCAATTTCTAGTTACAAAACATATACTTTGTGATTAAGATATTAGAGGATATTAGAATCCCATTTAGAAATTACATTTAAATTGGTTTAATTTAGTCATGTAATTTAGTTTGAGAATCAAATGGAAAGCATAGACAAATACAAATTTAATTAACATGGAAGTGCTCCATATAGTCAATAGAGTATTCACAAGGCCAATGTGAAGAAACTTAAGGTACATCATATTTGTAACAATTTATAAAGTAATTGAAATTAGTCATCTCCACTGATAAAATTTTTGCATTAAAAAATAATAATAATAACCCCAAGCGAAAAAGACTTATCCTCTTAGACACAATGCATAGCATAGATTGATATTTTGTTATATGAAAATTAATAACATGAATTTGATTAATTAAATGTAAAAATGTGTCCAAGGTGTTCTCTGTTAACTCATCTAAAACTTCAAAAACTATAAGGACTGTCAGAAAATATAAATTGACATGAAAGATGTTATTTTCATTAAAAGTCCAAAACTTTTATATTTTTGCTACCAAGAATCAAGGTAGGTTAATATATATACAGCAGATACTATATATGTATATATAATTCATAGAAATTACATACAGCTAAGCACATTATTCTCAGTGTACTGCTCAATGATTTTTCACATGTGTTTATAGCCATGTATTACAACATAAATCCATGTATATGGCATCCCCAAAGGCCAAGATTTCCAGTCCATGTTCTCGCTCATAATGTAATTGTCAACCTATAAAGAGATTTCAGTAAAATTATAGATAAATATGTCAGTAAAAAACAAATCCAAAAACACTCTAGATTTTTTGTCTTTTTTCTTACTTGATAGAAACTTCACATTTGCAGAAATACTTTAGGTGATCATTTAGGCTTATGTTCTTAATATTTATTCTCTTTCCTTGGAAACACATACTCTTTCACTTTTACTTCCATACACACATTTATTGGGTAATCATTATTTGTCAGTCATTGTTCTAGACTCTGAGAACACAGTTCTTCATAGCACAGTAGCACTGTCATCCCATTGTTCATCGATTTGCTCGAGTGGGCACCAGTAATGTCTCCATTGTTAGACTTGTTACTGTTTTTGGCATATCGAATACACCATGAGTAGCTTGCCAGGCTCTGTTGTGCAGGCGGGATACTCTCAGTAGCTTGCCAAAATCTCCGAGAGGGATGGAGGAATCAAACCTAGGTTGGCTGCGTGCAAGGCAAAAGCCCTTCCCCTCTGTGCTATCTCTCCAACCCACAGTTCTTCATAACATTGCAAAATTTGCTCTCCTCAACTTACATATTAGTAGTACAAAATAAATGAGTACTCAAATAAGTTCATTGAAAAAGTGAAATATGCACTTTGCATATATAGTCTGTTGTAATAAATATAGCAGAGGGACAAGAAATCTGAGAGGAAGTTGATACTGGTGATAGAACTGGTGATGGAATATTGTATGTTAAAAACCCAACTATGAATAACTGTAATTAACTGTGCTTTAATAAAATAAAAATAAATTTAAAGCAAAATTCCTTCATCATAGTCATCTTCTCCACCCCAAGCCAATTTCCAAGCATTTTCTCTTTAAAATATAAGTTGAACATGAAGAGCTTTCTTTTAATCTTGCAGGAAACCTCTGCCCATCCCATCTCTGTTTTTGTTTTTCAATATTATTTTTAGAGTTCTAGCCTTCCAAAGTAAGTCAAAGTACATGTGCAACAAGAAAGGAAGGAAGGAAGGAAGGAAGGAAGGAAGGAAGGAAGGAAGGAAGGAAGGAAGGAAGGAAGGGAGGGAGGGAGGGAGGGAGGGAGGGAGGGAGGGAGGGAGGGAGGGAGGGAGGGAGGAAGAGAGGGAGGGAGGGAAGGAGGGAGGGAGGGAGGGAGGGAGGGAGGGAGGGAGGGAGGGAGGGAGGGGAGAGGAAGGGAGGGAAAGGGAAGGGAAGGGATGAAGAAAGGAAGGAGAAGGGAGGGAAGAATATTAATTAAGAGACCAGAGAGATAGTATAAGGGTTAAGGTACTTGTCTTACATACAACTACCCTAGCTCACTCCTTCCCCAGCACTGGATCTGCTGAGATCACCAGTAGTGACCTCTGAGCTCAAAGCCAGGAATAGTCTATGAGCATCACTGGATGTGGCCCAAACCCTCCACCCCCAAAAAAAGAATTTAAACTGAAACCTAATGATGAGAAGGCCCCAGCAATGCAAAGATTATACAAAATGGGAAGAGGGTCAAACAGAACATAAAGAATCTAAACAGGGATTAAATGTAGAATGTTGGGTCAAATGGGAGCTCAATTTCTAATTTTTTGAGAAACGTCCATATCGGTTTCCAAAAAGGCTGGACCAGTCAGCATTTCCACCAACAATGAAGAAGAGCCCTTTTCTCCCCACATCCATGCCAGCACCAGTTGCTTTTGTTCTTTTGGATGCGTGTTAGTCTCTGTGGTGTGAGATGATATCTCATTGTTGTTTTCATCTACATCTCCCTGATGCTTAGTAATGAAGAGCATATTTTTCATGTGCCTTTTGGCCATTTAAATGTCTTCTTTGAGAAAATTTCTTTTCATTTCATTGCCCCATTTTCTGATGAGATTTGGTTTTTCCTTCTTGTAGAGTTCAACCAGTGCCTTGTACGTCCTTGATATTAACCCCTTGTTAGAAGGATATTGGGTGAATATCCTTTCCAATTCTGGGAATATATCCCAAGGGTGCAAAAAGGCACAGTAGAAATGACATCTGTACCTATGTGCTCATTGTACCACTGTTCACGATAGCCAAAATCTGGAAACAACCTGACTGCCCAAGAACAAATGACTAGTTTAGGAAACTTTCATCTACACAATGAAATATTATGCAGCTGTTAGGAAATATGAAGTCATGAAATTTGTTTATAAGTGGATGGTCATGGAGAGTATCTTACTAAGTGAAATGAATCAGAAAGAGAGGGATAGATGGGGAATGACTGCACTCATTTGTGGAATATAAAATATCATATGAGACTAACCCCCAAGGACAAAAGAAACAGAACCTGGAAGATTGGTCCATGGTTGGAAGCCTGCCTTAGATCAGGGGGAGGGGACAGCTGGGATAGAGAAGGGATCACTAAGTCAATGATGGTTGAAAGGATCGCTTGGGATAGAAGACATGTGCTCAAAGTAGATAAAGGACCAAACATGATGGTTTCTCATTATCTGTATTGCAAACCATAACACCCATAAGTAGAGAGAGAGTAAGGAGGAAATTGTCTACCATAAAGGCAGGGGGAAGGATGGGATGGGGGCAGGGGAGGGACATTTGGAACATGGATGGTGGAAAATGTACACTTGTGGAGAGATGGATGTTCGATCATTGTATGACTGAAACTCAAGCATAAAAGTTTTGTAACTGTAGCTCATGGTGATTCAATAGAAAGAAAGAAAGAAAGAAAGAAAGAAAGAAAGAAAGAAAGAAAGAAAGAAAGAAAGAAAGAAAGAAAGAAAGAAAGAAAGAAAGAAAGAAAGAAAGAAAGAAAGAAAGAAAGAAAGAAAGAAAGAAAGAAAGAAAGAAAGAGAGAAAGAGAAAGAGAGAAAGAGAAAGAGAGAAAGAAAGAAAGAAAGAAAGAAAGAAAGAAAGAAAGAAAGAAAGAAAGAAAGAAAGAAAGAAAGAAAGAAAGAAAGAAAGAAAGAAAGAAAGAAAGAAAGAAAGAAAGAAAGAAAGAAAGAAAGAAAGAAAGAAATCACTGTCATCCCATTGCTCATCGATTTGTTCGAGCGAGCACCAGTAACATCTCTCATTGAGAGACTTATTGTTACTGTTTTTGGCATATCCAATATGCACGGGTAGCTTGCCAGGCTCTGCTGCGCGGGCTCAATACTCTCGGTAGCTTGCCGGGCTCTCCGAGAGGGGCGGAGGAATCGAACTCGGGTCAGCCACATGAAAGGCGATTGCCAAACCACTGTGCTATCGCTCCAGCCCAAATAAATAAATAAATATAGAACGTTTACAAAACAGAAAGATCAGAACCATCCATAAATTCCCACAAAGAGCAGACGTTTTGGCACAGAATTAGGAGCAAACAATTTACTGGAGGTGATGACAGGGAGCTAGTGAAGGACTGGGGACATAGAGATAGACGCGAAAAACCAAGAGAAAGGAAAATTATACCGAGACCACTCTTGAGCGGTAGGGGTTCAGTTTTACTAGATGTCTTGAGAAACTTACAAAGGTTCTGAAAAAAGTGTTCACCGCAAGGGCAAAAGACAAGCCTTATTTCATTTATTTCCAGTCACCATTTGTTGAGAGTTATCTGGGTCATAACTCTAACCCCATCCCTCTAACCCGTGTTTGAACAAGAGTAGAAGGGACTTGTGGGATTTCTGGGTCCAAAGAAAAATGTTTTGTCTCCTTCTCATGGTGAGATATTGTCATAGTACAGTGAATGTGAGTTCCCATAGTCTAACTGAGCCATATATAAAATCAATCGAGCCACAGGGATTTAATATGGTACACAATAAATTGCGTTGGGGACACAGAAGAACAGTGAGTGGAAAGAAGTAAGTCAGAGAAGAAATAGTACCAAATTATGTGAACCCTATGGGTACTGACAAAAATAAAGTAGGATTTTATTCCTGATTTAATTGGGCATTATTGATTTAAAAGATGTGAAAAGTGGTGACTGATTCTGGACTAAAGGAATTTGTTGAACAAAGAAAGGAAAACACTCTTATAAATTTGCATTTACATATAGTTTGTCTTGTTCCCCTAGAAGTCTAGTTTCCCTTAAATCTATATATTAGAGACCAATGCTACTTTAAAAAATGAAAAGTTTGGGGCTAAAGGAATAGTACATAGGGTTGGGCATTTGTTTTACATGTGGCTAACACAGGTTCGATCCTCGGCATCCAGTATGGTCACCTGAGCAATACCTGGAGAAATTCCTGAGTACAGAGCTACCAGGTGTAACTCAAAAAGCCAATAATAATAATAATAATAATAATAATAATAATAATAATAGTAACAATAATAATAAAGTTGTAATAAAAAATAGGGGTGTGAACACTGTGCTATGGTATATGATGGGGATATTTGGAGCGCATTGCCTCATCAACTATTGGGAAGAAAGAGCACACTGGTCTCTATTTTAATTAAAAAACCAAAGACAGACATCCTTACATGATTTAGTTCTGCCAAATTCTTCAAAACTCCTTCTTTTTACTCAAAATATAGGGAAAAATAAAATTAAAAGGCTGCTCTCGAGTCCTGCAATATATCAGGCTTTCTCAGACTGTAGCCTTTGTAGAAATTGTTCACTGTATGAAACGCTCCCCACACTTACCTCGCCCAACTCTTTCCTTTGTATTTCAGTTTGATTATTATTTCCACTGAATTCTTCTCTGACCACGTATCTAAAAAAGAAGCCTGCAGCTGTCCTCTCCTGAGCACTCTGGGGTATTCTTTATATTAACATTTTATATGATTTGGAATTTTATACTCAATTCCTTAAGGTCTATTTCTTCATTTTACATTAAAAAATAAGTCCAAAATGAGACAGTATCATTACAATGTCAGTGTGCCTGACAATGGCTGGCATAGATATTCTCTAGTAAATAAATGTTTGTTACATGTGTGAACAAATGATTTAAGGTAAAAATTGGCTCTTGTTAAAGTACCTCAAAGTGTGTAAAAAGCCTGACCTTTACTCCTCGGACTGGATTTCAAGACACCTTCAAAGAGTTTTAGTACAAAAACAAAAACAAACAAAAAATACAACAGTTTTGTATTAGGCAAAATATTCAACTGTGAAAAATTAGTATGAGGCTATGTATTGAAGAATTCAGTGACAACTTATTGAAATAAACCAATATTCCTTAAATCAGTCAACTATATATATTATGATATACCTTCATGGGCTGGAGCGATAGCACAGCAGGTAGGGCATTTGCCTTGCATGCAGCAGACCCAGGTTTGATTCTTCCGTCCCTCCAGGAGAGCCCGGCAAGCTATCAAGAGTATCCCACACGCAGGGCAGAGTCTGGCAAGCTCCCTGAGGTGTATTCCATATGCCCAAAACAGTAACAAAGATTCTCAGAATCGAGACGTTACTGGTGCCTGCTCGAGCAAATCAATGAACAACTGGACGACAGTGCTACAAAGCCAAACCTTCATACCTAGATGTTTTCTGAAGCAACTGGGGTCATCACTAACAGAATATTTGATAAAAATGTCTCCTGAACAACTTCCAGATTAGTTCTTTGTTGTTTATCTAGAAAGAGAAAATTTAATTTTAGCTATCAAAGTTTGAAAGTAGCTGTGTGACTTTTCAGTAAGAAACTCTAATGTGTTCCTTCTTTCTAGTTCAAAAAGCCCAATGAATTTTGGAAAGGTACTACCATATCATTAAGAAAAACTGTGTCCTTTCTTTTAAAATCCTGTAATTTTAACCCAAGCCCTAATAATATCAATGCTGTCACATATGTGATAAAACTTGCTAGCGATTCTTTATTTCTAGACCTTTTAGTTTGTTTCTATTTTACTTTAATTGGATTTAAAAACACCCAGAATAAATCAATAATTTCCAACCCATTTTATACTGCATAGATAAAATTTAGTTCAAAGATTCAATTCTACTAGATGAGATGGATAACTTGTCTGTGTTGAAAACTAATAGCTCTGGCAAGGGTTGGGGGGGGTTTGGGGAGAGGGACTAAATTTTAAAGAAATCAATTCATAAATGTATTCAGTTTAAACATTTAAAAATTCAAAGATAATATATTTAAATGTATAGTTGTTCAAATACCCATTTAAAGTCGCAGAGAAGCTTTCATTTAACTTGAATTAATGGGAGATTTTACAACTAATCACTCATATATGTCAGTTCCCAGAAAGTACACATTTTTCCCCTGAGAAATATTTCAAATCAATGAAACCAAACCAAAATGTCTTTTACTCCAAGTGAAAATAAAAATGAAAATTGCCTCAGGAATTTAGAGATCTACTCCTCACCATAGCCTGTCTCACAAGAAGTTTTTCTGAACCTAATAGGTAATCCCTTTCCAAACCAGTTCTATTTCTGCACTATAGTGAGCCTAGCAGTTTTGGATTTGTTGAGTGAAGCAATTTAGGAATTGCTTCCTGCAGATGGAGATGCATTTTATGGTGAATCATTGGAGCTTTAAAAATAACAAACTGCTGGAAAAGAGGCTTAAAATGATCCCCCAAATAGTGAAATCTTATCTAGCTCATCTGATGGAGCAATTGAGGGGAAAGAAACTAATTGAAACTATTGAAACAGCAGGGAAAGTTGACTATTCCTTTTTTATCCTTTTAATGTAAAAGAAAATTGTCACATCTAATAGAGTGTCCAAAAAAAGTGTTAACTAGGTAGAAATGCCTTTTAAAACTGTCCTTTGCCATCTATAAGGTCACTGAACTGAGAAGCTTGCCTCCAGCTGAAACATCTTTTGATGAAGACTGGCCATTGTACCAGATTTTCAAAGAAACAGCACAGGCCATTTTAACATCATGTCAACTGATTCCAAGAAGAGATTTAGTCTTTTCTGGTGCAAAGAAGTTGAAATCTTCGACTTTTAATTGAAAAACCCTGAAGCTAATTTCAAGCTCTTGTATTTAAAACTCAAATTACCCCTTTTGGGATTAAAGAAAAAAATAGCACCCTTATTTCACAGGTAGCAAGTAGGAATTTATTATCAGTCGTTCTCTTTATTTTCCCAGAAAAAGCTACTTTCTGTTCTTAGGGCTTTGAATCTCTGTTTTTTTTTTCAATGTGGTACAGAACGTCACCCAATGATCACATCTTACATATATTCAAATCCTAATAGAATTTCCAGATAACAGAACAGTACAAATACAATCAGATTCCTCACATCAAAATTCATTTAAAGTGGGGACTCATTATTTAAATAGTACAGTCTATGTAACAGCAGGCTAATGAGAGAATATTTTCCATCAGCCCCGTTTGCTTGGGATAGTCCCAGTTGTACTGCTCATCCTATCCAGTTTACTTTCGAGGCCAGATGTATAATTTTTTAATGAATTACCATCATTATCAACTATCACTATTATAAAAATGAGTTAGGTTTTTTTTCTGTTCAACAAGATCTCCCATATGAACATAACTTTCATCTTAACCATCTCCAAGAAGCTAATCAAATTGTGTTTATGAAGAACAGCTGTTCCATATATATAGTATTGTATTTATAAAAGAAAGTCTAGGTGCTTATTTAAGCATGAAAATTATTTTTTGATTGTGTTTCCATACACATCTGTCTTTTTTCATACAATGCTGCAAAAAGCAAAATGAATACCATTATTGCAAATTTTCTTTTATGGATAATATTAGTATCTTAATTCTTTTTGGTCCAGCACTTTAAATTTATTAGGAATTTGAGTCCAATTATTTTTCCCCTCAGCTGTCTCTCCATTAGTCTCAACTAGCATTATGATTCACAGTTTCTCTTAATTTTTAATCAAAGCCAAATTATTTTTACATTTATTAGCTTATTTCAATTTTGCTTAACACATTTACTAGAGTATCTCTGGATGCCTCAAATAACATATGAATAAAAATGAGTTCATTTATCTCACCTTCCTGTCCAGATCTATATTCTTCAGTTACAGAAATGACATTAAAATCTAATCAATTGCTCAAACTGAAAATCAGTCATAGAGTAAGAGAAGTGTTTTTCCTCGAAGCATCTATCAATTAGTTCCCCTCCATCCCCATGTACTTTTGGTTTGATCTACACTTCATTTGGATGTCTTCCATAACTTCCTCCTAAGTTGCTTCTCTATATAAAACTCAGGTCTGCTACTAACACCCAAGAACTGTAGAAATAAGTACCAGGAGGTTGACTCCATGGCTTCGAGGCTGGCCTCACGTTCCGGGGAAAGGTCAACTCAGAGAAGCGATCACCAACTACATTGTAGTCGAAGGCCATGTGGGGGAAGGGAGTTGCGGGCTGAATGAGGGCTAGAGACTGAGCACAGCGGCCACTCAACACCTTTATTGCAAACCACAACAGCTAATTAGAGAGAGAAAACAGAAGGGAATGCCTTGCCACAGTGGCAGGGTGGGGTGGGGGGGAGATGGGATTGGGGAGGGTGGGAGGGACACTGGGTTTACGGGTGGTGGAGAATGGGCACTGGTGAAGGGATGGGTTCCCAAACTTTGTATGAGGGAAGTATAAGCACAAAAGTGTATAAATCTGTAACTGTACCCTCATGGTGATTCTCTAATTAAAAATGAATAAATTTAAAATAAAAAAATAAATAAATAAATAAAAATAAAAAATAAAAAATAAAACTCAGGTCTGCTTAGGCAACATAAGCCATACAGTAACAAATAAATTTAAATAAGAAGAAGGTCAAGAAATAATACAGAGGCCTGAGAGATAGTACAGTTCATTAAGCACTCGTCATATACACAGGCGAGCCAGGTTTGATCTCCAGCACCACATATGGTCCCCTGAGATTTCCAGGAGTTATCACTGAGTACAGAGCCAGGAGTAATTCCCTGAGCACTTACAGGTGTGGCAAGTGTTTCTCTCAACTGAGAACTCAGCAAACAAACCTGGAGATTGTATGATCAGTACATATTGGAGAGTTCAGAGGTGCCACAAGCCAGATTGGGGAAGGACTATTAACTAGGGAGCTGAAGAAAAGAACTAGGAAACCTGCTGAATGTTGCTTGACTTTACTAGAAAGTAGTACACTGGGTTACCAGGTACTTTACTAAGGAACCACCTACAGTACCTATGCTGAACTTCCTACAGTGCTGTCCATTGAGCCTGAGAAACATCAAAGGCACACACTAGAAGACTGAGAGATCTTCCTAGCTGGTTCAACTGAAACTCACTGGGGATCTACCCATGGGGACACCTGAGCCTCACTGGGGAGCTAGCTGGAAAATAGGCTGAAGTGGGAATCCCCAAAGAGGTGCTCAGGGGTGAACCACACTGAGTTGTCTACACATGTCCTCAACACAATTAAGAAGAGAGGAAAGGATATCAGAAGTAGAAAAATGTATCCCTCCAGTATGGTGCTAACACATAGTTCCAGAAAATTCTTAAGTCATAAATATATGTTTGAAACATACTGAATTTTAAAAATTGTATGACATAAGACAAATCAAAACTATTGTAATTTCCCTCCCTAAAACTCTTCGAAGGGATAAAAGGAGAGAAGGGTGGAGAAATGAGGCAATAAAACATGCTATAGGAAACGAAGGCCAGATGCTGACAACTACAATAATAGCTATCTGGGAAGAAATGATCATCCTTGGTGATTGTACGACAGAACTCAAAGACTGAGAAAGATTGAAAGAATTTTATGAAAGAAAGAAAGGTGTCAAAGCCATAGTTAGCGCAAACACTGATGCATTTTCCAAATGCATTGAAAATGGTGTTTGATATGGGACAAGATACAGGGGGCTTGCCTTGCAAATGGCCGATCCCATTAGATTCCCGGTATGCATCTAGTTTCCCAAGCATCACCGGAAGTAAACCTTGAGCACAAAGCCAGGAACAGTCACCAAGCATTGATGACTGTTGTTCCACCCACACCGCAGCCTCCCCTCCCCAAATGTTACTTGAACTGGTCAAAAGCTACAGAAAGAAAAATGCTGGAGATGAATTTCTGAACTAGACCTTGTTTGAAAGGCGGTTAAACACTGACTCTCAAATTTGATGTCATTTTTTGTGTTTGAGCTTCAGAATTATAATCTAAGGATGCCGTGTAAATCAGGAGGTAAACATTACTTAAATGGCTTGCCACTCAGTAATATCAGTCTATGTTAGGTTCAGGAAATTGACTCTGTAGTCAAAAGATTTGATGAATTAACAGTTGTTACCTCTTTGTCCGAATAGGCAGACACAGGCTAATTTAATAGTGGGTGTGGTGAATTAATACGTTTAGAATAAAAATCCCCTAAATTTCTTCCCTTATTTCTACCCAAAATAAAACCTAAAGAGATAGTACATTAAGTAAAGCATTTGTCTGGCAAACAGTCAACAGGAATTTGAGACCCTTGTACCACAATGCAACCCCCAAAACTACCAGGAGGGACCCCTGAGCAGAGAGCCAGGAGTATTCCTGAGGACCACTGTGTTCCCAAAAACCAAACGAAATAAAAACTCACTTGACAAAAAACTGGAACCTGAAGTTAGTGAAAAATTGCATAGAATTAAATTTCTTTTTGTCCCATATGCAGTGAAGGGATGCAGCAATGCACACAAAAGTTATTTAAATTTCCCTAAATGCACTTCTTTCTGGAGAATTGCCTTTTGCTATTATTTATGATCCTGAGGAATAAATGTCTCCCTACAGCAATTTTCTAAAAGCTCTTAATAGCAGAAAAGTACAAGCATCAACATTGTGTGTCATATTTCTACCTTTCTGACATAAGATGAATATCATGGAAGCAGTGAGGTACAATGTGAAGATGTGAGGTCAAAGGAATGGATAGTTGAAACAGCTCTTTGTGGGCTTATATGTTTTAAGAGAATTTGTTTCTTTTTAGTAGGAGTTAAAATAGCATTTTAAAAGCTTATATCAACCTTTCTAGCCTTAAATAGCTTCCAAATAGGCACATTATCTTTATGGGAAATTATCTGAGAGCTCTAGAGCCACATAAGCAGTACATTTACTGACTCTGTGCTATTCAGTCCTGCCCAAATGCCTTACAGTGCAAGGGATTGGAGCCTGGCTAAATTTGCATGAATACAGAGTAAGAAAATCCATTATGAAATTGTTGTTTGGATACAGTTTGGATAAAAACCCTGAAATTAATTTTTTAGCAGTAGAGATTATTTTGACATAATGTGTTCATACATCAATTATTGACGCTATAGCATCTTTAACTGTAAATATTTTTAATGTGTTTTAAAATCAATTTCATGATGATTTATTGTCAGTAAATGTTTGACTTACAAATGCATTTTATAGAACTATATATTTATACAGTGGCTGTATAAAAAAATTTCAAGTAGAAGGAGATCATAGGTGGAAAAATCTGAAGCCCTAATTATTTATTACATCACCTTATTTTGTCTTTCAGTATCCTTCACCTTATTATTTTTCTCCACCCTAATCCTCTTTTTGATACATTCCATTCTATTGCCTTTATCCCATCATTAACTGTCACAGACTCCACTAACTAAACATGTAATCAATTTTTCCAACCATCTTTTCCTAACACCAATACCAACTACTGTTGTAGGAACACTCATGCACTTTTCATTTAATTTATTTAGGTTATGGACACTTTTAGAACTTTGCTTGGAGTTTGATATTTTCTGAAATACCCCACCTACCTACTTCAAGGAAGCATAGCTTTAACTTCATTTCTAGAGACAAAATAAAACCAAAAAAAAATCTCTTTCTGGGAAGGAAATTCTGATCATTTTTCTTTACCAATGAACTGTTTTTGGAAAATGATCCATGGTTTAAAGAGAAAAAGAGGGAGGGGTGGAGAGAGAAACAGAGAAATTATAACACAAGTTTTATTTTGCCTCTCAAAATACCCTCAAGGCTTAATTGCACCAGTGCAAGTCCCAAAAGAAACAAATATTTTTCTATTTTCTAAGAATTACCCTTATCTAATGCATTATTTCCTCACTCATGATTTTATGAGTATTATTAATACTCTTATCCTTCTTTCATCTTCCTGTTTCTGCCATTAGTAAAATTCTTTCATTTGAAGGAAAGGGTTCCGAAAGCAGAATTTTTTCCCCTTAGGGAACTGCTTATGAACATATTATACAAACTATTTCCACAAGTTCACTTTCTGGACCATCGAATAGAATTTTGGTTTGCATATTTTTCCTACAGCTTCCAAGTCTGGCTACTTTTAAAAAGAAAAAATGTAAAATGTCAGAGATGATGGTGTGTTTTACTGGAGAAATACCCTTTTAGGCAGCTTACTCTGCAGCACTGGAGCACCCATGCTCCACGCACAGTTAACAACTCATTTGACAGGAATTCAAGTTTTTTGAGGAAACTTAGGAGAAATGAGGAAGTCTTGCTTTGTAATCAGCAGGCTCCCTCTATGGGGAAAAACTCATGAAAACAGAATGGAAGTTCTACTTCAACCACAGCTACTTGGGAGCTCATTTGCATTCTTAAGCCTGCACTGTGGTGCTATAAATAGAAGAACCTATACATAGAGATGGGTTATTTCTGCCCGTAGTAATTTTATTGTTTTTACAAGTATCTGGAGACATTATTCATAAGGATTCATTTCTGCACACTTTCCTGCAGAGACGCTCCCTCTCTTGACACCGTGGGTGGCCAACTTTGAAATCCACTAATGATCTTTAGATACAAAGAGTACAGGAAATGTTGGGTTTTTTTTATTATTTTTTAAGTTAATACATGCTGAAGTCCTTTTTGTTCTAGAAGGTTTTCATGCATCTGGCTATTATGTAAATAGGAAGCAACCTTTTCAAGCTAGCATCTTTGATTTATTTAATCAGTTAAATCTTCTAAAGATAATTTTTAATACCCATAGAAGCTTAATGACAGTCACTTTATATGCTAACCATATTGTAATTTGAAATTCAGTATGCTGTCTGGTTACAGTGCCAAACACACAGATGTTTGCATACACTTAGATAGGTGAAGTGTTTTTTTTTTAAACATAAGCCTTAAAAATGAGGTGTTTTTTTTTTAACATAAGCCTTAAAAATGACTGAGTGATTATTTTTCTACTTCATGTTGTTAAACGTAATGCACATGCATTAGACCACATATGGCACAAGTAAAGTAAAATCTTTGTATTTGATAAAGAAATAATGAGCTTTCAAGTTAGTACAAAGTCTAAATGTAGCCCCCAAAAGAAGGAAAATTAAAGTATCTTAGTATCCCGCTAAGGGTACTTTAGTACCCAATGCCCATCAAGTCTTTTACTCTAATGAGAAACATATTTATCCATGCTGCTGACTCAAGCTCAAAGTCAGCTATACCAGAGTATCACCTGATAACAAATTTTTTTTGAATCACCATGAATTACAGTTACAAAGTTATTCATATTTAGCTTTCAGGTATACAACGTCCTAACAGAAATCCCTTCACCAGTGAGTGTCTACTTTGTCCACCAGTGTCCCCAGTTTCCCTCCTGTCACCCAACCTGCCTCTATGAGAGCTGCTTTTCTCTTTTTCTTTTTAAGTAAAGTAGTCAAAGTACTAGTTACCTCCCTTCAATACCTAGTCCTCATCCAGAGGGACCACTTCCCTCTCTCATTGTCCCTTCCCTGACCTAGTGGTCCATTCCCTGACTTATCTCACCTATTCCCCCAGTGACAAATTCCCGATGATGACAACTTTCAAATGAAGAATCTTGGGCTTTGTCTGGACTTCCTAATTCAAAAGCACAGAGGGCAAGAGGAAGATGAGAATTCTACATACTAAAAGTGGCTGGGAGACATCTGATAACGCTCTGTGGTGCCCTTTTACAGACCATCAGCTACTGAGCTCTCAACACACATACTACAGAGCTAAGGCCTTAAAATCCCTGTCATCTTCTGAATTCCCTCGTCACATTCATATACTATGACTTAAAGGGATTGGTTAAACATATGTGTTTCCTCCAAGAACAGAGTTTTGTTTTATCCCATAGCACATGGCTCTATCCATGATACAGCTGCATGGCAAATAGTAGTTGACGGCCATAGGCAGTGTATTCTGGCACAGGTAAAAATTTTGTCAGTATCTGTGTTCTTTCACAAGCCATCCTTTATTTCAGTCCAGTGCCTTGACTCTTTGAAAGACTTATAAAACAGTTTTCCTTATGATTTTCAGGACTGCAAAGGGTAAGAGTTTAAAAACTTTCTTCTTTTTCTTTTTTTTTTTTTGGTTTTGTTTTGTTTTGGGGTCACACTGAAAGATTTTCATGAGATATTCCTGTCTTGGTGCTGAACAGGCTATATGTGATGCCAGGAGTCAATCTTGGGCCTCCTGTGTACAACCCACATGCTCAGCCACTGATCCATCATTCGGCCCCTTAAACTTCTTAAATGAAAAAACACAGAATTATTCCTATGTATTCTCCCACAGTAATTAAACAGTACACAATACATTCTCAGAAGTGTCATAATATTTAAAGGAGTCAAGGGGCAGTAGAGATAGCTCAAAGGACTGTGTGAATGCTTTGCACACGGAAGGATCAGGCATAATCCCAATACTGCATGGTCCCCAAAGCACTGCCAGTCACATGTCCCTACCAATGTACTGTACCTAACCCCGACCACACTTGGTATGGCCCCCAAATCAAAAACAATTAAAAACTAATAAAATAATCTTAATGAAGGTAGTGATAGTTTTAAACACCACTTCCAAAAATTCACGGCAGAGCCTGGCAAGCTACCTGTGACGAATTTGATATGCCAAAAACAATAAGTAACAAGTCTCACAATGGAGACATTACTGGTGCCCGCTCCAGCAAATCAATGAACAATGGGAGGATAGTGCTACAGACAGTGCTCTGGTGCTTCCAAAAATTGACTGAATTATAAATTCTTTAAACCCAGCTGATATACTGTCTTTTATTCTTGTTATTATTGTTGTTCTCATGTCTGGCAGTGTTTCAGGGCTTATTCATGGCTATTCACTCAGGGATCACTCCTATCACCCTTAGCAGGGTGGCTCATAGGTCCATTATGTGGTGTCTGGAATTAAATCCAGGTAAGCCACGTGTAAGACAAGTAACCTACATGCTATATTATCTCTCCAGCTCCTGTTCACTATCTTAAAGATGTGAGAATTTAATAAGGAGAACTTGGGCCAAATTTGAATAACTGAAACCTTTAAATCCAGCTATAACACAGTGGTAGCAAAGATAGAGTTTATTAAAATAACTGGTGCAATATGGGCCGGAGCAACAGTGAAAAGGGTAGGTCATTTGCCTTGCACAAGGCTGATCCAGGTTCAATCCCTGGCATCCCATATGGTCCCTCAAATACTGCCAGGCATCTTTCCTTAGTGAAGAGTTAGGGGTAACACCTGAGCATTGCCTGACAGAATCCAAAAAATCTAAATAAATAAATATTTAAATTAAAGAATTGGTGAAATATCAGGCACTCCAGGAAATCTTCTGGAACTTGAAGGTTCAATTTAATGTATCCCGCCAGCATGGCAGAGCCTGGCAAGCTACCCATGGCGTATTCAATATGCCAAAAACAGTAACAAGTCTCACAATGGAGACGTTACTGGTGCCTGCTCGAGACAATCAATGAACAATGGGATGACAGCGCTACAGTGCAGTGTTATATAGGGCATCATCACCTGACAAAACTTCAGTTGATTAAAGCTGACTCTTGTTAATGTGTGCTTGCTAATGGGACATTAAGATGGCCAAAGGGTTCCAGCCACTTGCCCTTGCTTAGCCAGATTAAAGTGATTTTTCTCTTTCCTAGGAGTATTTCCCTTTTTAAAAAAAAAAAAAAAAAAAAAAACTTTTTCTTTTTATTTGTTTTGTTTTGTTTGTTTGTTTGTTTGTTTGTTTGGAAGGCCACACCCAACACTGCTCAGGGCTTACTTCTAACTCTGCCCTCAGGGATCACTCCTGAATTTATGGGAAAACTTATGGGAAACCATAAGGATTGATGCACTAGGAACCCAAGTCAGCCGCATGCAAGTCAAATGCCCTCCTGGCTATACTATTGTTCAGGTGCCCACCTTGTAGTATTTTTCTATTTAATTTGTTTTTCTCTATTCTTGCTGCCTGTTGGTATATGTTGCACGTGGCTTATCATCTCTGCCTGAATTTATAAGGTCAAATTGTAACACCTGACAAAAGAAAACAGGAAATAAGACTTAATTTTAATCAATAAAACATGATTAAAATTGGTGCTTTTCCTTTTCCTTTTTTTCTTTTTTGGACTGCAGAGATGTTTATCAAAGGAATGAACAATGGGTGATAAGATTAAACACATTGATTAGAAATCCATAGTTCTGATTTGGGGTGGTTGTCCCTTAAAAATAAAATCAAGGCTCTTTTCTTTTTTGTGGGGCGGAGGGTGTTGGATAACATTGGATTGCCTTTGCTCTTCCCGCAGAGAACTTAGGTTTATTGAGTTACTCCCACAACAGTGCTCCTGAAGCACACCCAATTCCATCAGGCACTAATAATCTTACATTGCTTTTCTCTTTCCTTTGTGTCATTTGCATGGTTTAGCAATGTCCTTTTTGTATAGCCACAGGAAGACAGATGATACTATGCTTTTGTAACATACAAGTTAATTGACTCCAAATAATATTTACTCCTGAGCATCCATCATATTTACCTGATTTGAGCATCCATCATATTTACCTGATTTAAGCCTCAGTTGCCTCTACTTCCTAACACCCCCAAAAAGGAGGGTCCCAATGAAGGGACTGGATGGGCCCAGGGCAAGTTGTAAGCTACCCTGGCATTGGAAAGGGACAAGCTAAGTGCCATAAGAAATACAATCAGCTAAGAGTATGGTCATGGAACAAACTCTGTCTATAACCCAAAAAGAAGTAACTGAATAAGGACCCTGCTGGGGTTAGGAAAGACTAACCTGGCTGTAGTCTGGGATATATAGCGAGATGTCCCCAGGAAGAGCCAAACTTTAAACTTAATACATCTCTTTCTATGTTCATACAAAATGACTAGAAATATTAAAGAAGTAAATTTACTATGATTATTTAAGTGGATTACTAGCTCAGGAAAGAATAAAGCAATACAAGCTAGATGGGATCTCGCCCTTGAGTGGATCTCCTAATAATCTGCAGTGCTGAACCCTCAGATGAGCTTTTGTCCTTGAGTTAATCTCTTAGAACTTCCCCTGAAAGACTGGCTTTACCTGTTTGTTGTTATGACAATGTTCAACCCCATCTATGTGTGCCCCCACTCTCATGATTTCTATATACCTATGCTGTAAAAGGAAAGAGGGAACTAGAAAGACAGGACTAGATGAGGACGACAAAGACTAGAACTATGATAAGCACTATAAGGACGAGGATGAGGGACCTATGATGACTGGAACTATGACCAAAACTATGACTACGATTGTGCTGTAAGGGAGAGATGGGACTACATTAGGGAGGAGAGAAAAAGAAACCGACTACCAACCAACCTGGGGCCCTGTTTCTCCATTCCTTTGTCCATCCATCGCTGTGGGCCAGCCAGAGGAGTGATTCTCCCCACTGAACACCAGAGTCCTACATGTGTGGCCATGCTTTCTTTTGAAACTCATGGGCGGGGGGAAAGGGGAGCAGTGAGTTAATCTCATAGTGATTCCGCTTAAAAAAGAAATATATAATTGGCACATAATTAAATACATACTTCTAAAATTGATGCTTTTCTTGATTTTTTCACATACTAACATCTTTTCTGTATTCCCAATCTTACTAGGTTTTTTATGATTAAAGTTCTTAAGTCAATTGATATTTGTATTAGTCTGACTTTCATGTATGTAGCATTCTCCTTTATTATGAAAAAAAATGTGGTCCTTCTTGAATGTAGTTTGAACAGTGTGGCCCTCCTAGATTTGATTCTAGAATATAAAAGCTTAATACTGAGCTTTCAACTCCAAGCTGGATGAATGGAAGCAAAGTTACATTACCCATAGCCCCAGACAATATTATATTTCTAACTAACACTTTAAGTCACACAAAAATCTCTCTCTTTGTGCCTGTCAGCTTGTCTGGCTGTGCTTTTATATTCTTCTGAGACAAGAAGAAACAGCCTGGACCCAATAGTCATCCAATCAGTAACATTTTGCAGCCCAGTAACAGACGAGTTTGTTTGGGGTCACCTGTAATGAATTATCTTAATGACAGAGAGCTTTAATTTTGCCCCCACATCTGAAAACCTAGGAGATTCTGTATTTTTTACTGTGTATAAAGCACTATGTAAGTTTCTGTTGGGGTTATAAAATGAATAAATGACTGATCACTTATGGGATCAGTCTTATGAATCAGCAAAATCTGAATCTTATTAAAAGCTCAACATCCTGCCAAATCTGGCTTTACTTACTCATAAACTTTCTCCTAATGTGTTGTCCCATTAACATTGAAATCTATATAGACTATAGACACTTTTTGTGAAACAGAAAAACTTTTCAGAATTTCAAATTTAAATATTTGTTATCATGAAAGAATCTGATGCTTTCATGGGAACATATTTATTTTAGCCAAAGGGAATTAAATCATATAAAGAGGGCAATAGAAAAACCATAAAGATGAGGCACAGAAAAACAATTTTATGTTATGGCAAGATTCACTAGATTTAGAAGCTGAGTACCCAAAATATGCTAGCTTTCTCATTTGTGGGGCAGCACTAATGCCTATTTTAAGAGCTAATGATATGTTTAGAACAAAAGATGTCAGGAAAAATAAATAGTGTGGACTAAGATAATAAGGATAAAGGAAAAAATGAGCCAAAAAAAAGAAAAGAACATCAATAATTAATGAATTTATCTAACTATAAATGACAAAATGACAAAAACCCCAATTCAAGATACATTGTGTCCTATAATTACTAGTTGGATGCCACAACAATATCATCAGTATCTCATTTCTCTAGTCTCATACTTTCATCACTAGATATTCTATTCCTCACTAAATAGGCAGATGTCCCCAGCAACTACCAGTACAGCAGCCCCAACAGAAACCTCAGTGCTCCAGGTTTGGTACCTTACACACCCTTTGCTAACCGCTGTGACTGACACTGAGTGAGGCTGTGCCTCCCAACCATTTGGACAGATAAATGCAGTTTCCTCTGCAAAGGGACACTGAATGCCCTGTTCCTTTAAAAGGGGGCGTGTTCAATGAGAAAGCAGAAACCAGTGCTTCCAAGTGCTCTGCCAGCAGGAGAAAGAAGCGTTTTTTTTCTTGAGTATCTCTCTCTGCCCCTGGCCACCAAACCTTATTTCAGGCTGGTATGTTTGTGCAGGCATTACAGCTCCCCACTGTGCTTTTCTTTAGGAATTACCACAAGGGCGGCTCCTGACGGATTTTGAGAAAGATTATCACCAGCTTGAAATTCTCCTCTGAGCTTTGAGCCTAAAAATATTTTTTTTTCCCTAATAGACATTTGAGACACGTTATTGAGGCGGTGCCACACATATATAATGAAGCTCTGAAAAGGCACCCTGGTGTGAAATAAAAGATGAGATAAATCAAAAATAAAAATAGCTGGCTTAAAATAGAATTCGTGACTTCAGACAATCTCAAAAGCTACCGCTGAAAGTTTTTAATACAAAGCAACCAGCCTGGAGGGGGGAGGAGGGTAAAAAAACAGTTGAAAAATAAGAGAAGGGGAGATAGAAAAACCTCATTTGTTAGACAAGATGCATCTGTAATTTATTTGGGTCTATATATAGATCAGTTGTTTCCTAATTGACTTTGTCATTCCTTTCCCCTTGTCAGTGATAGTGGAAACTAGCTTTATGAGTGCTCAAAGATGTGCTCAGGCAAGCTGTGCCTGTTTTAACTTAAGAGATCAACCCATGTGGAAATGGTGCCACCTATGTTCCTATACCTGAAACAGATTTTTTTTTTCATTTTATTGATTCACCGTGAGATAGTTACAAGCTTTCATGTCTGGGTTACAATCACACAATGAATGGTCAAACACCCATCCCTCCACCAGTGCACATTCCCCACCACCAATATCCCCGGTATACCCCCCTTTCCCATCCTCCCCCTGCCTCCATGGTAGACAATATTCCCCATACTCTCGCTCTACTTTTGGGCATTATGGCTTGCAACACATACACTGAGAGGTCATCATGTTTGGTCCATTATCTACTTTCGGCACATATCTCCCATCCCAACTGGTTCCTTCAGCCATGATTTTTTTAGTGATCCCTTCTCTATTCCAGCTGTCCTCTCCCCACCCGCTCATGAGGCAGGCTTCCAAGTATGGAGCAATCCTCCTGACCCTTCTATCTCCTGTCCTTTGGTGTCAGCTGAGACAGATATTGTGTGCCTTCTCAGCCCCTTTGGGAGGTGTGGACCCTGTGTCCTGATGATAAAAGTGTTCGATTATTTTGCATATAATACAGATAGGAAGCCAAAAGAATACAAATGATTCTGAGGAATCAAGGACAGCCGCTACCTGATCAAATAAATTCAATCTTTTCTTAGTTCAAGTCCGTAGAGACAAAATCCATTAATGAGACTGATTACTGGACAGATATTTCTCATGCCCATCTTGTAATTACATAGAAGAAAATGAATTTCCCCTGAGGTTAGACTACAGAAAATGTCTCTATCATAAAAATCTCAAAGTCATTCTAATGCCAGACAAGTAACAGGGGAGATCAGGAGCAATAGATAACATCAAATTACTTTGTCATTTTGACAAATTTAATGTTGACAAGTCTATATATTAGAAATCAATTGTTTTTACTTAAAGATAATAAAATCCATGACTCAGTTATTATAGAGCAAGGAACAGAACTGCAAATAATAGTCACTTGCAGGATATTTAAAAAAAAATAGTATGAGACTAATATCCAAGACTAGGGAAAACAGGGGCCAGGAGGACTGTCAATAGTTGGAAATTACCACAAGTGTGTGTGGGGTGGAAGGTAGTTAAGATAGAGGAGGGTTCAGTATGACAATAATGGTCAAAACTTTTCACGCTGGAAAAAAACTGAGTGTTGAAAGTAGGTAAAGGGATATGCATGATAACCTCTCAGCATCTATATTGCAAACCATAATCCCTAAAATGAGAGAGAGGGGGGAGAGGGAGAGAGAAAGAGAGAGAGAGAGGGAGGGAGAGAGAGAGAGAGAGAGAGAGAGAGAGAGAGATGCCTGCCATAGAGACAGGCTAGGGTCGGGGAGGGCTTGGGGGGGAGGAGAACTGGGGATTTTGGTGCTGGGAAATTACACTGGTGGAGGGTTGGGTGTTAGAAAATTATATGACTGAAATCCAAACATGAACAGATTTGTATTGCTCAAAAAATAATACTTGCCTCTCTTTAGCACAACCAGATATGAAAGCTTATAAATTATTATTAAAATATTTTTAAAATTACAAGTGCTTTATGAAGCAAATTGCCTAAGAATGTAATGTTAGCCTTATGATAAAGAAATAAATGTAAACATTTTCAGAAACAATAAGTGAAAAAATAACACTGAATCAATCTGACACAGATTGAGTGTACCAGGTTAAGTGTACTCAACTTTATTTTCACCATAGAAATGAAAACTAAGTTCACCCCTTTAGCACAACAAAGTGGTACTTGTTACCAAACTTTTAATAAGGATCCAAGAGCACATGGTTCTTATGCCCCAAGTGCATGAAGCTACACACCCAACCAGCTGAATACCACACCTTGATGGAAGAAGTAGGAAAATTAACTGCAAAAGAATCTCAGGCTAGAGAGCACTGAATTTTTGATATGCATGTCACGGAAAGTAATTGAGACCATGAATTTATGTGTAACTGAAAAGAGAATGGTAAGAAATACCAGTGATTTCTTTCTATGTGTGGTTATAGTAGAAGTCAGCCAAGTCATCTTTATAGTAAGAAAAAGCCTCAAAAAAGTAGCTGGAATGAAAGTACTGTCCTTTCCTATAAAGCCCTCATGCTTCTTGGACATAATCATTCCATTTGGATTAAAGCTATTGAAAATTGCAATTGAACATTATACATTTGATTTCTAAAGAGTGCATCATCAGTTCCACTTCCTTCTTGAAATACGACTGGCCATGTGAAATGAGAAGTAAAGGTTTAGAATAATAACTTCTTCAAATATTTACCCAAAAGTATTTTGTTCGCTCATATCGATTTAATTAGGATTCCAAAAGTGCAAAGATCTACGGATTATTAACACAGGAAATATTAGACAATTTTTCTTAGTTTGCTTCAGTGTAATTAATGAGAAATTCTTACAAGCATCCATCTAGAGTATATTTCAAAATAATTAACCTATCCACTATAATATTGCACAAATGTGCCCCAGATCCATTTTATAGAGCTCACCTTCGAATTGAGAAGCTAAAAAGAAATTGTAAATGGCTCAACATGTAACATAAAGTTTAAGAGAAGAAATATGAAGGAAATCAACAAAGCGTGGTAGACTGAATGCAGTGCGCATGACAGCATGATTGAAGAAAATCATTCTGTTTGTGCTGAAACTTGACGGTGAAGGCTTGTGCCATAGAGAAAGCAGCAAAAGCAACTTTCTGGGAGATAGCTCTAAGACCCTGAGAGATTCAGAACCTGGATGTTTTGGAGAAAAAAAAATGTGTTTTTTATGACTAGAGTGTAATGGAACAGGGAAAAAAAATTATATTGGATCTTAACAGAGCTTAGGTCATATATGGCCTTGGCAACAGGGGAAAGTTCTGTACTTTCATTTCTAAGAGCCTCAGGTGCCCATGAAGGTCTGAAAGGGATGGGTAGATTATATGAATTTGTCAAACGAGTCTGACAGCAACATAGACGAATTCAAGAAGACTCTACTCTCAGCGGATATGGCCAAAGATAATTATGCCTAAGTTCTGTGTGATGGCTGTGAAGATGGAAATAGGTGGATGGATATAAAGCTCTATTCTCAAGAAAAGGGAGTTGACATAACCTGCTGGGAAGTGTGTGTGTGTGTGTGTGTGTGTGTGTGTGTGTGTGTGTGTGTGTGTGGAGAAACTGAATTAGCAATAAAATCAAGATTATTTTTAAAGTTTATTTGTTTTTAATTATAGGGAGGTGGTGAGGTTTAAGGGTATCGTGGGGTTTTTTTAGAACATTTTTAGAAAGTAAATAAGAGTTGTATTTTGTATAGTTGAAGCAAAAGAAACCTGTAAGAAAGATGTCCAAAAGTAAACAATATGTCGGGATTTGAATTAATGTTGCTACTGTTCAGTCATGAGGGGAAGATATAATTTTGCAAGTCAACCAAACAAAGATAGTGGTTAAATACAGGAAGACAAAGATCCTCTAAAGAGAAAGTATAGCTATGGATGAAAAAAGTACTCAGGGTCAAGTCTTTCAGAATTCCTTATTTAGGGATCTGAGAGAAGAAAGAAAGTCATATTACCTACTATTAGTATCTCCAGGCAACCCCCCCCCCCATCAACTTTCAGCTCAGAAGTATTGCCCCACTTGTGAGTCACATTGTCTTAGCCTGGGTTCTCATCGAAGCAAAGCCTGAATAAAGGATTATATGCCAGTCTTTTATGTTGGACAAGATGCCAAGAAGCTGGAGTGGAGTCAGCGCCAAGGGTGAACCAGAAGGAAGTTAGAGAGAAAGTCAGTACCATGGCACCCTATGGAGTTGAGCATCACTGAGGACAATTGTGCTTGATCCTAATGGGACTTGGATGGGCTCTCAAACATTGTATGAGGGAATAACAAGAACAAAAATGTGTGAATCTATAACTGTACCCTCACTGTGACTAACTAATTAAAAATAAATTAAAAAATAAAATTAAAATTAAAAAAATAAATATAGGAAAATTTGAAATTTAAACATTAAAAAAATAATAAAATAAAAGAAGTTGTCTAAGGTGAAACTTGGCTTTGTGAGATTATCTAAGGGAACACATAGAACAAAGTCTGAGACCTGTCTCCCCTAGGGACAAAAGATAAAGCCTTTAGCCATTGATTTAATAGTGCCTTTTAATTGGGACTTGTTCTCTAAGACAATTACTTTCCCACACTTCTAAATTGTCAGGCAAGATTGGCAAGAATATCAGCTCTTGCAACCATCTCAAGCCAGTAGTACCGAAGAAGCTGGAGATCAAGGAAGGTGAATCTCACATATTTGTGTTTCATAATAATCAAGAACTTCCCACTCTAGAATCATCTACCCTAGAGTCCGCAGGTATCAACGCTTTCTATACTCTACCAACAAGGATGAGGGGCTCTACCAAAGCATTCCTTCCACATTCACCATGCCTGACCTCCAGGATAATTGTCCAGAAGACGCTGATTGTATTTTTTTTTAAAAAAAGGGAAGCATAAATCAAATTAATAAGTACATATGTTGCCAATTAATAAGAATAGTTGTTCCCAACTGCATGATAACAGGCACAGGATAACATCTGGGATTCTGTTTTGGCCTTTGGTTTTTTTGTTACTATGTAAGGGAGCAAAAGCAACTCATTTTATTTAAATCAGCAATTGTGTTTGCTACATAAACCTTTTCTCTCAGATTATATCCGTATCTATCATCCTAATAAATTCTTTGGGGGATAATAGAAAATATAATTATGAAATTCCCTGCCTTGTTGAAATTTCCTCTGGGGAATTCTTTCTGGGGCGGTAGTGGCAGTGATGACTGAGGTTGAAACGAATGTTGCAAATAGGAAATGTGCAGCAGCCTTCTTCTGTAAAGAGTTTAATTTTCCATATCTGTGCTCATCAATCACATTGCCAGATACTTCTTCTTTTCTTCAGAGGAGGAGGGAGATGTTGGGGGGGCATGGGGACCATTGCTGAAGGGGTTTGTCTTTTGCCCTGTTAGTTTCCCGTCTATATATTTTTTGTGGCAGAGAAGGAGATCTCCCCAGCAATGCAGAGAACATTCACAGTGATACATTCCCAGATATCCGGGCCTAACAGTCCTCTGGCCCTAGGATGTGATGTTTCATGAACCCACAATGCGAGGGATGAGGAAAGAGGTGGCAAGGCACTTGGAGTTGAACCTGAGGCCTTGAGTTTGCAACCCTTTGGGCTGTATCCAGGCACCCCTATAAATATTTCTTAATTAATTTGCCTTACCCCTACAAAACTTGGTCTTTCCATAGAACACAGTCTCTGGGGACAGCAAGATTATATGCTGATTAAGAATCTAGATCCTGGAATCAATCTTGCTGGGTTCAATTTCCTGTTCTACTCTGCACTAGCTAGGGAAGGGATGTTGGGTAAGACAGTTGACCTCTCTGTATTCCAGTGAACATAAAATGTCATTACATGGAGATGACATGAGATGATTTATGTAAAGTGATTAACATATACTGCCCATGGGAACTGCTATTTCTTTTTAAAGGTGATCAGACCAAGACACTCATTGTGAGTTCCACACTGTGCCATTGTAGAAAGCAGGTTCTATGCCAGCTAAAAAAGAAAATCCTTTAGGATGGCAACGAAGATCAAAATTAATTTCCTTTCAAGAATTCATCTATGTTGGTGCCACTCTTTACAATGATTAAAGATGAGCCAGGGTATTACAAAATCAGGGAGGGAAGCAGCACTCCAGGGACACATATAATCAGCAGGCTATTTAAGGACAGGATACCTCTATAAAGCAGCTTAATGTCAGGCTGGCATTTTATAATGGCATATTTCAAGTACATGTAATTTTCTGTCATGTAAGCTCGTAACTCTTTGATATTATCTACTCTGATATGATCCAGCTTTTTCTCTCCAACTCAACAGCTGTTTGATTACCCTGCTGTTCAACTTGTCTCAATATACCTTCATTTCCCACCATGGTGAAATCCCGTATTTTTCAACTCTTGGTTGTAAAGAAGTGCTAAAAGATCAAGTCCAATCCAAGAGAGGAGCGAGATAGGGTGACTGTGGCCACACAAGAAAGCATTCAAGAAAGTGGTTTCTCTGGCTCTAGGTTGAAGGTAACCTTTGAGTAGTTTGCATTTTTTTTTATCCCTGAGAACTGAGGGAACTGCTTTTCTTTTTGGTCAGTGGCAAGGTGTACACCTCATGCCTTTCTTTTTTAATGTCAATATCTGTAAAGAAAAAACGTTTGATTGGCACATATTAAAAAACCAACTCTCAGAGGCTGGAGCAATAGCACAGCAGGTAGGGCATTTGCCTTGCACGCGGCCGACCCGAGTTCGAATCCCAGCATCCCATATGGTCACCTGAGCACCGCCAGGAGTAATTCCTGAATGTAGAACCAGGAGTAACCCCTGTGCATCACCAAGTGTGACCGAAAAACCAAAAAAAAAAAAATCAACTCTAAAATATATATATATATATATATTTACATTGAAATGTTCTTGAAAAAGTTGCCTGATGGACTCCTCTGATTCAATGAACTGCATATTTAGTATCTTTTTTTATTTATGCAATTTATAGTACCAGCAGAGCTAAGCTAGTCATTGGAACAATAACTATATAATAAATATAACCAGTATTGTGTTACTAAGCAAATTAGTATTTATACACATGTAATTTTATATAGAAACGCATACATCATGTATATATATGAAAATGTTTTTAAAGACTTTTATTAGGTCTTTAAGTTGCTTGTGTCTATATTTAGTGTTAAAATGTTTCTCTAAAAGCATTATGATTTTATCAGATACTGGGGTTGAATTTAGTTATACATATATGTATGTATGTATGTATATATATATATATATGGGGCTGGAGCAATAGCACAGTGGTTGGGCATTCGCCTTTCATGCAGCCAACCCGAGTTCGATTCCTCCGCCCCTCTTGGAGAGCCCAGCAAGCTACCGAGAGTATCAAGCTCGCTCAGCAGAGCCTGGCAAGCTACCCGTGCGTATTGGATATGCCAAAAACAGTAACAATAAGTCTCTCAATGAGAGATGTTACTGGTGCCCACTCGAACAAATCGATGAGCAATGGGATGACAGTGACAGTGATATATATATATTTACACCTGTTTAAAACAAGGACAGGCAGGGTTTTTTTGGTATTTTGTTTTTGTTTTATTTGGGGGGGGGGTTTAAGGCCACACCTGGCAGTGCTCAGGGAAGACTCCTGGCTCTTTGTTCAGGGGTCACTTCTGGCAGTACTTGGTGGACCCTATATGTGCCAGCAATCAGACTCGGGTTAGCCACATGCAAGGCAAATGTATTAATCAACTTGCTATCTCTACAGCCCAAGAGGTATTTTGTCTTGGAGAGTTATATCTGTTCTGAGAGTCTACTAGTTGTTTGAAAGAGATATTCTCTCCATTGTTATTATTACACTCTGATTTTATTTAAAGCAATAATGTCTCCAACAAACATGTCCCAGCCTCACTAACATTAAACATGATCGTAAGACTACAAAATGGACAATCAGACATAAAAGAAAATTTTAGAGTCTTATACTGACACCTGGAGAAACACTAAGCATGATCCCTAAACCACTCTCTTTCTCAAGCCTGGAATGGAGATAGTATGAACTCTAATACCAAAATTAATCTTGGATACGATAAACGTAAAATGGAAGATAGTCAATCAAATACATTAAAAAGTTTAAATTTCTTATAATTATAGGACTGAATATCTCTGAAGGGTTTCCCATTAATAGATTTTTTTGTAACTGAAAAAGGAAACATATTTTATATTAGCTTCTTTTATTTTGCTATAGGTAGCTTAACCTAATCTTTAACTGTAGTGTGAAGATTTCTCTAAAATATCTTGATATATTTTCTCAACATATCTATGACTTTGTTCATAAAGAGACTCCTTTTCAGGGCATCCAGATAGAAAAAGAAGAAATCAAACTTTCACTATTCGCACATGATATGATAAAATACTTAGAGAACCCTAAAACCTCTACCAAGAAACGCCTAGAAGCAATAGACTTGTATAGAAAAGTTGCAGATTATAAAATCAATACCCAAAAGTCCATGGCTTTCCTATATGCAAATAATCAGAGAAGAAAGTGACATGAAAAAAGCAATCTCGTTCACAATTGTGCCTCAAAATATCAAGTACCTTGGAATCAGCTTAACTAAGGAGGTAAAGGACTTGTATAATAAAAGCTACAAAATGCTACTTAAGGAAATAAAAGAGGACACGAGAAAATGGAAAGATATCCCCTGCTCATGGATTGGAAGAATTAACATTTTCAAAATGGCAATACTCCCCAAAGCATTGTACAAATTCAATGCGATCCCTATAAGGATACCCATGACATTCTTCAAAGAAATGGAGCAAATAATCCTGGAATTCATATGGAACAATAAGCCCCCACAAATAGCTAAAGCAATTCTTGGGAAAAAGAAAATGGGAGGAATCAACCTCCCCAACTTCAAACTCTACTACAAAGCGGTAGTCATTAAAACAGGATGGTACTAGCACAAAGGCAGAGCCACAGGCAAATGGAACAAGGTTGAATATTCTGACACACACCCCCAAATATATGATCATCTAATTTTTGATAAGGGAGCAAGAAATGTGAAGTGGAGCAAGGAAAGCATTTTTAACAAATTGTGCTGGTAAAACTGGAAAGCTACATGCCAAAAAATGAGCTCAGATATCTACCTATCACCATGTACAAAAGTCAGATCAAAATGGATTAAAGACCTCAACATCAGACCAGAATCCCTGAGGTACATTGAAGACAAGGTCGGCAAAACCCTCCACAACATTGAAGCCAACGGTGTCTTCAAAGATGACACACCACTGGCCAAGCAAGTGAAAACAGAGATAAACAAATGGGACTATATTAAACAAAGAAGCTTCTGCACCACAAAAGAAACAGTGACCAAAACTTAGTTACTAAAATACAGAAATTCCAAACCGTGCAGCCCAACCCCTAGTGCGGCTGCTCGACCTCATATCTCTTCATTCTCAGCAATGGAAAACAAATTATTAAATGCTTCCTTTTCAGCAGGTCCGACTTTAGGGGGGAGAAACTCCAAACAATAATACTGAGTTTTTTGTTGAAATATTGAATGTAATCAAAGTAAAGTGAAAGTAAAGTGAAATTTATCAATTATACAGGTGGGGTGAGGGGCTGGGGAAGTGGGGGGGGAGGTATACTGTGATTCTTGGTGGTGGAATATGTGCACTGGTGAAGGGATGGGTGTTCAAGCATTGTATAACTGAGACTTAAACCTAAAGCTTTGTAACTTTCCACATGGTTATTCAAGAAAATAATAAATTTTTTTAAAAGACAATCTACGGAATGGGAAAGGATATTTGCCCAATACCCATCTGATAAGGGGTTGATACCAAGGATATACAAGGCACTGGTTGAACTGCACAAGAAGAAAACATCCAACCCCATCAAAAATTGGGGTGATGAAATGAACAGAAACTTTCTCAAAAAAGAAATCCGAGTGGGTAAGAAGCACATGAGAAAATGCTCTACATCACTAATCATCAGGGAGATGCAGATCAAAACAACAATGAGATATCATCAGGGAGATGCAGATCAAAACAACAATGAGACTTGCCCACATCCAAAAGAACAAAAGCAATTAGTGTTGGTTCAGATGAGGGGAGAAAGGGACTCTCCTTCACTGCTGGTGGGTATGCCAATTTGTTCAGCCCTTTCGGAAAACAATATGGACAATTCTCAAAAAATTAGAAATTGAGCTCCCATTTGATCCAGTGATACCACTCCTGGGAACATATCCCAGAGAGGCAAAAAGGTATAGTAGAAATGACATCTGCATTTGTATGTTCATTGCAGCACTGTTTACAATAGCCAAAATCTGGAAAAAAACAGAGTGCCCAAAAACAGATGACTGGTTAAAGAAACCCTGGTACATCTACACAATGGAATACTATGCAGCTTTAGAAAAGATGAAGTCATGAAATTTGCATATAAGTGGGTCAACATGGAAAGTATCATGCTGAGTGAAATGAGTCAGAAAGAGAGAAAGACAGACATAGAAAGATCGCACTCATCCATGGAATATAAAGTAACATAATGGGAGACTAACATCCAAGAGTAGTAGAGATAAGGACCAGGAGGTCTTGTAAAAGAATGGGCTTAGACCTCGACCTGACACCATGCACAAAAGTCAGATCAAAATGGATTAAAGACCTCAACATCAGACCACAAACCATAAGGTACATTGAAGAGAAGGTTGGCAAAACCCTCCACGATATTGAAGATAAAGGTATCTTCAAAGATGACACGGAACTAAGCAATCTAGTAAAAACAGAGATCACCAAATGGGACTACATTAACCTAAAAAGCTTCTGCACCGCAAAAGATACAGTGACCAGAATACAAAGACTATCCACAGAATGGGAAAGGATATTTACACAATACCCATCAGATAAGGGGTTGATATCAATGGTATATAAAGCACTGGTTGAACTCTACAAGAAGAAAACATCCAACCCCATCCAAAAATGGGGCGAAGAAATGAACAGAAACTTTTCCAAGGAAGAAATACGAATGGCCAAAAGGCACATGAAAAAGTGCTCTGCATCACTAATCATCAGAGAGATGCAGATCAAAACAATCATGAGATACCACCTCACACCACAGAGACTAGCACACATCCAAAAGTACAAAAGCAACCGCTGTTGGAGAGGATGTGGGGAGAAAGGGACCCTTCTACACTGCTGGTGGGAATGCCGACTAGTGCAGCCCTTTTGGAAAACAATATGGACGATTCTCAAAAAACTGGAGGTTGAGCTTCCATTTGACCCAGCAATACCACTTCTGGGAATATATCCCAGAGGAACAAAAAAGTATAGTCAAAATGACATCTGCACTTATATGTTCATTGCAGCACTGTTTACAATAGCCAGAATCTGGAAAAAACCCGAGTGCCCTAGAACAGATGACTGATTGAAGAAACTTTGGTACATCTATACAATGGAATACTATGCAGCTGTTAGAAAAAATGAGGTCATGAAGTTTGCATATAAGTGGATCAGCATGGAAAGTATCATGCTAAGTGAAATGAGTCAGAAAGAAAGAGACAGACATAGAAAGATTACATTCATCTGTGGAATATAGAATAATAGACTAGGAGTCTAACACCCAAGAATAGTAAAAATAAGTACTAGGAGGTTGACTTCATGGCTTGGAGGCTGGTCTCTCATTCTGGGCAACTCAGAGAAAGAAACACCAAGTAAAATGTGGTCGGAGGTCATGCGGGGGAGGGGTGATGAGTGCCGAATGTAGACTAGAGACTAAACACAATGGCCACTCAACACCTTTATTGCAAACCACAACACCTAATCAGAGAGAGAGAACGAAAGGGAATACCCTGCCATAGTGGCAGTTTGGGGTGGGAGGAGACGGGACTGGGCAGGGTGGGAGGGATGCTGGGTTTACTGGTGGTGGAGAATGGGCACTGGTGAAGGGAAAGGTTCTCGAACTTTGTATGGGGGAAACATGAGCACAAAAATGTATAAATCTGTAACTGTACCCTCATGGTGATTCACTAATTAAAAATAAAAAATAAAGAAAAATAAAAAAAAGAAAAAAAAAGAACCAGGAGGTCTGCCCCACAGCTTGGAAACTGGCCTCACATGCTGTTAGGAAAGTCAGCTGAGATAGAGAAGGGAACACCTAGTAGAGGATGTTGGGAGGACCCACTCAGGTTGAAAGATGCGTGCCAAAAGTAGACTATAGACTGAACATTAAGGCCACTCAATACCTCTATTGCAAACTACAACACCCAAAGGAGAGAGAACAAAAGGGAATGCCCTGCCGCAGAGGCAGGACAGGGTTGTGGGGGTTGGGGTAGGGGTGGTGGGAGGGATACTGGAAACATTGGTGAAGGAGAACGGCACTGGTGGAGGGATGTAATCATCACTGTATGAGTGAAATGCAAACATGAAACTTCATAAGTTTGTAACTGTACCTCACGGTGATTCACTAATAATTTTTTTAAAAAAGCGACTCCTTTTCAAAGTTAAGTATTACTTCATCTTATTTTACTTTATAAAATTCAATAAATAATAAGTTTATAAAATACATTTTGTAACCCCATGAAAGTCTGGTATGAGTATTATTTCAAAATGAGAAAATACATGCAAAAAAATGAAGAACTCAAGTTTTAAAATTAAAAAATAACAGAGAAGTAAATTTTATATTTCTTCTAAATTATTATCTGTTATATTAAAATTGCCCCCAGAGACAGGTTCTGATAGTCACACCAAAAGAAAAATCAAATTAGTCCAAATATTTTTGCAACTCAATTTCTGAGTACCCAGTATCTATTATTGTCTGCCTTTGAAAAGAGAACAAAGAACATTCACTAGCAAACTCTTACTGTCTGCCTCTGAAATACTGTCAGAACATCATTAAACTCTAACGGCCAAATTATTGCTCTTTAGTTTTATTCCCGCACTTTGCCACTGTTTAGAAACCTTTCAGCATACTCGTTCTCAACACCAGCATTTCCTGCTTATTAAAATTGTCTTGAAAATGGATAGAGTATGCACAAGGACAGAATTGCTTCTCCAGAATAAATGTATGGCAAATTGATTATATAGATTGTGTAGAGCATGAGTAGTAATATAAACGTCTGCAGCTTACCTTACCTTGCAGTTCACTGAGGAATTGAACTTTTCAGAGCTCTCAGTGTTGGCCCTCACACAAAAGTGAATTTGTGTGTGTGTGTGTGTGTGTGTGTGTAAAATAAATGCTGTCAGATTCTACTCCACCCACCTATCAGGTTATGCTTGGTCAGTCAGTTTAAGAGCTATGCTAATGTAAGGCACCTGCCAGTTAGCCAGCACTTTTAGATCACAAACATATTTGTTGTGTACTAGAAAAATTCCTCCACGGAAATGGAAAATTGATTAGAATCTGAGTAAGTATATGCTACATAAAAACCTATGAAGTCAATATTTTATGAAGAGCCAGTGGAACTTATTGATTGTTAGAAATGTAATAAATAGTGATGGAGAATCCCCTGTGAAATAGACAGTGATGGAAAAAAAGTGATGGAGAATCACCTTTGTGCAATTGACAAAATAAACAACGTGAATTGTTTACCATACATATAATGATGAGCTGGAGCAATAGCACAGCAGTTGGGCGTTCACCTTTCACACGGCCAACCGGAGTTCGATTCCTCCGCCCCTCTCGGAGAGCCCGGCAAGCTACCGAGAGTATCGAGCCTGCTCGGCAGAGCCTGGCAAGCTACCTGTGTGTATTGGATATGCCAAAAACAGTAACAATAAGTCTCTCAATGAGAGATGTTGCTGGTGCCCGCTCGAACAAATCGATGAGCAACGGGATGACAGTGACAGTGACAGTGACATATAATGATGACAACTATTCAAGGTTTTGAGTTTGTGGTCTGCTTATATCCACTGGTATGCTCCCTGTGTCTTCTAATATGTTTGCTAAGAAGACTGTGAGCTTAAAAATGGTCTATTCTGAAAACTCCAGGTTCAACAGAATGGGGAATGGGTGACCCCCCGCCCACCATCATCTCTCCATTTCCAGCAACTTGGCAGTCACACCTACAAGCCATCTCTGGCTGGTGCCATATAATCTCAACAACCATGATCCAGAGACTCATTAGTAATCTCTTAGAAGAGAGCATAGAACAACTCTCCATAGCCATGTCACCGGACCCACACCAGGTTGTTTCATTTGGGGCAACCCAGAGGGGGGACGGGTGAAGCCCCTCCCTGACCCAAGAGACCCAGACCTGGCACCCAAAAACCTCCAGAACTCAACCTCCACCATGCTCGTGGTTGCTTTCCACATGCTCAAACAGAGCCTTACCCTGAGAGAACCTATTTCTGGACCATGCATCCGCATTCTCCGTCCGAAACATCTTATACCTCACATTGATATTACAAGAGTAACGCACCACATTTGGAGTTTAAAGTAGCAGGCAACCAATCTTAGAGGGAAGTATATTTTTTACAGATATATCTATACGTATATATCACTGTATCATTGTCATCCATTGCTCATCAATTTGCTCAAGCGGGCACCAATAACATTCCATTGTCAGACTTCTTGTTACTGTTTTTGGCATATCAAATATGCCATGGGTAGCTTGCTTGGTTCTGCCATGTGGGCGAGGTACTCTCGGTAGCTTGCCGGGCCCATACACACACACACACACACACACACACACACACACACACACACACACACACACACAAGGCTCAACCTTTAACAACATGTTAGTAATCTCTTATAGAAGGCTCCTGGGTGAAATACAACTATCTTCACACACTTTCCTCTAAGGAAACTTTTTTGGATCATTTTCAGCAGTTTATTCATAACAAATAATTTTGGTTCTGCTTTGGGGCAGGGCTGGGCTTTGGGCTGATATCATCTGAAATATGATGGTGGGAAGGTGTAATGGTGGTGAGATTGGCATTTGAATATTAAATGTGATCAAATATTGTGAACTAAAAAAAATTAAATACCATATGAGCAAAGCAAAAAAAAAAAACATCACTTATGATCAGAGTGAAAAAATCACTATAACAAAGAACAATAAAATTGTTAAACCTCTAAAAATATGGTCTATTATTTTCTTTCTTTCTTTTTTTGGGGGGGGCTGCACAGGGGATACTCCTGGCTCTGTACTCAGGAATCACTCCTGGCGGTACTCAGGGGACCATTTGGGATGCTGGGAATCAAACCTGGGTTGGCCACGTGCAAGACAAACGCCCTACCCGCTGTGCTCTTTCTCTAGCCTCTCTTTTTTTTTTTTTTTTTTTTTTTTTTGCTTTTGGGCTCACACTGGCAGTACTCAAGGGTTACTCCTGGTTCTGCTCTCAGGAATTACTCCTGGCAGTGCTGGAGGGACCAGATGGGATGCCGGAGACTGAAGCCGGTCAGCCGTGTACAAGGCAAAAGCTGTTTGTTTTTTTTTTCTTGAAGATAAAAATGCTCAAGACTATGTGTGAATCTGACATATAGACACCCCAGATTTGCCAAATTGAAAGATTAAACTAATAGTGAATGACTAGTCTAAAAGTAAAAAAGTGTCTTTATACAGCACATGAATGCAACAAGGTAGTATGAGATTAACGTATATGATGGTATGATATTAACATACATATCTTGTCAAAGACAAAAATAATCTAAAATAATCTATTAAAATACAAAAATAATACAAAAATATCTATTAAAATACAAAAATTTGTATTAAAATACAAAAATAAGGTATATCTTTATTTTCATTTTACATAGATAAACTAGTTCTTAAAGAATGTAAACCCAAGTGAAAAGTTAGATAGTGCATGAGTGATGGATAAATCTGAAATCCGGAATCAAATGACCTTTTTATAGCAAAAAAAAATATCACATAGTATCCTATGTAATTCTAGTCACCTTTTGGGAATTAGTGGTATATGGTAGGACAGTGAGGCTCAGAGAAGTCCTAAACTAACACAGTATCAAACCAATAAGCTCTTCTACCTCACAGTGTACACTGGAGTAGATACCAAAGTAATATCTATGCTTCAGCGTGGTATTGGAAGCAAGTAACTGATTCATCCTTTTAACCGCAATAATTTAATTTCTATTTTTGTGTTTTATGATGTTCATATTATACAATTACATGTAATTTCAATTAAGTTAGATGGTCATGATCAATAGACTATAGAGACTGACCTAGACAATTCACATTTAAAGGTGGTCTGACAATATGGAAAAAACCAGAGTGCCTGAAAACAGATGATTGGCTAAAGAAACTCTGGTACACCTACACAATGGAATACTATGTAGCTGTCAGAAAACATGAAGTCATGAAATTTGCATATAAGTGGATCAACATGGAAAGTATCATGCTGAGTGAAATGAGTCAGAAAGAAAGAGACAGACATAGAAAGATTGCACTCATATGTGGAATATAAAGTAGCTGAGAGGTACAAGCTTACAATGTTGCAATTCCTGGCAGATATTTCTCTGGACTTAGTTACTAAAATACTAAAATACAGAAATCCAAAACTATGCTGCTGCTGGTGAGGCCTCCTGACTTCATATCTCTTCATTCTCAGCAATGGAAAACAAATTACCAAATGCTTTCTTTTCAGCAGATCGACTTTAGGGGGGAGAAACTCCAAATCAATAATAATGAATTTTTTGTTGAAATATTGAATGTAATCAAAGTAAAGTGAAAGTAAAGTGAAATTTACCAGTTACACATGCGGGGTTGGGGGCTGGGGAGGTGGGGGAAAGGGGGGAGGTATATCCTGATTCTTGGTGGTGGAATATGTGCACTGGTGAAGGGATGGGTGTTTGAGCATTGTATAACTGAGACTTTAACCTGAAAGCTTTGTAACTTTCCACATGGTGAATCAATAAAAGAATTTAAAAAAAATTAAATAAAATAAAGGTGGTCTGAGATTTGTATTAGTTCTGTTGATTTTCTATAACAAATTCAGAAAATTTGATAATAAATTACTCTTAAAATACTTGTAATATATATATTCATAAATATGATACATATACCTAAATATATGCATACTATTGCATGTACCAAATAATTCCAGTTAGCTGATGTTGCTTTCTTTTATTTTAAATTTAATTTTATTTTTATAAGGTTGTTCACAATAATTTATCACATTTAATATTCAAACACCAATCCTACCACCATGTACCTTCCCACCACCATCAGAGGAAAGTGTGTGAAGGTTGTTCTATTTTATCCTGGAGCCATTTAAGCCCTTATATAAGAGATTACAAGCAGGTATGTTAAACCAAAACAAATGTGTGCTACTTTTGGTACATCAGTGAGCTAGAGTATGAGAGGTCGCTCTAGGAATTCTGAAATTTAGAATATAATTATAGAGCAGATGGGTAAGGCTATGTTGCTCTCTTCTTGTCAGTCTCTGCTACTGGAAAACTTGGGAGCAGCGGGGAGGAGGCCTAGTCCTGCTCCAAGCGAGCTTAAAGATTTGTTGACTGATTTTGTGAAAGGAAACAATGGAGTGTCATATTCAAAACCTGCTGACTCTTGGTTATGAAGTACTTTAAAACCCACTCAGCCTAATATAGTTGAAGTTTGCATACTCTGAACTCATAAAGAGCTGTGGAAAGGTGAATGAAGACAACAGATGCAGGAGAGTTCTAAAAGCTTAGCTAAAACCAAGAGCAACATTATTATAGAAAAACAAGGATTAAACGTGCATTGAGTCTCATGATTAAATTGTGTCTTATTTGTTAAAAGTGAATTCATTTCTGGCACATCTTTCCAAACATATATGGACAGTCCTTCAAAAGCTAGAAATTGAGCTTCCATATGACCCCGCAATATTATTTCTGGGAATATATCCCGAGGATACAAAAAAGCACAGTAGATGAACTGGAGCGATAGCACAGTGGGTAGGGCATTTGCCTTGCATGCAGACGAGCGGAGTTTGATTCCCAGCCTCCCATATGGTCCCCCGAGCAGAACGAGGAATAATTCCTGAGTGCATAAACCAGGAGTAATCCCAGTGCATTGCTGAGTGTGACCCAAAAAGCAAAACAGTAGAAATGACATCTGTACCTATTTGTTCATTGCAGCACTGTTCAGAAAAGCTAAAATCTGGAAACAACCCAAGTGCCCTAGAACAGATGACTGGTTAAAGAAACTTTGGTATATCCACAATGGAATACTATGCAGCTTTTAGGAGAGATGAAGTCATGATATTTGCTTATAAGTGGATAGACATGGAGAGTATCATGCTAAGTGAGATGAATCAGAAAAAGAGGGACAGATATAAAAGAACTGCACTCATTTGTGGAGTATAAAATAACATCACATGAGGCTGACACCCAAAGACAGTAGATACAAGGGCCAGGAAGATTGTTCCATAACTGGAAGCTTGCCTCATGAGTGGAGGGGAGAAAGTAGCTGGAATAGAGAAGGGATCACTAAGAATATGATGTCTGGAGGAATCGATCCGGATGAGAGATGTGTGCTGAAAGTAGATAATGGACAAAACATGATCACCTCTCAGTGTCTATGTTGCAAGCCATAATGCCCAAAAGTAGAGAGAGAATATGGGGAATATTGTGTGCCATGGAGGCAAGGGTAGGATGAAAAAGGGGGTTTATACCCAGGATATTGGTGGTGGGGAATGTGCACTGGTGGAGTGTAAAAAACTAAAGCACTCCAAGGGGCATGTGCACTTGAGGGCTCTCCGAGCAGCTCTGTCTCACCGCCTACATTCGGTGCTCTGGAACCGCTGTGTGTGCTGTCGGTCAAGGGCAGGCAATGGAAGGAAAAAGGCCAAACTGGTTGCTCGATCAGTTTATTTCATTCTCTCTCTCTGCTTCTCTCCTGGCTCTCGATCTCTCTCAGGATCTCTGGATCTGCCCCCCCACCCAACCCACTCTTATAGCCTAGTTAAATCCCCCCAGCATGAGGGGGTTGGGGCATACACATAGGTGTGGTCACCATCAATAGGGGTGAGGTTCCTTTCCCTCAGGGGATGCTTCTCCTAGGACTAATTCTTTTTCAGCAGGAGGATCTATCCAAGGGCGGAGAGCCACGAGTGTGTTGCTCCTCTCCTCATCCAGCAAACATATAAGCATTCATAATATTAATCATTTTGTATGGACACAATAAAAGATGCATTAAAGCTTATATAACTGCTCTCCTGGGGCCATCTCGATCTCAGACTACAGTGCTCAGGCCAGATCAGTCTTTCCTATCCCTAGCAGGGTCCTAGTCTTGTCATTACTTTAGGATCATGACAGCATTTGTTTATGATCAAGCTCTTAACTTATAGTTAAGAATTAGGCACTTTGGCCAGGCCCATCTTGATGCCAGGGTAGCACATAACTCACTGCTTGCCCTGGATCCGTCCCCATCTCTCGTCGGGACCCTGCTTTGGGGGTGCTAGGAACTGAGGGCAACTGAGGCTTAAGTGGAGAAAACAGATGCCCAGGAATGAATAATATTCAAAGCCAATTAAGTCCCAAGTTACAAAAGCATAATATTATCTTCTTGTGTCTATACAAAAAGGACATTGCTTTAAAGTAAATTATTCAAAAGGCATAAGGAGAGAAGAAAGGCAATATTATAATATTCAGTGTCCTAGGAAGGTCTGACCTTACAAATTAGCAGAGTCAGATAAGGGAAAAGCTGATTAACTGTTTTGGGGAAGAGAGCATAGAGAAGTGATTACAGCTAAACAAAGGGATGGGAGTGACTTGGGAACACCTTAATGGGTGTGACTGGGGTAAGCCTAAACTTGGGGGAAAAACCGGAATGAGCTTATTGAGGCAAGGGGGGGAAAGGACAAAGTAATGTCATCCTACAGTGGAGGGATGGGTGTTTGATCATTGTGCAATTGTAACCCAAACATGAAAGTTTGCAACTATATCACAGTGATTCAATAAAATTAAAAAATAAAGAATCACATTAGACATCTTAGGCCTAAACTAAGCAATATAAGCTTAAGTGACAACTGAATATACCCATCCTCTGGATACAATCTCATCAAAGTAAATATTGTTCTAAATTAAATTGTGCAGGGGCTAGAGAGATAGTACAATGGGTAGGGAGCTTGCTGCGCACATAGTTGACCAGGATTTGATCCCTGAAATCCCATATGGTTCCCCCATGCACCACTAGAAGTGATTCCTAAGTGTAGAATAAGGAGTAAGGCCTGAGCATTGCTGGGTGTGACCAAAAACAAAAACAAAAACAAAAAATTAAATTGTGCATTTATCACTTAGGTTTTGTTTTGCCACTCCTCAAAAAGTCAAATGATTTAATCCTTCCTCTCTTTTTTCTTCTTTTATCAAATAATGAACCTTCAGACTCTGTAATATTTTGAATATCCTGATAAGTATTCAAAATTAAAAAAGAATCATATAATTATTTACTCTGAATTCCATCTAGTAAAATTGGGTATATGCAGGTACAGGAACAAGTATAGGCATAAGTATAATTCATATAGTTGATTAAAAAAAAGACCTAAAGATTTACACTTTTACAAGCCTCATTTTCAACTCAATTTCTTAGAGAAATCACTAAGCTAGAAATTAAGTATTTTTAGAAACTATGCAAACTATTGTCAAATTAAATATTTAAAATAATAAACTGGATAGTGGTGGGAAAACTTTGGCACTCTAGTGTAGGTGTGATGCAATATTATATGCCAAAATCATTAATATAACACCATTACAAATCATTATACCTCCTCCTCCTCATAATCATCATCATCATTATCATCATTCCATTGATCGTCGAATTTCTTGAGCATTCTCAGTAATGTCTCCATTCATCCTAGCCCTGAGATTTTAGAAGCCTCTCTATTCGGCCTTCCCAACGATGCCTCATTGGAGGCTCTTTCAGGGTCAGGGGAATGAGATCCAGCTTGTTACTGGTTTTGGCATATGAATACGCCATGGGGAGTTTGCAAGGCTTTCCCATGTGGGCAGGAAACTCTCAGTAGCTTGCTAGATTCTCCCAAAGGGAGATGTCAAGTGGCCACAAAGCAGGAGCTTGGTTTTATAGTCTCTGGATGTTGGCCGTTGGTGGAATTACACGGCGCCGGGGGCAGTCCCTGGGTGAGACAGTCTATCTACTGGAAAATGGAAAATCTGGGTGGAAGAGGCCTAGCCCCAATCTGAGCAGGCTTGGAGGTCTTGGCCCCAGGTCCCACACACCTGTGTTCCTCTGCTGGTACCTTCCTGCGTGAGGCTCGTCCGAACCATTATACATCAATAAAACTAAATAAACAAGTAAGTGTCAGGGATATGGCTCAGTGGTAAAGAATAAGATTGGCCTGTATGAGACCCTCTGCTCAAATCTTGGCAGCAGACACACACACACACACACACACACACACACACACACACACACACACAAGGAACAATAACTATTAAAATGATAACTCTAGTGGAGGAGAATGGGCACTAAAGGAGGGATGTAAACTAAATACAAACATGAAAATTCATAAGTTTGTAACTATACCCCACAGTGATTCACTAATAAAAAAAATTTTAAATAAAAAATAATAAAAGGTGTGAAATGCAAAAATAAAATAAAATAAAATGATAACTCTACGAGCCACAGAGATAGTAAAGGGGGTTAGACGCTTGCCTTATACCCAATCAACCCAGTTTTGATCCCCAGCAAGTCACTGCTAGAAGTAATCCCAGAGCACAGAGCTGGGAGAAAGCCCAGAGAACAATCAAGCCCTCCCTGCCCCCAAAAAATAATCATTGTCACTGTCATCCCATTGCTCATCGATTTGCTCAAGTGGGCACCAGTAATGTCTCCATTGTGAGACTTGTTACTGTTTTTGGCATATTGAATATGCCACGCTCTGCTCTGCCGCGCAGGTGAGATACTCTCGATAGCTTTCCGGGCTCTCCGAGAGAGGCGGAGGAATCAAACCCGGGTCGGCCACGTGCAAGGCAAACGCCTTACCCGCTGTGCTATCACTCTAGCAGACCCAAAACAATTAATTAATTAATTAATTAATTAAATGCCCCTGGCGCCATGTAATCCCACCAATGGTCAACATTCAGAGACTTAAAACCAAGTTCCCATAACTCATCTTATGATAAAACCATAACTCATCCTATGAGTTACCTGCCCAGATGGGAGAGCCTTGCAAACTCCCCATAGTGTATTCATTTGCCAAAACCAGTAACAGTGATGGTTCTCATTCCCCTGGCCCTGAAAAAGCCTACAGTGCAGCATCATTGGGAAGGACAAATAAAGAGAGGCTTCTAAAATCTCAGGGCTAGGACAAATGGAGACGTTACTGAGACCACTCAAGAAATTTGATGATCAACGGGATGAAGATGATGATGATGATGATGATGATGATGATGATGATAAAAAAAACTTAAACAAAAATCAATGTATCTTTAATTCCTTGTGGCAATGATAGCATGTTTGTCCTGAATAGTGATTCACTAGAAATAATTAACTCTTTCCTACCTCAGCTGTCAACCAGTCACTTTAGGCTCTAATGGGTGTGTTAGTAGCTGTGAAGTTAATACAGCTCTTTGAAAGTCAGCATTTTACTGCCCATTTCGATTTGCATCCATGACTTAACACCTGGCAGGGAACATGCAATCTTTTCCAGAGGCCAAAGCTCAATATTACACCTAATGATTCAGTCTCAAAAATGACATTTTGTAATTCTCTTTGCCATTTGAAAGGGGCCAGAGGTATTGTTGAATCCCATCTTTTTTTTGTTCTCAGGTATTAAATCAACTTGAAATTGTTATAGTAAGATTTTTTTCTGCCCCAAGCCTTAAAACTCTAGAGAAAGAAAAGCTGTCATCAGGGTGAATGGCCTGATCATTCTGCTTGGTGGAGTGCACGGTTGTCAGTCTTCACGTACATGACTTATATACACCTTGTGGACAGGCAGCTCCGGAGGGAGCTTTGGCAGTGGAATAGCGCTCTCTGACTGCCTTATTGAATATACTTGTCAGGTTACTATCTTAACCAAGGTGGAGCTGATTTTTTTCTGGCGGTAGCAGTACCTGATGTGTTTTAAATCTGACTGCCTGTGTAAACTTTGTAAATCACTGAAGAAATACATATTTCAAAGGTCTCTTTTGTGATTGCAAAACCCCATTTACAGAGTTGCTGTCTTCTTGTTTTCATTATACCTTTCCTCTAGGGCTTATTATCAGACACACTTTTGACAAAAGCTTATCCTTAGAATATGGATTTTGAGTTACTAAATTTCAGTCCAAATCAATCTAACAAAAGAAGAATGAAAAGGTGCAACCATCATTTCTCCCACATGTTATGATAATTAAGGAATTATACCATTTCTCATCCAGAAAAATCAAAGAACTTAAGGTGTTTTTCTGCCAACATCTAAAAGCTTTTTTGATTATTCAACACTTACCCTGTTGAATAAAAGAATATCAGAACACCTGTGCAATACACAAAGGACTGCAAACTTATGAGTATATTAAGTAAAGTCTAATTATCACTTGATCAAGAAAAAAAAAAAAACCTTGACAAAAGCCAATTTCCAGAGAAGAAGTTTTTGTAAGAACAAACTTAAAAGTGATTAAATTCCAAGTGTGCTACTTGGTAAAATTGAAAAGAAGTGTTATTCAAAGCTTTCTTAGGTATAGAAAGCAAAAGAACAACACCTTTTCTTTCACTCTTCATTCTCTAGAATAGAGTGGGTGCTACATCTTCATCAACTCTTTATTCCTGTAACATCTGCAAGCTGCTAATGACTTCACTGTTGAAGCAAAGTCAAATAGATTTTGTATTATTAACCAGAAAATCCTCAGATTGCTGTGTAGCCAACTAAATTGAAGCTGGCAGTGTTAACCCATAATTATGAGAAGACCCTATCACTGTAGAATAGAGCTGAATCTAGCAATCACGTATGTAACCTCCATCTAGTCACTTTACCTCCGGGCATTCACTTTATTCAACAGACATGAACAGTTACAATAACTATATCCTTCAATTTTTTGAATTCCAATCAGAAGCATTAGGTTGACAATAGGGAATAAACAAAATTACGACGGGATCCTACTGATTCAAATGCTGTTTAGTTGTGTAGTGCCTTTATTACAGGTCATTGTTGTCTGTTACAAAATGACTAATCAAGGTTAACAAGTATTGGCATGCTGGCAAACCAAGCCTGATTCTAAGAATTTTCTGTGAATATCTCTTTTAAGATATTTAAGATCTCTGTACACTCTTATAGTGGACAGAGGGCTTCTAAGATGTAAAAATGAGAACATTGAAAATTTAAGAAGATAAATAACTGGTCTGAGGAGTGACTAATTAATAAGAGAGCTGTAAAGCAGAACCCTTAACTTCTGCTAATGGAGTCTTTGTGCTTCACGAAGTTAGTCTGTTAGTCGTTAGTCTGAACTCCACGTATGTATCTCAGTTATGTAGATTCTTATGTTGCTTTAAAAATAAAATCTCATCAGGGAAGTGATTATTGAATAAAATAATATAAACTAATAATTTTCTTCTTAAAAATAAATCAAGTATAAAATTATGAATCATCAACCAAGTCTTACCATGTGTAATTATAAAAATACAATTATCATTATAAAAATGCAAGTCTTACTTGTAATTACTTACAAGTCTTACATGTTACATAAACAAATCTAGGTACTTGGGAAGGTGTGTAAATTATTCATTCTGATTTAATTTCGTGGCACAGAAACTTGTTAAATTTTACATCAGTATTTTTTATTTCTCCTAGTATTAGAAATTATTAGGCAAATGAGATGAAAAATATGGTTTAATTTATCCTTTTAAAATGGTTTTTGGATCATGCCCAATAGTACTTAGGACTCACTCCTGACTCTGCGCTCAGAAATCACTCCTGGTGGTACTCAGGAGATTCTATGTGGTGCTGGTCAAAACCAGGTCAACTATGTACAAGGCAAGCTCCCTACCTTCCATATTATCTCTGACCCAGCATTCATTAGTCTATTAAATTATTAGAAAACTCATTCTATCATTTATTCTTTCAACAAACACAAGTTAAGAATTTATTATATGCCAGACCTGTCCTAGATACTTAGTCCAAATTGGCAACTAAAACAAATGGTAACTCGGTAACTAAATCTTCTTTTCTCTGGGAGGCTTACTATCTACAAAGGAGACAGGCCAAATAAATAGATTAAAATAAAATTCAAAGTCGATATTGGTATGTGGGGAAAATAATTTGATAATATTGTGAGAGATAACAGAAAGAGGTCAAGGAGAGATTTTCTAAGGAAACTAACAAAATTTATGTAGAAATGATAAGACAAAACTAGCATTAGTGACTTCTGAGAAAAAAAGGTAAGGCCTGGGGAGAAAGGCAGCTCAGATAGAGAAGGGAACACCAAGTAGAGGATGTTGGGAGGACCCATTTGGGTTGGAAGATGCAAACTGAAAGTAGACTATAGACTGAACATGAAGGCCACTCAATACCTCTATTGCAAACTACAACACCCAAAAGGAAAGAGAACAAAAAGGAGTGCCCTGCCACAGAGGCAGGGTGGGGTGGTGGGGAATGGGGTGGGGGTGGTGAGAGGGATACTGGGATCATTGGTGGAGGTGAATGAGCACTGGTGGAGGGAAGGGTAAACGATCACTATATGAATAAAATGCAAACACAAAAGTTCATAAGTTTGTAACTGTACATCATAGTAATTCTCTAATAAAACTTTTTTTTCAAAAGGTAAGGCCAAATTACTCAGCTATAGTTGGATTCTCTGTACTAACTATTGGCAAGATATAGATTAATTGGTTAATTGGTTGATCTGTGGAGTTGCACTTGGTAGTGCCAAGGGGCTATTCTACTCTATGCTGAGGAGTAATCCCTAGAAGTTCTGGGAAAACCTGATGTGGTGGGTGAAGAGTCTGAACTGAGTCTGGTGGGATGTCAAGCAAGGGTCTTAGCCCCTAGATTCTTTCCCCAGCTCCTAAGCCATAAGTTTAAAGAGGGAAGTAATTTGTTCTTAAAATATCACTTCAATTTCTAATTTAAAGGTTTTAATATAAAAGGGAGAACATGGAAATATAATTCAGTAAGAAATGATGTCTGAGCAAAGTAAGAATTGGCTAAAATTGCAATTTTCTTTGGCTATAGATGATAAAAGATTTACTGAAAGATTGTTTTGTTAAGGAGGAAAATATGAAATGCAAAATGACTCCCAGATTTTTATACTGAGCAATTTAGAATAAGAAATGCTTTCCTTAAATAAAAATTGAGATAAGTAAACTTGGGGTTGGAATAGAAGTTTAGTTTTGCTCCATATGCCTGTCATAAGCTCATAAGTGAAAATGTCAAATTAGTCATTAGATCTTTTATTTTGGCATAAACATCAGAAGTTTGGCCTAGAGATAGAAAGTTGGGAGTTGTCAGCCTACAGATAACTTAAACAAGAAATAGATGAAACTGTTTTTGAAGAGAATGTAGAGAAAGCTTTGTTCTGGAAGCTGCATTTAGAATTCAAGTAGGCAGGAGGGAAGAAGAGGAAAGAAACAGAGACTTCGAAGATATGGCCAGAAAGAGCACAGAAACACCAGAGAATGAAGTATAAAAGCCAAGAGAAGGCTGCTTACAATGAGAAAATGCTCCCCAGAACACTGTCCCATCAAGAATATGGGCATGCTTCTATGAGGCTCATATATCCCTAATACCAAAAGCAAACAAAGACACCACAAAAAAAGAAAACTACAGACCAATATCCCTGATGAACATAGATGTGAAGATTCTCAACAAGATATTAGCAAATAGAATTCAACAACTCATCAAAAAGATCATACACCACGACCAAGTGGGATTCATCCCGGGGATGCAAGGATGGTTTAACATCCGGAAATCAATCAATATAATCCATCTTATCAACAAAATAAAAGATAAAAATCATATAATCATATCAATAGATGCAGAGAAAGCATTTGACAAGATCCAGCACCCGTTTATAATGAAAACTCTCGCCAAAATGGGTACAGAAGGGACCTTCCTCAAAATAGTCAAAGCCGTTTATCACAAGCTATGGCAAGCATCATCTTCAATGGGGAAAAACTAAGAGCCTTCCCTCTAAGAACAGGGACGAGACAAGTATGCCCATTCTCTCCACTTCTGTTCAGTGTAGTACTGGAAGTACTTGCAATAGCGATTAGGCAAGAAAAAGATATTAAGGGCATTCAGGTAGGAAAGGAAGAAATCAAGCTCTCACCATTCGCAGATGATATGATACAATACTTAGAGAACCCTAAAACCTCTACCAAGAAACTCCTAGAAACAATAGACTCGTATAGTAAAGTTACAGGCTATAAAATCAATACCCAAAAGTCCATGGCTTTCCTATATGCAAATAATGAGAGAGAAGAAAGCGACATGATAAAAGCAATCCCGTTCACAATTGTGCCTCAAAAAATCAAGTACCTCAAAATCAGCTTAACTAAGGAGGTAAAGGACTTGTATTATGAAAACTACAAAATTCTACTTAAGGAAATAAAAGAGGACACGAGAAAATGGAAAGACATCCCCTGCTCATGGATTGGAAGAATTAATATTGTCAAAATGGCAATACTCCCCAAAGCATTGTACAAACTCGATGTGATCCCTATAGGGATACCCCTGACATTCTTCAAAGGAATGGAGCAAGCACACCTGAAATTCATGTGGAACAATAAGCCCCCACGAATAGCTAAAGCAATTCTTGGGAAAAAGAAAATGGGAGGAATCAACCTCCCCAACTTCAAACTCTACTACAAAGCGGTAGTCATTAAAACAGGATGGTACTAGCACAAAGGCAGAGCCACAGGCAAATGGAACAAGGTTGAATATTCTGACACACACCCTCAAATATATGATCATCTAGTTTTTGATAAGGGAGCAAGAAATGTGAAGTGGAGCAAGGAAAGCATTTTTAACAAATTGTGCTGGTAAAACTGGACGGATACATGCCAAAAAATGAGCTATCTACCTATCACCATGTACAAAAGTCAGATCAAAATGGATTAAAGACCTCAACATCAGACCAGAATCCCTGAGGTACATTGAAGACAAGGTCAGCAAAACCCTCCACAACATTGAAGCCAACGGTGTCTTCAAAGATGACACACCACTGGCCAAGCAAGTGAAAACAGAGATAAACAAATGGGACTATATTAAACAAAAAAGCTTCTGCGCCTCAAAAGAAACAGTGACCAAAGTACAAAGACAATCTACAGAATGGGAAAGGATATTTATGCAATACCCATCCGATAAAGGGTTGATAACAATGATATACAATGCACTGGTTGAATTCCACAAGAAGAAAACTGCCGACCCGATCAAAAAATGGGCTGATGAAATGAACAGATACTTTCTCAAAGAAGAAATCCCAATGGCTGAGAGGCACATGAGAAAATGTTCATCACTAATCATCAAGGAGATGCAAATCAAAACAACAATGAGATATCATCTCACACCATAGAGACTGGCCCACATCTCATAAAACAAAAGCAACCGCTGTTGGCGTGGATGTGGGGAGAAAGGGACTCTCCTTCACTGCTGGTCGGAATGCCAACTGGTTCAGCCCTTTTGGAAAACAATATGGACGGTTCTCAAAAAATTAAAAATTGAGTTTCCATTTGACCCAGCAACACCACTACTGGGAATATATCCCGGAGAGGCAAAAAGGTATAGTAGAAATGGCATCTGCATTTGTATGTTCATTGCAGCACTGTTTACAATAGCCACAATCTGGAAAAAACCAGAGTGCCCCAAAACAGATGACTGGTTAAAGAAACTCTGGTACATATACACAATGGAATACTATCTAGTGTCAGAAAAGATGAAGTCATGAAATTTGCATATAAGTGGGTCAACATGGAAAGCATCATGTCGAGTGAAATGAGTCAGAAAGAAAGAGACAGACAAAGAAAGATTGCACTCCTATGTGGAATATAAAGTAGCTGAAGGTACATGCTTGCAATGATGCAATTTCTGGCAGATATTTCTCTGGACTTAGTTATTAAAATACAGAAATCTAAAACCATGCAGCCGCTAATGTGGCTGCTCAACCTCATACCTCTTCATTCTCAGCAATAGAAAACCAATTATCAAATGCTTCCTTTTCAGCAGGTCCGACTTTAGGGGGGAGAAACTCCAAACAATAATAGTGAGGTGTTTTTTTTTTTGAAATATTGAATGTAATCAATATTGAAAGTAAAGTGAAATTTATCAGTTACACAGGAGGGTAGGGGGCTGGGGAGGTGGAAGAGTGGGGGGGTAGGTATACTGTGATTCTTGGTGGTGGAATATGTGCACTGGTGAAGGGATGGGTGTTCAAGCATTGCATAACTGAGACTTAAACCTGAAAGCTTTGTAACTTTCCACATGGTGATTCAATAAAAAAATAAATTAAAAACAAATAAATAAATAAATAAATAAAATAAAGGTTATTTTCATTCAAAAAAAATAAAAAGAATGTGGGCATGCTTTCCTCTCCAGTGCTTCAAGCCTTTCTGTCTCACCTAAGGAAAAAAGAAAAAAGGCTGAAAGCTATTTGTGAAAGCTTAGCTTGGGAACATCGTGTGTATAGGACGCCAGTATAATAATAGTGGATTACAGTTGAAAAGCACCAGATGTATTCTTTCTTGGAAAAATACTTAAAAAAAAAAAACCAAAGTCTACAAAGAAGTGAAAACCTTGGATAATAATGAAATTTCAAGTCTTTTCAGCAAACAGTGAATAAAACCCAGCACCTACTTATATTAACATAAAACTTCATGGCATTTTACTTTAGTTCCTATCATACTCAGCTTTCAACAAATGTTGAAAAATGTACAAAGGATGCAAAAGGACACACTATAAGACAAAAAGGGAAAAGAAAATAATCTGAAGCAAGCATCAAAACCAGACTCAGATATGACACATCTTTGAGTTACCAGACAGGATTTTTAAAACCTTATTTGATCATTTACAGTCATACAAGTATGAAGAATGTCATGTAAATATATTTGAAAACTAGAAAAGCTGCAAAAATTCTTCGTAAAACACAACTAATTAAACTGACTTAAAATGAAATAAAAACATGAATAATCCTAATTAACTTCCAAATTAAAAGCCTTCCTACTAAGAAAATTAAAAACATGTGTTTTCACTGGTGAACTCTTTTGAATATATAAGGAAGAAATGGGGGGACAGGGAAAAGGTCCCTAGATAGAGTTCATACCTTGCACGTGTCAGGCGCTGAATTTGGTATTTTGTGTGTTTGTTGTTTTTATTTTAGGGCCCCTGGTTTACAATACTGGTTTTTTTTATTTTTTAAATTTTTTATTAGAGAATCATTGTGATGTACAGTTACAAACTTATGAACTTTTGTGTTTGCATTTTACTCATACAGTGATCATTTACCCACCCCTCCACCAGTGCCCATTCTCCTCCACCAATGATCCCAGTATCCCTCTCACCACCCCCACCCCATCCCCCACCACCCGACCCTGCCTCTGTGGCAGGGCATTCCCTTTTGTTCTCTCTCCTTTTGGGTGTTGTAATTTGCAATAGAGGTATTGAGTGGCTATCATGTCCGGTAAATACTGTTGATAGTAGAATTTCATGTACATTATATTCTAGCACCATACCGCTCCCCTCCACCAGAGTCCACTTTCCATGACTGTTCCAGTGCTGACCTCCTTTCCAATCCCATTTCACTCCGACCCCCCTGCGGAAAGACCAGTTTGCAGTCTCTGTTGCCTTTGAAAGCTTGATATTCCCCTACTATGTTTTAAATGACCTACAAATGAGAGACTTTCTTTCTTTCTTCTTTTTTTTTTTTTTTGCTTTTTGGGTCACACCCGGCAATGCACAGGGGTTACTCCTAGCTCTGCACTGAGGAATCATCCCTGGCAGTGCTCAGGAGACCATATGGGATGCTGGGAATCGAACCCAGGTTGGCTGCGTGCAAGGCAAACGCCCTACCCTCTGTGCTATTGCTCCAGCCCCCAAGACTTTCTGTGTCTGTCCCTCTTGTTCTTATTAACTCTCCAGATCCATTCTCATAGCAGCAAATTGCAGGATTTCACCTTTTCTTAGAGCTGAGCACTATTGCATCATGTGCATGTACCATTGTTTCCTTAGCTCATCATCTGTTCTTGGACATGTGGGTGCTTTCCAAATTTGGGCTATTGTGAGGACGACTGCAATGAACACGAGTGCAAATATCTTTTCTGAACAGAGTTTTGGCCCTGAGGGTTTGCTTTCCTTTTATTCTGGTTTCTTTGGAGCACACCTGGCGGTACTCAGAAGTTCCTCCTCAGTAACCACACCTAGTGATATTTTGAGGGACCATAGGAGATGCCAAGGATCAAACCTGAGTCAGCCACACACAAGGCAAACACCCTACCTGCTATACTATCACTGTATTCTCTGGCCCTGAGTTTTTGGGGTTTTTTTGTTTTTTGTTTTTTTGCTTTTTGGGTCACACCCAGCGATGATCAGGGGTTACTTAAGCTCTGCACTCAGGAATCTCTTCTGGTGGTGCTCGGGGGACCATGTGGGATGCTGGGAATCAAACCCAGATCAGCCACATGCAAGACAAATGCCCTACCCGCTGTGCTATTGTTCCAACCCGAGCCCTGATTTTTATCCCCAGCATTTCCTGTTCCCTTGAGTAGCACTAGGTGTGGCTCTGGAGGCCCTCCAGCAATGCCAAGGTAGCCCTGGTTTTCCTGCTCACTCCAGCACTGAAAAGTCCAAGGAGCACCAGAACCGGGTCTGAGCATCAAAACAACTGGCCTGCACAGTTTAGCCATGTCTGAGTGACCCATGAACTGTGCTGGGGTGTCCCCATGCCTGAAAATTGGTGGAGAAAGGAAGAAAATGGAATGATCTTGTTCTACTTAAAATCTTCCAGAGAACAGTCTTGCTCTCCAAACCCTATTCTCCTTGAGCATGTATTTCACTTGCATCTTTCTGTCTCTTTGCTTTTTCCACTTTGGAGAAGCCTGTGTTCTCTCTTGAACACATACTGCCTCTTTTTCTCTCTCCTCACATCTTTCTAGGTAAGTTTCCTCCAATAAAAACTATCTTGCTTCACTTTAAAAAAAAATAATCTTCCAGAGAACAAAACAAGAGGGAAATTCCCATTTCTTCTTTGAGACAAATATACTTCAGATGTGGAATACGAGAAGAAAAATAAATTTTAGGCCAGCAAAAATATCGTGCAAAATCCTAAGCAAAACAAAAATAAGGGGCTGGAGTGATAGAAGAGCAGATAGTTATTTGTCTTGCATGTGGTAATCTGGATTTGACCCCTGTAATTCCATAAGGTCCCGTAGTCTCCCATGAGTGAGCCCTGAGCAAGCACCACAAGGTGTGACCCAAAATCAAGAGGAAAAGGAAAAAAAATATTAAATTAAATGATGTTTGCACCAAAATAATGAGCTTACTTGATGAATTGTACTTTAAATATTTTTGTTCTACTTCAGTAGACAATTAAGTACAGGCAAAAGTATTTACCTAAATTACCAGCGTTAATTTACTATTTTTCCTAATCAAAAAGTTCAAGTGCCATTTGGCTACTTTACCATCAATCACCTAGATTTGTATATGTCTTTGTCATTTTTGCTTCTTATTCAGAATACAGTCTGGACATATACTGCCACTTCTACCTTGAAAAATATTTTAAAAAATATAAATAGAAGCAAGAACCTCATTTTATATAAATGACTAAGACATGCCTATGTAACAGGTAGGGAAAAAATACAGCAATAAAATTCCTCACTTGGAGGAGGAAATGCCCACCAAACTGAGATTTCATTTAATGAGAATGCTAACGGCATGCACGTGAGGGCAGTGGAAAAACAGACACACTAGTCCCTGCGAGCGCTCTAACTCTTCTAGCGAGTGTTCAGAATGCTATTTTATGGCATTCTTTTTAATAAAGTTTCCATACTTTAATTTTTTAGTTCAAGTTATTGTCATTATGACAATCTTATCAAATATTGATTAAGTTTCACATGTAAATTGATATAATGCCTTAGTATCAATGCTGTGGGAAATACAATGTTTAGTCTCAAGTTTGTTGTTTTGTTACTGATTTTTGAGTCTTGGGGCCACACCCTGTGGTGCTCAGGGATTACTCCTGACACTGTGCTCAGAGATCACTCCTGGGCTGGGGATAGAACTGGGACTGGCCACATATAAGACAATTTCCTCCAGAATTCCAAAACATCATATGATGCTATTCATAATCAGCAAAAGAAAGCAAAGTGTCTAATGTTGCCTTTTTGGCAGATCTAAGAGTTGTGGGAAAATCTCAAATAACAATAGTGGGTCCGGTGTCAAAATATTGCGTGTAATCTCAAAGTAGAGAGAGAGTAATGTGGAAATCATCTGCCACACAGGCAGGGGGAGGGGGTGGGATGGGGGGTATACTGGGGTTTTTGGTGGTGGAATATGTGCACTGGTGAAGGGACAGGTGTTTCATCATTGTATGACTGAGACGTAAACCCAAGAACTTTGTAACTGCTCTCACGGAGATCCAATAAATAAATAAATAAATAGAGAGTGTGGCTGTCTAGGGTGGCACCCTAGACAGCCACACTCTCTTTTCTTTTATCAAAAAAAAAAATGACAAATTTCTTAACCCCTTTCCCTCTCCCTCTCCTCTCTCTCTGTCTCTCTCTGTCTTTCTCTGTCTCTGTCTCTCTGTCTCAGTCTCTCTCTGCCTCTGTCTCTCTCTGTCTCTCTCTGTCTCTGGGTTTTCTTTTGGGGGGATTTTATTTTGGTTTTTTTTTTTTTTGCTTTTCTGGTCATGCCCAGCGATGCACAGGGGTTACTCCTGGCTCTGCACTCAGGAATTACTCCTGGCAGTGCTGGGGGACCATATGGGATGCTGGGAATAGAACCCGGGTCAGCCGAGTGCAAGGCAAATGCCCTACCAGCTGTGCTATCACTCCAGCCCCACTCTCTGTCTCTCTGTCTCTGTCTCTGTCTCTCTGTCTCTCTCTCTCTCTGTCTCTCTCTCTCTCTCTCTCTCTCTGTCCCCATCAAATCTGTTGTTTAGAAAGATGAGCATGAGCTGGAGTAAGGAAAAACATTACTTTTCTTTAAAAATAAGTCAGTGAATGATACAAGAGCTAATAAAAGCGAAAATATATGTCGTATTCATTTTCATGAATAAGATAGGTGTTCTGGTTTCATATACTGTACTAGTAAAGGAAGTATTTGAATGACTGCCACTAAATCTGTGTGCTGTGACTGAGAGCTATAGTCATCCTTTAAGTAAAAAAGAATCCTAAAGAATTTAATCTTTCTATTACTATTTTTTGAATCCTCACTCTACTGTACTCTTACTTTACACATACACTTATTACAGATGCAATTTTTGTACATTCATAAATAGATCTGATATTTTCTTTCAACTTTTTAAAGCAATACAATTTTACAGTATTAATGTCTAGAATATCATTATTTATTATTGCTCACTTTTTTCTTCTTTTTCTTTCACTAAACTAATACTTGTGTATTCTAAAAAAATCATGCTCCTAATAATAACCTATGTTATTGCCAATCATCCATGTGAATCTTTTTCTTCCTAGATTTCATTAAAGATTTCATATTTTTTGTGAGAGATAAAATGTTTACATCTTCCGTTCTCCCAAGAGCACACAGAATTTTTATTTCCCCTGAAGGTTATCAGCAGAAGAAATTTTTCTAGCAAATGGGTCAAATAATACATTCATGCTGAATTTTAAAAGATTTTACCAAACTGTATTTCAAGTACTTTTTTCTCGTACCAAAGTATGAGAGAACCTTATCTCAAAACTTTATAATCACATGAGAGAAAAACTTGATCTCCCCCAAGGTTTTATTTGCATTTCTTATTTGCAAATGTGGTTGAGCAGCATGTTTACTGGTGATTTTTATTTCTCTTTGAATCTCCCATTACAGTATGTACACATTTCTACTTGAATGTGATGTTTGCTGAAGTACAAGTTGAAAATAGTTTGAACTCATTCATGACAGGAATACTAACAAGGAAATTAACCAATGCTTTAAAAAGAAAATGTAGTGTCCTACTGAAGCCTCACTCCCTCTAGAATTACTTGTTAAACAGCCCTGTGAGGGAGTTCAGGATAAATCACTTCCTTGGCATGCAGCTGCCCCAGTTCTATCGCCAACACTGCATACTGGTCCCCTAGGAGTAAGCCCTGAGCACCTCTGGATGTGGCCCTAAAACAATAGACCAGATTTTTTTTAGCATAGCACTACTTGGATTATTCATCGTTGCCTGATGTTTCCGAATGCAGTTTGTGTAATTTTTTTAAAAATGCATTTTGGCTAAATGTATATTGGATTTTCCCAGTTTCCCATTTGTCCTTTTTTTCTCCTAGTAATAACTCTATTAAACTGTAGTTCACTTTACCATAAAATATACCTTCTTGATTTATTTTATTTGCTTTGTCGGTCATACCTGCTGGTGCTCAAGTGCTGTCCAGGCTGTGTGCTCAGAGTTTGGTGTCACTCCCAGTAGTGCTCAGAGGCACCACACTTAGGGCATAAACCTGGACTTCTCGAATGCAAAGCAGGAAGTTCAACTCAAACCACTGAACTATTTCTCCAGCCCAAAACATCACCTTTTAAAGAGTACAATTAAATGCAGCCATCACCGCTATATAATTCTAGTATATTTTGTAATCCTGAGAAGAAAACTATACCTCCTAGATTTCATTCCCTGTTAGACCCTTCTTTCCACCCCTAGAAGTTACCAGTCAGCTCTATTTTTGTTTCTCTGGATTTGCCTATTCTTGACATTTAACATAAATGGAGTTATGTCACATGAGACTTTCATGTTGCTATTGTTGTTATTGAACCTCTCACTTGCAAGGCATGTACTCTACTTCTGAGTCATGTCATTGGCCTATATAGTTTTGCAGTTTATTCATGACGCACACATATTAGTACCATATATCAGAACATATATCAGTACCATGACTGGTGCGGTCCAAATTGTGCAGCTAATTCCTAAAATATATTGGCAACTTATCAAAATATTCAACAGTTACTGTATGACCCAGCAATTCCATTTCTAATATGTAGCCAAGAGAAATTTAAAACTTAAAACCATACAAAATTCTGTATAGGAATGTTCATAGGATAGTTATTCATTATAGCAAAAAGGGAGGGCACAGAAGCAACCTAAATTCCAAATGTTCACAACAGAAAAATGAATGATCAAAATATATCAATAATCAATATATTAATGCAGTCCATTTATCCTTTGACTTTTTCCCACACATTTGGTGCATAAAAAAATTAATTTTTAACTAGTCAGGGACCAGATAAATAGTATAGGTGTTAGAAGCTGGTCTTGCATGTTGCTGAAGCCAGTCTGATCCTGAGCCCTTCCAGGAATGATTTCTGAGCACAGAAAGCCACTGAGCATGACACTTGCAGGTGTGGCCCCAAGCCCAAAATTAAATAGGTAATGAATATTAAGTAGTCAAATTTGTCACTTTCTCTGCTTCCTTTTATTAAATTCAATTTGCATATATTACAAATATGTTAACATATTAACCCATGATTTATATTTCTAGTGCTATAATTTCATTTTTCAACTTATTTTTAATTAGCTGGTATTTATTTGGGAATGTGGAATACTTTGAAAAGTAAAACTTTACTCTGGTCCAAAGAGGTAGGACCACCTAAGGTATTTGCCTTAAAAACAGCAGAACCTGGCCCAATCCCTGAGCACTGCCAGGAGTAATTCCTGAGATCAGAGCCAGAAGTAAGTCCTGAGCACAGCTGGATGTGACCCAAGGGCAAAAAAGAAAAAATTATTTTAATTATGTATGCGGGACCCATGGCTGAGATCTCTAAGCCTGCTCTGATCAGGACTGGGCCTCCTCCACCCAGATCCCCAGTTTTCCAGTAGCTTGGCAGCCACCCTCAAATTGCCCCCGGGGCCATGTAATCTCATCAAGATCCAGAGACTACAAAACAAAGCTCCTGGAAGAAAGTGATGTAGAATCTCACATGGCAGAGCCTGGAAAGCTACCCGTGGCATATTCGATATGCCAAGAACAGTAACAATAATGGGCCTCATACCCCTGACCAGAACACAACAGGGACTAATGGAAACGTTACTGGCACCCACTTGAGCAAATCAAAAGCACAGTGATACAGTGATTATTTTGTTAGTTACTACATTATGCCTTTTTCTCATTAAAAAGCCTCTCTTAATAGAAGTTTTTTCATTTGTGTCTTATTCTGGATTCTTAATTCATGCCTGCATTTATGTTAATTTAAATTAATGATTTTAATTAGATTTTAATTAAAATTTAATGTTTGATTAAAATTTTACAATAGTACAGTGGGTAAGGCACTTGCCTTGCATGCAAGTGATCTGAGTTTGATCCCTGACATTTCATATGGACCCCAATAACTGTCAGGAGCAATGCTTGAGTGCAGAGCCAGGAGTATTCCCTGAGTCTAGCCAGATATGGTTCAAAACAAACCAAAAAATAAAATATTTAAATCATATTAAATTAATAACATAATTTGTTGGTAACAGAGTATGTCATCTATTCAAAATCAGCATTAGTATTTCTACTTACTAAAGACATATTTTATATCCTTCGATGGTAAACGTACCTACTATATATTAAATGTATGTTGTAAATGGAAGGAAGAAAGAATTGATGGAAGAAAATTCCCAATTGAAGTTTATTTTCAACTTCAATCTGTAAACTATGACATAAATTCTGAGCTTGAGAAGCAGATTGATGTAAAGAAGGGACCTGAGTTCCATGAGATCTGCCCTTAGGAAATACTTAAGTATCTATTCATAATTTTTTCCTTACTTATCAGCAAAGAAACATATCATCACTAGAGAACTAAGATAAAATTGGAAGAGACTCATAGTGAAATACTGTTCCATACATTCAGATAAATCAACCAATCAAATGTGGCAGATGATTTTCATTTTTTACAAAGAAATTAGAAAACAGAAATAGAAACTACAAACTGAGGGATAATATGGAAAATTTAAAAGAATAGCTTCAAACCAAAAGCTTATACTATTTCTAATTGGGAAACACTAAAATCTCTTCAATTAAAATTAGAACTTGAGGCAGAATGTCCTGACCCTGTCCCAGGCTGTCTTCACCAGGGCATCTCGGAGGGAGGCGGGTTGAGTTTCCCTCCCCACCCCAAACAGAACCCCGGCAGCCAAAAACCTTCAGAACCCAACCACCGCCATGCTCAAGGCCACCCTCCACACACCAAGAGGAGACTGGCAGAAAGACGGAGATATGCAGGAGCCTGTGACTGAGCTCTCCAAGGTGAGGACTGGGCCTCCTCACCCCAGCTCCCCAGTTTTCCAACTTGTCGGTCACATCCACAAACTGCCCCCACTGCCATATAATCTCATCAATGGCCAAGACCCAGAGACGATAAACTAACGGTCCTGGAAGAGAGTGCCACAGAATTTCCTGAAGCGCGTGGCTATGTTTGCAGCCACACGACCTCTTACATTCTATCTCACTCATTTGACAAAAGGAACACACATTTGTTTGGCTTTAACATACTTGCTTGTATTCTATTATCTATGGGCTTAAATGGCTCCAGAACAAAGTACAACAACCTTCACACACTTTCCTCTCACTGTGCTGGGGAGATGCCCAGTGGTGAGACTGGTGTTTGAATACTATCTGTAATGAACTATTGGGAACTACTTTTATGAGAATAAAATATACCAAAATTGAAAAATAAATAAATAAAATTAGAACTTGAACTGGAGATACAGGATAAGGGCTGAAGTCTCTTGCCAGGCATGTGGTTGACCCTGTTTCAACCTCCGGCTTGACACATGGTTTCCTGAGCACTTCTAGGCATGACCTCTGAGCACAGAGTCAGAATGAAGCCCTGAATATCACTGGATGTGATCCAAATTTCTTTTAAATTTTTAAATCCAAACTTGACAAAGTATCTCCTTTACTATTATTATTCATGATACTAGTAGAAAATTAAAAATGAGTGGGAAAGGTGGGGGTATACAAGGGATATTGGTGGTGGGGAATGTGCACCGGTGGAGGGATGGGAGTTTGATCATTGTGTGACTGTAACTCAAACATGAAAGCTTGTAACTATATCTCATGATGAATCAATCAAATAAAATTTAAAAATAAAAATAAGTTAAAAAATAAAAGAAAACTTAAAATGAAATGAGAAAAATAATGTTAACACTAGAAAAGAAAATACTATTTTTATCAATATATTTTATAAGAAAAATTTATGCTGCGACTGGTTACAAGACAAAAAGTGAAGCAATAACTTTTCTTCACTACAGCCTAGTTATATGTAAGCATAAGCACCTTGACTTTGTCTTCTTGTCTCCCTTTAAATTTGTTCAGTGAGGGTTGCAGAGAAAGCTCAAGTGGGAGAGCACCTTCACTTACCTAACAGAGAGGCCCTGAGTTTGATCTTCAGTATAACACATCCCCCACTCCTTCAATCACATCTCCTCATCCCACCACCACCACCACCACCACCACCAGACACTCCAACCCAAAGCACACCCAGGTGTAACCCCTTGTATCACTTGTATCACTTGTCATCCCATTGATCTTCGATTTGTTCGAGCAGGCGCCAGTAACGTCTCCTTTCGTCCCTGTCATGTGCTTTTGTAGCCCAATGATATCTGCTTGCTCCAGGAAAAGGAAGAGCCTCAAACCATTCATTTAGGGTTTTGATGAAGAAATCTGACCATCTCGTTGGTGGGTGGCCATGTGGTCTTTTGATATTCCATGGAATCCAGTCAGTAACAGCTCTAGTCCAGCAGTTGTCTCTAATTCAAATTACGTGTCCGGCCCATCTGATTTTTTACACCTTGGCAAACTAGACAGTGTCCCTGATTCTTGACCGTGGATGGAGGTCGGAATTCAGGATTCCTTCTTTCACTTGAGTGAGACGTGATACTCCTAGCATAGCTTTTTCGATTCCTCTTTGAGATACCCGAATAGCGTTCTCATCCTGTTTTCATAGGGCCCAGGTCTTTGAGGCATATGTTAGTGCAAGAAGAACAGTAGAGTTGAAAAGATGTGCCTGGAGCTGGAGATCTTTCATCCTCTTAACCACTTCTTCGACACTCTTGAAGGCGTTCCATGCTGCTCTCTTCCTCCTGCGAAGTTCTGGCGCCAAGTTGTTCCTCATGTTGAGTTCTCGACCCAGGTACACATAGCTGCTGCATTCAGAGATGTTCGTTCCATTGAGAGCAAATGGAACATCTGGGACTAGTTCATTTTTCATGAACATCGTTTTGCTGAGATTGAGCTGCAGTCCGACTTTTCCACACTCAAGGTAGAAGTCAGTCAGCAATTGTGCTGCTTGGCTTATGTTTGGTGTTTTGAGAATGTTGTCATCAGCGAAGCGGAGGTGGTATAATTGCCGACCATCTATCTTCACTCCCATTCCTTCCCATTCCAGTCATCTATGATGTTCTCCAGCGTGGCACTGAAGAGTTTCGGTGAAATGGTATCAACCTGCCGCACCCCTCTCTTTACATCAATGATCACTTCCTTGTAGAATGGTGAGATCCTGGTGGTGAATTCATAATGCAGCTCATGGAGGATCTTGATGTACTGAGTTTGAACTCCCTGTTTGGCTAGGGCTTTGATGACTGCTTCAGTCTCAACAGAATCAAAGGCCTTCTTTAAATCGATGAATGTTAGACACGTTAGGTAGTAACCCCTAGCACCACAAAATTGTAACACCCTGACCAAACTCTGTTGGTTTTGATCCTATTAAAGCAAAAACAAAATGTATTCACTGAAAGTTCATTCTTCCTTTTTCCCTGGAGTTTAAATGCAAGACAAGATCATTCCTAGGTCATGAAACTTTCAACTCACAAAATAATTAGGTCATCCATTTTTGTATGCTAGGCAGATCATTTATTTGCTTTAAACATTGTTCTTTTTCATTTCTCATTTGGGGCTAAGAAAAAAGCCTAAAGTCAAAGAGAAAGGACACAAACTCATCCTTATATATTTTATTAATGACATTTCCTGACTGTTTAGCATGAAACTCAGGGGGGAGAGAACAAAAAAAAGGAGACTTTCTTCACACATCTCATTTTGCTGGAAGTCTAAATCAGGTCATTGGGATACTTGTGTGGATTTTTTCAGTGGTCCACTGTTAGCAGTCTTACGGTAAGTTTCTCTGCCCTCAGATAGGCAACTTTATTCCTGCAGGCAATTTCTTTCTTAACCTCTAACAATCAACCTGGTAATACTTCAGATTTCCTCCTGAGGGTTCTTTACCTCCTAGGTGGTTCTTACTTTCAGAACTTAGCAAAATATACCTAGCTATCTCTCCCACACACGACGCTCACCAGACCCAAGAAAAACATGCATTCCTGGACAACTCTGACAGCGTTACCAAGTTTTAGTCAAGAATCAGATTCTTATTTTGCTGCCTCTCAGCACACCCAAATACCACTCTTATCTCTTGACTTCCAAGCATGAATCAATTTGCTTTGTCCTTATCTCAGGTTCTAAGAATATACATTGAGCTCTCCAAATGGTGCTCCTACATCCCCTTTCGCTCTTGATTTGAGATGAAAGACAGAGGGAGAGCCCAAAAATGTGACTCTATGAAATAACAATTGATTTGCAGGCATGCAGTGTGTGAACCTCAGCAACTACTAAAACCCCAAAAACCAATAACGAGAGGCCTGGGGGTTGGGAATTACTCCCAGTGTGAAATTCAGGCCTCACACCAGTATTCAGCCCAGCAGTGCAGTGCAGCTCAAGCTGAGACACTGCAAAGCCACAGCAAGCAGTGCTCAGAGAATATGTGTGCTCAGTGCTCAGAGAAAACCAGGGGGAGGGTGGGAAAGGGGGGGTACACTGGGGATATTGGTGGTGGGGAATGTGCACTGGTGCAGGGATGGGTGATTGTAACCTAAACATAAAAGCTTGTAATTATCTCATGGTGATTCAATAAAATTTTTAAAAAAAACAAAACATAACCCTTCTAGACCCCCAACGAGGGGACCAATTCAAGAGCCACCAGATGGTTTTTAATCACCTACTTAGTACACTGTAATCACTATTTTGTCTGAGTGCATCACGGAAGTTCTAGTGCCATCACTCTACCAAAATGACTCCCTAACTGTTCCTCCCACCCTTCCCTTTCCCTTGCTAATAGCCACATTTTTCAGAAAACCTAAAGTGCTTTTAACTGCGTCTTGTCACTTTGTTGTTGTTTATTATATTCTATACATAAATGAAACCATACAGTGATGGTCCTTCACTTCCAAATTTATTTCATTTAGCATAAACACTACAATATCCATCCATGCAGTTACATCCCATTCCCTTCTTAGCAGGTGAGAGACGGAGGTCATACCCAAGACTGACAGCTGACTTTTCTCAGGGACCACTCCCTGGTTTCCTGGGGAAACCAGATGCAGTGCCAGGGATTGCATTGGAGTTGGCCACAGGCAGGGTAACCACTTAATCATTGTACAATCTGACCAGCCCTTCTTTTAAAAAAAAAAGTTTTATTTATTTTTTTTTGGCCACTGTGGCTTACAAAATTATTACTGGTGTAATTTCATTCACAAAACATTCCAGCACCACACCCTCACTTCCTTTATTTTCAGCCGGCCAACCTCAGCTTTCTACTGAAGACCAATCTGCAGCTTCTATTGCCTTTGGGCATTTGTTATTTCCCTCTCATTTTCTTTTCCTTTTTATCATTTTTTTTTTGAGGACTGGGGGGGGGGAATTGGGAGGTGGGAGACAGGGGCCCACCTGGCTATGCTCAGGGCGAATTCCTGGCTCTGTACTCATGGATCACTCCTGGTGTTGCTTGGGATGCCAGGGATGAAACCCAGGTGAGCAGTGTGCAAAGCAAACGTCCACTGTACCATCGCTCAGACCTACGTAGCACAAAATACAAGATATCTTTTTTTTTTTTTTTTTTTTTTTGCTTTTTGGGTCACACCTGGCGATGCACAGGGGTTACTCCTGGCTCTGCACTCAGGAATTACCCCTGGCCTTGCTCAGGGGACCATATGGGATGCTGGGATTTGAACCCGGGTCGGCCGCGTGCAAGGCAAACGCCCTACCCGCTATGCTATCTCTCCAGCCCCAAGATATCATCTTTTCTTACAGTCAAGTACTATTCCATTTCATAACTGTATCAATTTTTGTTTGTTTTTAATCCAGTCATCTACTCTTTGACACTCGAGTGTTTCCAGGTCTGAGCTACTGTAAATAATCCTGAAAATTAATATAGGAGTGCAAAAGTCTTTTCGTAGAGCATTTGGGTCCTTGGGGTGTCCGTCAAAAAGTGGGATTGCTTGGTTATACAAAAGCACTAGTTTTCTAAGAAGAGTTCGTATTGATTTCCCAAAAGGTCCAGCCCTTCTCTATTTTCCCATATTTAAAAAAAAAAGATTAAATCATTGTGATATAAACAGTTACAAAGTTGCCCATGATTGGCTTTTAGTCATACAATGTTTCAAGACCTGTTCCTTCACCAGTGTACATTTCCCACCACCAATGTGCCCAATTTCTTCCCTCCTTCCCCTCTTCACCCCAAGTATGCCTCTATGACGGACAACTTTCTCTCTCTCTCTCTCTCTCTCTCTCTCTCTCTCTCTCTCTCTCTCTCTCTCTCTTCTCTCTCTCTCTCTCTCTCTCTCTCTCTCTCTTCTCTCTCTCTCTCTTTCTCTGTGTGTGTGTGTGTGTTTCGTGTCTTTCCTTTAGGTCATTATGGCTTGCAATACAGGTACTGTAAGGGAATCATGTATATCCCTTTACCTACTTTCAGCACTCAATTCTTGTTCCCAGTAATCATTTCCAATTGTCATTGTTCTCAAGGTCCTTTCTCAATCCTAATTATCCTCTCCCATTTCCCCCCACTGTGACAAGGTTTCTGCCATGGGCCAGTCGTCTTTGTCCTTTCTATTGTTCTTGGTTAACAGTCTCATACTGTGTATTTGTATGCACAAAAGAGTGCAATCAGTCTAAGTCTGTCCCTCTTCTTCTGACTCATTTCACTCAGCATGATACTCTCCATGTTCATGCATTTATAAGCAAATTTCATTACTTCATTCTTCCTGGTGGCTGCATAATATTGCATTGTGTAGATGTGCCATCGTTTCTTTACCCAGTTGTCTGTTCTTGGGCACTTTGGTCATTTCCAGATTCTGGCTATTTTGTCTTCCCTTGGGCTCCTCGGAGGAGGTGGGCTTCAGTTTCCCTCCCCGCCCCAAGTAGAGCTTCCTCGGCCAAAGACCTTCGGAGCCTTAGCTACAGCCATGTTCAAGACCCCTCTCCACATGTCCTGATGAGCCTCATTCATGAAGGAGCTGGCAGAGGAATCCAGGTGTGTGGGACCCGGGGCTGAGACCTCCAAGCCTGCTTGGATTGGGACTGGGCCTCTTCTGCCCAGATTCCCCATTTTCCAGTAGCTAGGTGGTCACACCCAGGGACTGCCCCAGTACCGTGTAATCCCACCAATGGCCAACATCCAGAGACTATAAAATCAAGCTCCCAGACGAACATCTTATAGCCTAGTTCTCCCTCTGGGAGCTCCCCATGGCATATTCATATGCCAAAACCAGTAACAATGATGGGTCTCATTCCCCTGACCCTGAAAGAGCCTCCAATGCAGCACCATTGGAAAGGATGAGTAAGGAGAGACTTCTAAAATCTCAGGGCTAGGACGAATGGAGACGTTACTGAAACCACTCGAGAAATTCGACAATCAACAGGATGATGATGATGATGATGATGATGATGATGATGATGATGATGATGATGATGATGGCTATTTTGAAAAGTGTTGCAATGAACGTGGAAGTGCAGATGGCATTTCTGCTGTGTTTGGGGGCTCCCGGGGCATATTCCCATAAGTGGCATTTCTGGCTCATATAAAATCTCAATTTCTAGTTTTTTTAGAAATGCCCAGGTAGTTTTCAAAAAAAAGAAAAGACCGGTTGGCATCCCCACCAACAATGAATGAGTGTCCCTTTCTCCCCGAATTCACACCAGAACTATTTGTTCTTGCTCTTTTTGATGTGCCAGGCTCTGTGGTCTGACATGATATCTAATTGTTTTTGTGATTTACATCCCCCTGATGATTAGTAATGTAGAACATTTTTATATGCCTTTTGGACATTGATATTTCCTCTTTGATGAAGTTTCTGTTCATTTTTTCTCCCCATTTTTTGATGGGATTGGGTGATTTTTTTCTTGTAAAGTTCTATCAGTGTCTTATATGTCTTGGATATTAGCCCTTTATCAGATGGGTGTGAGATAAATAATTTTTCCCATTTTATTGGTTGCCTTTGTATCTTGGTTGCTGTTTCTTTTGAGGTGAAGAAGTTGCTTGGTTCAATGTATTCCCATTTGTTTACCTTTGCTTCCTTTTGCTTGATCAGTGGTGTCTCATCTTTGAAGATACCTTTAGCTTCAATGTCATGGAGGATTCTGACTATGAAGCTAAAGTGAATCTTATGGATTCAGCTATGATATTGAGGTTTTCAATCCATTTTGATCTGACTTTTGTACATGGATTTAGAAAAAGGTCTAAGTTCATTTTTTCCATGTAGCTGCCAAATTTTCCCAGCACCATTTGTGGATGAGACTTTCCTTGCTCCACTTCATATTATTTGCTCCTTTATTAAAGATTAAATTATAATACATTTGAATGTCTGTGTCAGGATATTCAACTCTATTTCATTGGGCTGCAGGTCTGTCTTTATTCCAGTACCATGATCTTTTAATTACTGCCACTTTGTAATAAAGTTTGAAGTTGGGGAAGGTAATACCTCCCATCTTCTTTGTCCCAAGTATTACTTTAACTATCCGTGGGGGTTTATTGTTCTACATGAATTTCAGGAGTATTTGATCTATTTCTTTTAAAAATTCCATGGGTATCTTTATAGGGACTGCATTGGATCTCTATAGTGCTTTAGGGAATATTGCCATTTTGACGATTTTAGTTCTCTCAATTCATGAGCAAGAAATGTATCTCCATTTCCTTGTGTCCTATTTTCTCTCTTGAAGTAGTGTTTTGTAGTTTTTGTTGTACAATCCTTCAACTCTGTTAAACCAATTCCAAGGTACTTGATTTTCTGAGGCATAACTGTGAACAGGATTTTTTTAAAAAATATTTCTTTTTTCTCTTTCATTATTTGTATATAGGAAAGTCATGAATTTGGAGGTATTGATTTTTTATGCTGCCTCTTTGATATTCAGATCTATTATTTCTATTAGCTTTTTTTGTAGTCTTTAGAATTTTCTAAGTATAATATATCATCTGCAAATAGTGAAAGCTTGACTTCTTCCTTTCCTATTTGAGTGCCCTTGATATCCTTTTATTGTCTAATTGCTATTGCAAGTTCTTCAAGCACTGTTTTCACTAAGAGTAGAGAGAGGGGACAACTTTGTCTTGTGCCTGGTCTTAGAGAAAAGGCTTTTAGTTTTTTAACATTGAGGATAATGCTTGCTGTGGGCTTGTGATAGGTGCTTTGACCATATTGAGGAAAGTTCTTTCAAATCCCATTTTGTTGAGAGTTTTTATCATAAATGGGTGCTGGATCTTGTCAAATGCTTTCTCTGCATCTGTTTATCTGATCACATGATTTTATTTTTTTCTTATACTGGTCTGGTGTGGACTGGAGCGATAGCACAGCAGGTAGTGTGTTTGCCTTGCATGAGGCCAACCCGGGTTCGATTCCTCCATCCCTGTCAGAGAGCCCAGCAAGATACTGAGAATATCCGGCCCTCATGGCAGAGCCTGGCAAGCTACCCGTGGCATATTCAATTATGCAAAAAACAGTAAAAAGTCTCACAATGGAGACATTACTGGTGCCCACTCGAGCAAATCAGTGAACAGCAGTGCCACCGTGCTATAGTGCTACATTAGTGAAATAAGAAGTGGAAATTGCAAAGACCTGGGTCAGCATCACTTAGCAAAATAAATAAATAGAAATTTAAAGAATAAAGGTTTGGAAGAATTCACTAGTGAACACATCTACAGTCTTTCTCTTTTTAATAGTCAAGTGGTATTTCACTGAGTATAAATACCATAAATATTTTTTATCCTGTCATTAATGATGGACATTTGGGTTCATTCCACGTTTTTGTTATTGTAAATAATGATGTTATGATGATAAGGATGTGTATATGTCTTATAAGTGTTTCTATGCCCTTTGAAAATACCTAGAGTGAGTAAATCACATGAATTTTCTATTTTAAGTGCTTCAGGTAACTGTATTGTTTTCATAGAGTCTGTATGCATCAGCATTCCCACCAACAGTATAATAGAGTTCCTTTTTTCAACATCCTCACCAACATTTGGTGTTTCTTTTATTTTTATATAGCTCACTAGCATCAGTGCAAGGCAATAGATAGCTCATGGATTTGCATTGCATTTTCCTGATTATAAGTGAAATTCAGCCTTGTTTAATATGTATGTGCACCATTTGTGTATCTTTGGAAAAGTGTCTCTCTTCAGGGATTTTCCCCATATTTTGTTTGGATTGTTTTCTAATTTGGCTCTAATTTGCATAAGATTTCAAACATCTTCTACTCAACAGTATGTAACTAACTTCTTAATTTTGGTTTAGTTTTTGCTATTTTCTGCGTAAATGTTTCTTAGGTTAATGAAGTTCCATTTGTTTTTTCCTTGTCTTGGTTCCCCGGCCTACAGAATTGAGTGTATAAATACTTCTCTGAGGCCAATGACCAAGAGTCTAGTACCCATGTTATCTTATGTAAGTTTTATGGTTTTCTGTTTCTGTGCAAGTCTTCAATTCATTTTTGTTAAATTCCGTATAAGATGTTAGTGACCTAGTTTCATTTTTTGGCACATGGCTATCCAGTTTTCCCCACACCGTTTATTGAGGAGGCTTCCCTTTCTCTCTTTTCTTTATGCTTTAGTTGGAACTCCTCTCTCAATAGATATTGCACTACAAAACTCACCTAGAGATAGAACTAAGAAAATTTTTCCACTCACAATTGTTATACACTCCAAAAACTGTCACTCTCACTGTCAGCCCTTTGCTCATTGATAAAAAAACCACCAAAAAATTTAGAATAAATTTTATAATAATGATAAACGTCTACAAAGTTATAAGAACATAAGTGATGCATGAATGAATGTCTCTGGAGAAATCATACTCCTGAATAAGATAAAATTGTCCAGAAATATCAGTTTCATTAAATAATTCCAAAAATATTTCAAGTATTTTTGAAACTTATTTAGAATAATAAGCTTTTTTATTTGTTTGTTTTGTTTTAGTATTTTATGCCATACCTGGCAGTGCTCAGAGTTTGTTCATGGCTCTAAATTCAGGAATCATTCTTGGTGAGACTTGGGGGACCATATGTGATGCCAAGGATTGAACCGGTTTGGTCGTGAGTAAAGCGAACACACTACCCGCTATACTATCTCTCTGGACAAAGAAATAAGCACAGGGGCTGGAGCGATAGCACAGCGGGTAGGGCATTTGCCTTGCACTCGGCCGACCCGGGTTCGATTCCCAGCATCCCATAGGGTTCCCTGAGCACCGCCAGGGGTAATTCCTGAGTACAGAGCCAGTAGTGACCCCTGTGCATCATCAGGTGTGACCCAAAAAGCAAAAAAAAAGAAAGAAGCACAATTGAAACATTTTTGGGGTTAGGCCCCCAAACAAAGAACAACAAAAGGAATTTTCAAAATAAAAATAAACTCAAAAGAAATGAAAGGTAATATGCAAATATTCGACCAAAAATATATACAGAAAGCCAACCCAAAAAGTTTTCAAACTCCCCATTTATCAGGGAAATGTAATTAAATCAATAACTATGCATATCAATCTCAGTGATCTACTAAAATGTAGAAAGAGCAGTGACATCTATTTCACATCCTCTACAATTAAAGAATGTGAAAAAAATCATACTTCTTTATGTAGGAATTTTTAATGCAAATTGGCAGCCTGTAGTAATGTGTATATGATAAAAGAACATGAGTCCAGACAAGGATTCAGCATTTTTTCCCTCGGATAAAATTTTCTGCAAACATGGGGCTTCTGAAGCCTCATTTTTCCCAAACTACAAACTCCTGGTCCCTAGTATGATTCAAGACTTAAAGGTGGCGAGACAATTACATCAAGGTTGTGCAAGAATTTGTCCTATTGTCTTCATCACTAGCCCTATTATATGCTTCCTGCAGCACTCTTATAGATGAACTTAATATGTCATCATGGTATTACACACAGTACTACACAATACTTCTAATCATAGACTTACTTTGCAGGCAGAGAAATAAGGTAACAGAAGATACCAGTCTTATGAAATCACCATCCAAACGCTGCTGGATTTACATAAAGGACGTCTTCACTGACACCACCTAGGCCACCATCCGAAGTCATGATACTGTCCTTTAAAAAGCTCTGTATGTTTTGAAACTATAACTGATTCACAGTGCCATATCCACCACTTTTTAGAGATTCCAAACCTAAAGGGCAGCAGAGGGCCATCTCTCTCCTTATTAGCCCTGAAAACCCTACTCTCTACATTTCCCCTCTCTTTCTCTTTGAGTTCTGCAGACTTAAGAGACTTTGTACACCAAGGAGAAAAATGCTTAACAAGAGTTTCAGCAGTGTTTCCTCGGCACCAGAAATGATGACAGTTACCTCTATTTTAAGTGATTGTTGTTTTGTTGCTGCTGCTGTTGTCCTTGCTGTTAGTTTTGTTGTTTTGGCTAGAGGGAGGTTGGAGCAGTATCAGACTGGATTTGAGGGCTACTGCTGAAATGGAACTTCGGGATGTTTCTGATATGTTTGATGGACCATGTGGTGTCAAAGGTGGATAAGACAGGTACACCTCAAAGAGATGTTCTGGTAGAATCCGGCAATCCTTTAGGTTAAAGAAGTTATGAATTTGGATTTTTTTTCAACTACCAGCCCCAGTTGAACTTTCACACATTTTTATTTGATTGAAGACACATTGTCTTATAATTTTAAGTAGGTTTCAAATGCTCAGAATTATATAACATCTTTATTTACTATTTTGTGCTCATCACCAAAAGTCTATGCATCTATCACCATATAATTTGCTGATTTTCTGTTACACCATTCCCCATGGGCAAATGAGAGAATCAATGTGTTATTTATATAAATGTAATGCTATTCAGCTTTTAAGAAAATGAAATTCTGTCATTTATAACAATATCGATGAACCTAAAAGATATGCTAATTGAAGTAAGTCAGACAGGGAAGTCAAAACAACTTAGACTCTGAGAACAAGTTCTGAATTCAGAATGCCTTGAACACCAGGATGGCTCCAAGTCTTAGGAGCGCGTCTCACATGCTGGGGGAAAGGCAGGTGGTATAGAGAAGGGACCACTAAGTAAATGATGGTTGGAGGACTCACTCAGGATATGAGATGCATGCTGAAAGTAGACTATGGCCCAAACATGATGGACACTTAGTACCTGTATTGTAAACCATAACACCCAAAAGGAGAGAGAAAATAAAAGGAAATGTGCCTGCCACAGAAGCAGGGGTGGGAAGGGGTGGGAGTGGCAGGAAGGATACTGGGAACACTGGTGTTGGAGAACGGACACTGATGGAAGGATGGGTACTCCATCATTGTATGACTGAAATGTAATCATGAGAGTTTGTAAGTCTGTAACTGTACCTCACGGTGTTTCATTAAAAAAGAAAATAAATAAATAAAATGGAAACAGAAGGAACAGAAAAATAAAAAAGAGTGCCTGAACAAAACACAGCAATATTCCCAGTGCTTGTGTCTTTGTCACCTAGAGAAATAAAATCCCTTTTATCATGTTACTTATAATTGTTAGATATAATATTAGCATTGTAGCACTGTCATCCCATTGTTCATCGATTTGCTCGAGCAGGCACCAGTAACGTCTCCATTGTGAGACCATTGTTACTATTTTTGGCATATCAAATACGTCACTGATAGCTTGTCAGGCTCTGCCATACAGGTGGGATATAATATTAAAATATTTTTATATTCTCAATTTAAAATTGCTATAATTATTATAACTTCTGTTTGCCTTATTTAAATGAATTACAAAAAAAAGCATAATTTTGCTCTACTATAGTTGGTATCGAATCTAATACGCCACGGGTAGCTTGCCAGGTTCTGTCGTGTGGGCAGGATACTCTCTGTAGCTTGCCAAAAACAGTAACAACAAGTCTCACAATAGAGACGTTACTGGTGCCCACTTGAGCAAATCGATGAACAAGGGGATGAGTGACAGATAGTTGGTACATTTTCTTAATCACATTACAAAAATAGTCATTTAATGACTATAGATTTTTATCCATAAATTTATAAATAGTATTCTGAAAAGTGTGTCCATTAGCTTCACTAGTTTGTTTGTGTGGTAGATGTATGCCTATATGTACACACATAAACACACACACACAAATACAAACACACACAAAAGTCTAAACCAGGAGTCTGAAGGTACCTTTCCCACGGATTGTAAAGAGTTACTGAAGGCTTCATGAAGCCCTAGACATTACTGGGGTTTCAGAAATAAAGGCCAACATCACCACACCAGGTATGGTGTGGTGAATCTCATCCTTGGTGAAAGCAAAGATGAAAAGAAACACTTTAATTTGTTTCCTGTACAACAGAGGAAAGAGCATTCAAGGAGTAAGGTCAGAAGTAGCTTTTTGGCCAGTCCTGAATTTAGAATGGGTGCCTCAGAACTTTCTGCACTGCAATGGGTGCCAGTCATTTATGTACTTGCACTGAAATCCATGAACAAAACGTGTCAAAGAAAAGCCTTCTTAGGTAACCAATAGATAAGAGGAAGAAAGAAGCCACCCTTTTTCTGACTGCGTCTCCACTGCTGCATCACTTGTTCAGGACTCCCACCCATGATCTCATGTTCTGACAGGTACCCCTAGCCTCAAATTCACCCCTACCAGGTCCTGGTTCCGACACTTGTCTAAGTCCTTGTCTTTCCCATTTGTCCTTCCAGCCTTAGCAGTGATGCTGCTTTCAACTATTCAGCTGTTGCTCATGTCTGGTGCCTTCACCATCTCCCAGCGGCCTTTCCTAGCCCCCACCCCTTTATAATTAATTCCATATAACAAGAGGAAATACCTCTTCATCTCTCTCTTATGGACACATCTGAAAAGAAAATCACAATAATATTAGTGGTACCTTACATTTTGTCACCAAATATATATAGCGATAGCTCAGAAATAGGGTGTTTGCTTTGCATGCAGCCGACCGGAGTTCGGTTCCTCCGCCCCTCTCGGAGAGCCTGGCAAGGTACTGAGAGTATCTCGCCCGCATGGCAGAGTCTGGCAAGCTACCCGTGGCATATTCAATATGCCAAAAACAGTAACAAGTCTCTCAAAATGGTGATGTTACTGGTGCCCACTCGAGCAAATCAATAAGCAATGGGATGATAGTGACAGTGATACATAGACAGATAGATAGATAGATAGATAGATAGATAGATAGATAGATAGATAGATAGATATGTATCATTACAGTTATCATAGGTTCTCATATCACTTTATCTGCATTCAGAGGAACTTTGAAACTTAACCCAGTTCGGGAGAGTCATCAGGTAGAATGACTACTATGCAGAGAGTTTGGAATTAGAAAAGAATGAATGAGAAAATTAGACTGAAATAAAGACACCGTTACAAACAGGAGAAAATATATTCCCAGATAGATAGAAGGCTAATATCCAAAATATATGTAGCAGTCACAAAGCTCAGCAACAAAAACTAACAACCTTATCCAGAAATGGGTGGAGGAGATGAAGAAACACCTCATGAAGATGACATACAGATGCCAGTGGGCACATGAAAAATTTGTTTAATACCTCTAATTATCAGAAAAATGCAAATCAAAACAACAATGAAATATTCACATTAGTGAGAATGGCCTATATCAAGAGGATTGCAAAAATATCCCGGTGTATAAAGTAACAAGACAAGGGAATTGGAGGTATTAAAAGCAGATAAATCCTTGGCCCTGGATTACAGAAATGAGATATAAAGGCAAGAGAAATGGAGGAGGAAAGAGGAAGAGGCAGACTGGTGTTTCATATGGCATTGATCAGAGGCCTTGGGTACTACATGGGTATGCGAATGAGGTCACTGTATATATCAAAACCATTAGCGCCTACACTCTTGCAAACACATGAACCAAACAATAACAATCAAACTAAAACTGAGTCTGCTAAGTAAGCAGGATCTGCAGAGGGAGGGAGGCCTGGGATATTGGTAGGAGGATTTTAACATGTGTTGGCACCAGAGTGGAACACTGTATATCTGACATGTGGTATCCAGTGTACTGAATAATTCCGTTATTAATGCTATATACCACATTACTAACACCTTTGTGAATAATGGTGTCTAAATAAAAAATAATAATAAATCTTCTGACCAGTGAGCAAAGATAATCAAATATATACATTTAATATATATATTTGTGTACAACAAATAGAAGCATATAAATTATATATGTGCATTTTATATATATTATATAATATTTGAAACAACTCATGTTGACAAAAGTGTTGTGGAAGATTGGTTGTATGGAAAACAGTATGTAGATTTATCTAAAAAGTAAGAATAGTGGGATCAGAGAACAAGTACAGCAGGTAAAATGCTCGCCTTCAAGGCAGCTGACCCAGGTTTAATCCCCAACACGACATATGGTCTCCTGAGCATTGTCAAGCTTAATTTCTGGGTATAGAACCAGGACTAATCACTGAACATAACCATAATGGCATCAAAACAAAAAAATAATAAAAAGCAACAATAGAACCCCCATGTGACCCAGTAATTCCACTTTTTATCTACCCGCCAACTTTCTAATTCAAAAGATATACATATTCCTATGTTGATTGCCATGCATATTGAAATAGCCAGGATATTTAAACAGCTCAAATGTGCAATGACAGACGAATAAAGAAGTTTTAGATTATATACAAACAATGGAATACTACACAGCTGTAAGAAAAAAAATGAAATCTTGCAGTTTGCTGCACATTGGATGGAACTGGATATCATGTTAAGTAAAATAAATTATAAGAAGAAGGACAAATACCAGGTGATCTTACTCATCTCTATTATATAGAAAAAAGACAGTATCAGAAAATGACTAACCCTTGGTCTTGGATTACAGAACTCAGATTACCACTGGATGGAGGGGATGTGGGTGGGAAGGGGTCAGGAATCATTGATGAAGGATTTTAGGCATTTGGTGATGGTGAAGTAAGGTAACTATATCATCAAAACTATAAACATTAACACCTTTGTAAACATGTCACCTAAACTATTATAATTAAAACTTTCAAAATAGAAAAAGGAGCCATAGTGATAGTAGAGTAGGTAAGGTGCTTGCTTTGCGTGTGGCCTGTCCAAGTCTGATTCTTGGCACTCCGTATGGTTCCCCAACACCACTAGCAGTGTAGAGCCAAGAGTAAGCCCTAAGCACAGATGGATGTGATCCAAAATCCAATAATCAAATAAAATTTTTTTAAATAGGGTAAACGAAAAATACAATAAGAGAATAAACTTAAGAAGACTCCACTTTGGAAAACAAATTTCGAAAACAAATTTAGAAAACATGATTTCTAAAATTATGCTATATATATTATTTTTCTAAGTTATAAAGAGCTGAGGGGTGGGGTGTTTGATTTGCATTTGGGGACATATTCAACGGTGATAAAGGCTTATTTATTACTTTGTGTTTAGGGGTCACTCCTGGTAGTGCTCAGAGGACCATACTGGGGGTGAGGGATTGATCAGCCACCAACAAGGCAAATTCCTTTCTCATTGTATTGGTCCCAGAAAGAAGTCCCAGAAGGAACTTTTTTGTTGGTTTGGTTCCTGGGAGACACCTAACTGTGCTCAGAGCTTACTCCTGGCTCTGGGCTCACGGATCACTCCTGACATACTTAGGGTACTACAGAGGTACCAGGGATCAAATCCAGGTCAGCCACATGCAAGACCAGTGCCCTGCTTCCCATACTAACTCTCCAGCTAGAAGGAAATTTTAATTTGAAAACGCAGACGACCACACAAAAGGATTTCTTGATACTGGACAATCAAAGGTGTATGGCAGACATCCATTAGGTGTTATGTTTTGGCTTTGATTTTGGCTTTATAGCACCTGAATTTCCTTTCTGTCTACATGTGCATGCGTGGTGTGAGATACATCAATGAAATATTCTCCCTGGGATTAAAATGCTAAGGAAATTATCTGAGAATTGAGTTTTCCAGTAAAATTATTTGTATCTTAAGTGGTCACATCACTGTCCCTAGTCATTGGTCTATGCAGACAACATTTCACACACAACGTGAACCTGCTTTTATTAGAGCTACCCAGATTTCATTTCTATCTGCCATCCACTTTGTACTGGCTCTCATTCTTTCTATTCATTCTTTCTAATGAGCTCATCTTTCGCCTGTCCATGAATCCTTTCAGTTCTTAAAATAGCCATGATTGGTTTCTAGTGCCTATAACTAAGAAGCTTAATAAATGAATTTTCATTTCACTTCAGCAAATAAAATGTTGCTTTATTACATCTTTGATTGCTGTTTGCCTACTGTAGCTCTAACTTTTAATCTTTTAGTCATTTTTGTAGTTTTGTTCGATATCAATATTGTTTAAATTGGGTGCCTATTCATTGTTCATACATGAAGTCTTGGAGATATTTTATATAATAAGATCTTTTGAGGGGCTGGAGCAATAGCACAGCTGGTAGGGAGTTTGCCTTGCCCGCGGCTGACCTGGGTTCGATTCCCAGCATCCCATATGGTCCCCTGAGCACCGCTAAGAGTAATTCCTGAGTGCATGAGCCAGGAGTAACCCCTGTGCATCACCAGGTGTGACCCAAAATGCAAAAAACTTTAAAAAATATCTTTTTCTAATTAAAATTGAGTCCAATGAAATTTTAGCCTCACAAAGTAAAAACAAAGTTTTTCTTTACTAATACCTTGTCATAAAATAATTTCTCATGGGGTATTTATTAACATAAAATCTTTCTTTTATATGTGAAAACTATGTATTGCATTCTCAAGAAATGAGTTAGTAGTTTGCAATATTCTGTTGCTCTTTTCCAGTATCCAACAGCTAAACCATAAATGTTTTAAAAATAGTTTTCCCTGAGCATCTTTAGTGAAAAATGTTTTTCTTCCTCTCTCACATATACTTTCTCAAAGAGTGCATGCTGCGCTTTGATAAGTCAGCCTTATTATTCTAGTTCCTGTTAGATATTTTTTGTAAAGCAATTCTACACAATATCAAAACCAAAAATGAAAATTAAAATTATTTAAACTATATGTATATGTTTGAATGTGTATATATGCACAAATGTGTACATAAACATTCAAACACTGACAGCATTGAAGAACATACTAACATTTTTATGCACCTTGTTTTCATTTAAATTCTCTTCATATGGAAAGCTACTATTTCTATTAGAATCAATTTGTTGGGAGCCAGAGACATAGTGTAGGGGTTAGGGTGCCTCACAAGCCGCCAACCTGGATTGAATCCCTGGCACCACATATGGTCTCCTGATCACTGTCAGGTGCAATCCCTAAACAAAACAAAAACAAAATCTATATGTTGGTTAACTGGAAAACACCTTGAGTACCAAATCTGAATTCATATTTCTGTTTAATATAACAGGTTACATGAATGAGGGAATATTAGAGTATTCATGAATTCATAGTAGCTAGTATAAAATAGAGCAAGATCCTGGGAAATCAATTTTGGATACTTAGGAATATTGTTATAAAACACAATGATCTCACTCATAACTAGAGTGAACATAGACTTTGGAATCAAATAATCCAGTTTTTCAGTTCTGACTCTTGAGTGTGGGCATGTGATAAAGTGATAGAGCACATGCCTTCACGGGTGCGGCCTGAACTTTGACTCCCAGCCTGAAAACTAAGACTCTGCCATTACTTACCTCTCTGGCAATACCTCTCCAGTTCTCAGTTTCCTCATCTTTTTTGTTTGCTTGATTGGTTTTTTTGTTTGTCATGGGAACACACCTTGCAGTGCTCAAGGCTCAGGATTACTCCTGGCAGTCTCGGGGGATTATATGGGATGCCTGAGATAGAACTCAGGTGTGGTTCATGCAAGGCAAATGCTCTACCTACTGTTCTATGACTTCATAATTTTATATACACATACATTACACATATACATACACACATACACACATATATATGCATATATATATAAACTCCTCGGTTTCCTCATCTTTCAGATTACAATATAAGATAATATCTTAATGTTATAATTTCTATGTTTTATTATTTTTGAGTATATAAGATACATCCATAGATTTGTGCCTGTAAAAGTAATAGATTAAAGATTTTAAATTTTTCCCACTATAATTCCAGTCTCAAAATTTCTTAATTTCTTATCTAAAAAGGCCCTAACAGGAAAAATAAAGAGTTATGAAAGAGAAAACTATTCAAAAGACATCACTTCTGGACTACTCTCTACGTAAAATATCTGGAAATTTTATATCACTATAATAAGCTACAAAATTATTTAATCTTGTAAAACCTGCAAGTTATACAATGATAATTATAGAGACACACAAAAGTTATCATTCTTAAAGTCTTTTTGCCTCAACCTACTGAAGATATTATATTGGAAGCCCATATATTTTAGGGACATTTTTTTTTTTGACTTTTCATAGTACTGTGGAAATTTCTTTTAAATTTAAAGCAGTACTTTGAGAAGCCAGGAGATGGCACTAATTTCTAAGATTTATGCATCTGAAAAGAATGCGGCTTCAGTATTCTGATCATCTATCATTTCTTTTGCTGTGGAAATGACATATTTTTTGTCAGTTTGCTTTTCTATCCTTGTGTGATTGTAACCCAAACATGAAAGCTTGTAACTATCTTGTAATATTTCTTTTCTGAACTGCTTTTGAGAACTAGAAGAAGTAAAAATAGTGGGAATTTTATTTCTATGAAAAATTTTGTTTTGTTTTGTTTGGGGGCCACACCTCTCCGTGGTCAGTGATCCTAGCTCTGCATTCAGAAATTACTCCTTGTCAATGCTCAGGAGACCGTAAAGGCACCAAGGATCTGAACATGGATTGACCCTACCCAATGTACTATCACTCCAGCCCCAATACCTACAGAGACTGTTCAATTGATTCAGTATGAACAGGAATTTTTTAAAAATTAACCAATATTTATTTAACGTTTCTATGGGTGTATCGCATATTCTGTGTTCATCTGAATATAGAACTTGACTTTATTCATGTGCTGAATACCTTTATCTTATTTCAGAAAACAAATGGCTTAGAATATGTTTTCTTTACAAACCACCACCATCAATTATTATAACAACATCTCAAGAGAAGCTTCTTCCATTGTCCTTAAATGCAGTATTACACTTAGAGGTAACCACTTTTTCACTCCTACGTGCTCCGGCTGAACACAGAGAGTGCATGCATGTTCCCCAAGAAGCTTGTTCCGCAACAGAAACAACAACATCCTTATGTTCATGGTGTTATAACCTAATTAACATTTGAGCAGGCTATTGCTTAAAATCTTTTGGTATCTTAGTAAGAAGAGGTTAAGAACAAAACGAGGTACGATGTTTCTACTTAAATCCATAAAAGAAAGCCAGAGAGACTTCCCCGGACTTGTATTTTTGCAAATCTACGATTGCCTCAGGATATTAATTTTCCTGGCAGAGTGAAATGTATATTCTGAGGTACTATATGCTGCTGAACACCATGTTTGTAAAAGTAGCCTACTGGAGTCTCAAAATCAGCAGTTTCCTGAGCAAAATCTATCTACCATCTGCTTGCTTCATTAAAATACATAATAGAGGAAGAAGAACTCAATTGGCTTTTCACTAGCTCAGCGCTCCCCGGTGTCCACTCTGCCTATGTACGAGACGGAATTCTAATGAAAATCAACCACAGGTCTGGGATTGTTTTCCTTCTTGTATTTGTCTACAAAGAGTGAACCGTATTTTTTTTTCAGTTTAATTTCTTTTTTTTTTTTAATTTTTATTTTTTTTATTTATTATTTTTTTTTATTTTTTTTATTAGTTTATTTTTAATTAGAGAGTCATCGTGAGGGTACAGTTACAGATCCATACATTTTTGTGCTCATGCTTCCCCCATACAAAGTTCAATAACCCATCCCTTCACCAGTGCCCATTCTCCACCACCCGTAAACCCAACATCCCTCCCCCCCTCCCCAGACCCGTCTCCCCCCACCCCACCCTGCCACTATGGCAGGGAATTCCCTTTTGTTTTCTGTGAACCGTATTTTTAACACATTTAGGTAAACAATATAACCTGAAAACGCTGTACATTTTTAAGAATCTTGAACAATTTTTTTAAATGTTAAGTCCACATGATAAAATTTTGAAACAAGAACATGAATTTCTGATTCCCTTTCCCTAATGTAGGTCCCAGCAGCCTCCACATACTCGATTTCTGCTGTTTCTACAAGCCCACATCCACCCTCCAAACCCTCTGCTTTTTTCATTCATTCTTCAGACTCACAACCCACACTTGTCGCTTGTACCCTAAACTTCATGACCACATAAGCAGCTGTACAAAGCTCTGTTCATCACATTGTTTTTGATAATTTGTTTTTATTTGTGCATCTATTTATTTTGGCTTGGGGGGGTCACACCCAGCAATGCTCAGGGGTTACTCCTGATTCTGCACTCAGGAATTACTACTCCTGGTGGACTTGGGGGTCCGTGTGTGATGGTGGGGATTGAACCCAGGAGGGACTCATGCAAGGGAAACTCCCTACCCACTGTACTATTGCTCTGGTCCCTCTGCTCATCACATTTTACACTATATGCATTTCTACCTCCTGTTATTGGCAGAAAACCAGCAGGGACAGAAAATAACACTTAATCCCTTAGAGAGTGCCCATGAGGGTTAAACTACAAAGATTCACCCTCCGGACACAGCAGGCACCTAGGGACGCTGCACAGAAACCCACAAGCTCAATGAGTCAGTATCACAGAGGCTCCACCAGTACCAACCAGTTCTGTCACCTCTCAGCTCATAGCTATAGAGACACCGTGAAGTTATTCACTGGACAATATCTAAGATGAAATGGTGTGTTGGTAGATGAAGACAAATGAATTAGAAGTTGGAGGAAATGTTTATGGTAAAATGAGTGCCACTTATTGCAAACCAAGAAAACATTTCAAAAGAAATGACATGATCAGCTGTACACCATCTACTTCTGAAAGATTGAGTCAGAGGAAAATCGATCATTGATAGTGAATTTAGGAAAACAATTGCCACTGAGGATCTTCACTGTCACTGTCACTGTCATCCCATTGCTCATCGATTTGCTCGAGCGGGCACCAGTAATGTCTCCATTGTGAGACTTATTGTTACTGTTTTTGGCATATCGAATACACCACAGGTAGCTTGCCAGGCTCTGCCAGGCAGGCAGGATACTCTCGGTAGCTTGCCGGGCTCTCCGAGAGGGGCAGAAAAATGAAACCCGGGGAAGCATTAAAGGCAAATACTGTGCTATCACTCCAGCCCACTAAGGATCTTATTATAAGAAATTTCAAGATGAATGCAGAGAAGATAATCTGATTGGAATGAAACTGAGAAAATGGGTAGAAAAACTTTAAAAGAGTCACATACTCTTCAGAAGAATCTTACTTCATTATAAATAGAGAAACAAACAAACAAAAAATTCGGGAAAATATGTCATTTTAACACGCACCCTCCCTTCAGAACTGAAGAAGGAGCCTGGAGCTTCTCTTGGAGTTCCCATGGATAGAACTACAATGGTTCGTCCTCAGAGATCAACTCGGCCGGCAGAGCTACAGAGGTCACTGGGCCTACACTCAGTGTCATTCAGAAACACGAAATAGCAGGGACAGAACACAGAGGCTGGTGGCATGTGCTCTATCACTTGAGTTATATCCGTGGCCCCAAAGCAGTTTTTTTATAACGGGAATATTCTAGTAGATTTGGTGTTGAAGGGAGTGATCAGTAGAGAAAACAAATTTGGTGTCTCTGAGGAGAGATAAAACATGGCCGAAGTGATGCCCTTGAGCTGATAAAGAATCAGTCTATTAGCCAGGCAGAGTGAGCCTTGTTACCAGAGGGAAGACAGAGGTGTAAAACGATTTGAGCGTGCAGTCAAGAAGTTGTTCTCTGTTCTCATTTATCTCAGTGCAACAGGAAGAAAAATCACTGACACAGAAGGATGTTCATGTTAAAGGAGGAAGGAGAAATGTGCAATACAGAGAGGGGAAAGTTACTTGCTGGGAAGTTGTGGTAGGATTATAGGGCTGGTCCAACAGGTTTGTCCTCTTGGGATCTACGGTTCGCACTGGTACGTTCTCTTCAGCCATGTACTTTTTCCAATCTGCACAAAAAGTTAGTGACATTCTTTCTGTTTTCGTTTTCTTGATGAAAAGCTAAAATACAAATGTGAAATAACATGCCCACATTTACACAGGAAGTGAGGAATCGAGAATCAAGCCAGAACTGACAACTCCAGTGGCCTTGGTTCAGTGACTGATGCAGAGTGAATGCAACGCTGTCACTCTTTACAGAGTTGAAAGGAACATGCGCAATACGTGTTTTGTGCCTGTATTCTTCCCACATGCCTACTGCTCACCATGGTTCCTTCTGCACATAAAACTTTAGTAACTCAGAGTAAGCAGATTGCAGATCTATGGTCCTTTTTTCAATGCTGGGAATTAAATTGAAGTTCTTACACTTGAAGGCCACAGCTCTATCTGGGAGCTCTATTTCCAATCCATTGCAGCTTCAGGGGGAGAGTCAAGCAAAGTGTTTGGAGGTTTCCCAAAGCTGAGTTTGGAAAATCCTGCCTGATCCTCTGTGATGGAGAGTGTAATGACACAAACACCTCTTACCCATAGACCAGACATTCTTCGGCCCTTCTACTTGATTCCTATTGCTCCCCATTCTCTTTATCTGCAGGCTACCAAAGGACAACACCCTTTGAAATAAGTTGCAACCAAGGGTTTAAACAAAGAATCTACCTCTCCAGAGATATGTGATTCTATGTAGTTTGTTTTCTAGTAGCCACATTTTTTAAAGTAAAAAGAAACAGGTGAAGTTTGTTTTTGTAATATATTTCAAGGTCAGGAGATAGTACAGAGGTTAAGGTACTTGCCTTGCGTATAGGCAATGCAGGTTCAATTCCTGGCATAGCATATGGTCCCCTGAGCACTGCCAGGGGCCAGTCTTGACCATAGAGCCAGGAATAGCCACTGAGCACTACAAGATATGGGCCAACATCACCAATATATTTTAATTTACCCAATATCCAATTCATATAACATATTATACTATTTTATATAAAATATTAAATATATTAATCCTCTTTTCAATATTAAACCCAGATCTATCAGGCCTAATAACAATTAAAGTGTCAACAGTCACAAGTAGAAGGTGCTTTGTTGGACAAAGTAACACTGCATCACTGTACCACTGTCATCTTGTTGTTCATCAATTTGCTCGAGTGGGCACCAGTAACGTCTCCATTGTGAGACTTGTTGCTACTGGTTTTGGTATATCGAATACACCATGAGTAGCTTGCCAGGCTCTGCAGTGGGAATGGTATACTCGAGGTAGATTTCTGGGATCTCCAAGAGGGACGGAGGAATCAAACCCGGGTTGGCCGTGTGCAAGGCAAATACCCTACCCTCTGTGCTCCAGTCCATTGGACAAAGTAGCTTGATATTTTTCTTATTTCTATCATTTTACTTATTCAATAATATTTTTATTCTTTTTCTTTATTGATTGAGGTACTGTGATTTACGAAACTGTTAATGTTGGTTTCACATGTACATCATCATAATTCAAACATCACACACAACACCAGTGTGCCTAAATCAGTCTCCCTTTCCCATGGTCCCAGAAGACCTCTCCCTTTCAACACCTGAAATCACCCACAAACTCAATTCTACAGATCAATTCCCTGTCCCTTTGTGTTTTTTTTCACCTTTTATTGCTACATGCTGTGTACCTTTAAGTAATTTTGTTTCTATCTCTTTCCTCTGACTTAATTCACTTAGGATGATATCCTCTAATTCCATCCATTGCACCACAAATTGCAAGATTTTGACCTGTATTAGAGCTGCATGACATTTTATTGTGTATATATATTACAAAAAAATGTTTTTCTGCACTTAGGACTTACTGCTGACCTTGCTTTCAAGGTTTACTCCTGGCAATGCTCAAAGGATCATTTGGGGCACAGGAGATCAAATGTGGGTCATCCACATGCAAAGCAAGCTATTTCTCCAGCCTCATACTAAAATTTCTTGATCTACTCATCCCAATTTGGTCATCGTGGTTACTTCCATATTTTTGCCATTGTACTAAGTGCCACAGTGAACAGTGAAGTGTGCATATACCCTTTCAAATTCATGCTGTTGTGTTGATATGGATAGCAAGAAATGGTATCACTGGGTCATATGTGAGTTTTATTCTTTTTTTGGGAGAGAGAGATCTACATATTGCTTTTCATATAGATTGTACCAAAAGACATTCCTACCAGCAACGGGTGAGTGTTTCATTCTCATCACATCACCACCAACCCTGACAAAATATTTCCAGACTTTTTGATATAAGCCATTCTCATTGGTATGTGAAATCTCAATGTTGTTTTGATTTACATTTCCCTAGTAGTGAGTGGCAATGAGTAATTTTTCATATGTCTGTTGGCCATCTGTATAACTGCTTTAGGGAAGTGTCTGTTTATCTGCTTTCCTCATTGTTGGATGGGTCACTGGAATTTTTGTTGAGTTTTGTGAGTGCTTTATAGATCTTGAATATTATCCCTTTAATGGGTGTGTTTTGTGGAAATATTTTCTCCCCTTCAGTATGGTGTCTTTTTATTATAGCTTTAATTTCTTTTGTCATGTAGAGAAGATGACTTTTTAATTTGATGTAATCCCATTTGTTTATTTCTGTGTTTATTGTCTTTGCCTCTATGGGCATCTCATTGAAGAATGCTCTGTGGTCAAATTCCTGGATAGTTCTGCCGATGTTTTCTTCAATGTATTTTATGAAGTCTGGTCTCATCTTGAAGTGGTTAATCCACTTTGAGTTTACTTTTATGATTGGTGTGAGATACGTTTCTAATTTCATTTTTTTACACATGTGGCTATCTAGTTTTCCAAACACCCTTGGTTGAAGAGACTTTCTTTGCTCCATTTAATATACTTAGTTCTTTTAGACTAAGAACTAATATCAACCACATAACAGATACATTGCTATGGGCATATTTATCAAATTCTTCAGTATAAATGGTACTTGTTTTCAGTAGTATAAAATTAATCAGTACTCTAAACGTAATTGTGATTGAATTAATTAAGTCTGACTGAATACTAGCAGTAACACATTTGATTGCTAAATATTTAGATAAATACCACCTGTTTTACACTTTCAATGAGTTACTCACGCATTTTTTCATAGTTACAACTCAGTATAAGTTTAACCCATTGCAAAATTTCTTGATAATATCAAAGTCATTACTTTCATTGTTGAACAAAGGTTGGAAGTTCTGTCTAATCCAACTTTCACAGTTAATCACTGAAGTGATATTTCTAAAAGGCAACTTTGATCATTCTCTAACTCCTCAAAAATTATGGAAAAAATACCAAGCCCTTAACAACTTGACTCCTGTCTGCCTATCTTGTTTTATTTTACTCTGATCTTCCTTTTGATACTCATTCTAAAGTTTACAGACTCCATGATTTCCTGAGTCAGATGTGCCATTTGGCCTCGTCATCTTAAACATGCTCCTCTTCCTACCTGAAGGAACCATTCACTTTCATCTGCCAGGTAGATTCCCAAGTCTTAACTTTCAGTCCAGTTATGTTGAGTAAATGTATCCACCCCACATGTTCCATGAGGGGAGAGATCATTTTTGTGTCACCAGCAACTAACACAAGGTCTGACAGTGAAATACACACAGATGAGGTACACATGAATCTTTACTAAATATGCAGCACTTTTAGATAAAATGCATTATTAATAGAAAGGCATCTCACAAAAAATCCATTCTTCTACCTTAGGACACAGTATAACTAAATACTATTTGCATTATTTGTACTGTTTATATTAAATGACCATCAGCATTTTCTTACAGAAGTCACTCTTAGTAGTGTTCAGTCACACAGTTTGGTACTTGGAACCCAGAGTGTTGAGGACGACCACTGAAGGTTTGGAAGCCAACGAACATTTCCCCATGTGTTCAGTAGACTGGGACCAAACTCTGGGCTTCACACATGCAAGGCATGTACTCCACTTTAAGCTCACTCCCCAGCCTCACTATCAATATTTTGGGCATTTGCTTGCATGCGACCAACCCAGGTTCGAATCCTCCCTCCCTCTCGGAGAGCCCAGCAAACTACCAAGAATTTCCCGCCCACACGACAGAGTCTGGCAAGCTACCTGTGGCATATTCTATATGCCAAATACAGTAACAAGTCTCACAATAATGACGTTACTGGTGCCCGCTTGAGCAAATCCATGAACAACGGGACGACATCACTTTAGTGCTACAGTGCTTTATTCTTGAATATTTCATTACCCTCGACATACTATCAACAAGGGGTTGGAGAAAGAGTTCAGTGTGTAGGGTACGTGCCTTGCATGCAACCAACTTAGATTCAATCTTAAGCATCCCATATGGTTACCTGAGCATGGCCAGGAGTAATTTTTGATGCAGAGTCTGAACTTATCCCTGAACATTGCCAGGTGTAAATAAAGACAAAAATAAACAAACCGAAAGAGCAGTACTACTACAAAAAAACTCCCCTGAAAAGTCTTACTATTTCTACAATACAAATTAAAATTACTTTATTAGATAAAAATAAGTTTAGAGGTTGGAGATCAGATAGTGGTTAGGGTGTATGCCTAGCATGTGCTTGACCTGGACTCAATTCCTGGCACCATATGGTGCCCCTGAACATCACTGGCTGCTGCCCTTGAGACTCCCCAGCACCACTGGGTGTGGTCTTGTAGGCTCCCAGAACTGCCAGTGCCAGGATGGCCCAGGTTCCCAGCCCTTGTGCCCAAGCAGTATTGCATCCTCAAGCCCCCTCAAGCATTGAACCACTAGCTCTCTTGGCCAAGAATTACTGGAGGGGCTCTCAGAACCTCCTTAACACCCACTGGGGAGTCCCCTCAAAAAATAAGCATAAGAGGTTTTATGTCTCAAAATCCTAATTCTGATGAGTTTTGAGAAAAAGCCATTCTCATCCCAGCCTTATATCAGCACGGAATAAAGTGATGAGGTTTTGATAAAATATCGAGTGAATTATTAATTTTATTCTACACAATGGACTGGAGCAATAGCACAGTTGGTAGGGCATTGCCTTGCACATGGCCAACCCGGGTTCGATTCCTCTGTCCCTCTCTGAGAGTCCGGTAGGCTACCGAGAGTATCCCGCCACACGGCAGAGCTGGCAAGCTATCCGTGGCGTATTTGATATGCCAAAACCAGTAACAACAAGTCTCACAATGGAGATGTTACTGGTGCTGGTTGGAGCAAATCGATGAATAGGACGATAGTTGCTACTACATAGTGCTACTATTCTACACAATGCTCTGTGAACATTTTTGAAACATAAATAAGGGTCTCTGATAACTAGAAGCACTTTTCCTAATATAAAGAAATTGTTTGCTGCGTAAGGAATTAGAAACAGATATATCAAACTCTTTTCATTTCAAATGTAAAGTACCATACTGAAAATATATGTAAGACTTGTAAAAACCAGTTTTTCAACTTCTAGAAGAGTTAACAACTCTTGAGAAGAAAGGAACAATATAAAATACTCAAGTAAGCTCTACTCCCCTCTGTCAAGGTGTTCTAAACTCATAAAAATAGTAAACACTTTCATCTGGAAATAATATCCATAGCAATAGGGATAGAGACAAAAACCCCTTCTGTTTCCTCTGGTCCTCTTGGGAAAATCAAGAGTAGTTGGGGTTGTTTATGAAGAGGGCAATGAGAAGAGAAAAGTTGATTCAAGAAGATTAGAGATAGGACAAAAGAGGGGGCACACTGATTATTAGGACCCCTCAGCTAAATTCCTTTTGTCCAAATTTTGTTCAAATGTCCAAAATCAAGGGCTGGAGCAACAGCACAGCGGGTAGGGGTTTGCCTTGCAGGCAGCCGACCTAGATGTGATTCCCAGCATCACATATGGTCTCCTGAGCACCCCACCAAAAGTCTAAATTCCTGAGTGCAAAGCCAGGATGTAACCCCTCTGCATTGCTGACTGTGACCCCCCCCCCAAAAAAAACAACAACAACAAATGTCCAAAATCATTTTGTCCAAAGTGATCCTTGAGCTTTTATTTTTTTTTAGGGGGGGTGGTGGAATGTATCACTTCCTGTTTCTAAATAGCTTCAAAACCATGATTTTATTATTAAACAAACATCTCAAAAGAGTAAAGGTAAACATCTATTTTGTTTTATATCTGTTATTAATTAGTTATCATTGTTGCAGTGGGGCTCAGGGTCCGTGCAATGCTGGAAATCAGACCTGACCTCCCGTATATACACTAGACCTTCAAGCTATCTCCCCCGCCAAAGCATTTCTTTTAGACGATTTTTACTTAAAGGAAAGTTCTAATCATTCACAATATAGTCATGGAAATTGACCAGTTTCCTACCCATGTCTCACTTTCCCATTCCTGACCTATGACTTTGGCTCAAATGAAGGTGCGGGATTAGAAAAGCACAATTTGTTCCCAGCTGCTAGTTCCTCTCAGTCATATCCTGTATGTTGATGCCAAATCATGTTTACAAAGCACCTGGGCAAATCCTTTTTCTACCAGTAATCTTTCCTATTTCTAAAGTGAATCTTCAACATATAGGTCTTGCCTTGAAAGTAAATTTTTCATTGTGTAGAAAAGTTATATGAGTGAAAGGGATCTCAAAACACTGCACTTCCTTCATTTGGGTTTTGAAATTCCCTATTGAGTCACGCAGTTGCTCAATGCTGAAGGGCACTTAAGTATAATTAATGTGATAGTAAACAGACTATCTGGCCAGATGCATCAGCCTCCATCACCGTGCTTCTGCAAGTACATGTACTGATTGATTTTTAACTGTTTTCTTTGGATTTTTCCACAATTATTAATATTATGCAGCCCCAGCTCAGTGGCACAGATACCTCTGGCTAACATTTGATTCTTGGCCTCTTCATGGAACCCAGACATCAGCTTTAATTATGAATGTCACCTGAAGTTTCAGCTGGCAAACAGCACTCTGCACTGCAAAATGACTTAATTTTTTTTTTTACTGGACTGAAGGGTCATGATAAGATTAATCTAACCCTCTGGGGCTTGCTCATAGCCTTTAAGAATATTTGAGAGGTTCTTTGGGGACATTCTAATTGGCCATGCAGAGAGGAGATATTTGCTTAGAAGCCGCCTCCTCCTGTTTCCTGCCTCTAGCATCTTTCTTGAACTCCAAAATGTTCCTCAGGCCCCCTAACCTTTCCGGTTCACACCATTTGCCTCTTATAATCCGCATCAAGGACTCCTGCAGGCAAACACAGAGGCAGACAGGTTGACCACACCACATGAAAAGTGAAACACTTTCGTCTGGTTTCTCTTTTTCCATGTATAAGAGAAAAAGGCAAATGGTCAGGAAACACATTCTTCATGATGTGTTATGAAATGGAAATGGTGGTTGTTCTCAAAAATAAATTCCCTTTCAAATTTAAAGGTGCAAGAAATTAAAGGAGTGCTTGGCTTCCAGGAAAAGCTCACATGTTGACTCCCAGGTCAGCAGCGAACAGTGAAGCAATTAATCCCTGACTCTGAGCTCAGTGACCTCATCTGTGCAATCAGCACATTACCCTGGGAAGATTTTCCAGCATCTTGGTTCCAATATGATAAACTAAACAGCATCTTCTGTTCTTTTCAGTCACTGCTTCTGACGCTGGTTGTTGGTATCTGTGTAACACATGTCTAAAAGGAGCCCACACACAAGTGCAATGTGTGTCAGCCTCCAAACACCTCTGGGAAGATGAGGAGGACAGTTGATCATGTGACTGCTACACATTCATGCCAAATCTGTTTGAATTTCTTCTCCACCACTGTTGCCAGTACCTTGGGATCCCCTCTTAGCTGGTCTCTTTCCTTTCCCTGCCTGCAGTCCATTCTCCGCACTGCAGTAAGAACAGTTCTTAAACTATATATCGTATCATCGTTGAGTCTTGTTCAACACCCACCTGTGCCTTTCCACTTCAGATAAAATGAAATCCAAATCTCCTAATTTCCAAAGCGATTTGGGGATCTGGCCCCTGTCCCCCATTCTAGCGTCAACAACGTCCCTCTCACCATTGCTGTGCTTCCCTCCTATAGATCGGCAGTGCCTTCACTGTCACATGCCTTCCTGCCCCAGGGACTTGTTGCTCTTTTGCCTGCCTTGGCAGGAAATGGCTTTCTGAGTGGTTGTGACTGCAGACGGAGTTCTGGCAGCGTAAGCTTGACTCCAGCCTCTATCACTTACTAAGTAAATGTCAAGTTACAAAAACATCTCTTTATCTTAGTTTCCTTGCCTCTCCAATGAGCATGAATAAAATAATACGTGCACAATGGAGTCACATAACAAATACCTAAAAACTACTTCAGAGCATACAGCATTCAATAACCACAGTAACTTGTATTTTACCCAAAGATACCTACCCCCAGATCTTTTCCCATCTATGTTACTCTCTACCTCATCTAACTTCCTTCAAAATCTATCCCTCAATTTCTAATCCATATGTGTCTGGTTTTAGATGTAGATACACGTGTAGATTGTAGATGATTATTTTTTATCACTTCCCACTACTAAAGTGAAAGCTCTAGAATATAGACCCTGGATTTCTTCCTCAAGTATCTGTACTTACACTTTGCAGACTTCCTGACTCATAATAAGAATTGAATAAATTAATGAACCACAATAAGAACAGATTACAGAGGCCAGAGCAATAGTATAGCAGGTAGTGCATTTGCCGTGGCTCATGGCCAACCTCTGTTCAATCCCCAGCATTCCATATGGTCCCCCAAGTACTACCAGGAGTGATTCCTTAGTGAAAAGCCAGGAGTAACCCCTGAGCATCCCCAGGTATGGTTTCCCTCCCCCAAAAATAGAACAGATCACAATCTAGGTGCCCAAGAACAGATGATGGTTAAAGAAATTTTTATACATATATGCAATGGAAAACTATTAGAGCAAAGAAAAGACGAAGTCGTGTAATTCGTTGATACATGATGATTCTGGAAAGTATCACGCTGAGTGAAATGAGCCAGTGTTAGAGGGATAGACACAGAATGATCTCATTCATATGCAGAATATAAAGAAACCGAGAAGCTGGAGCGATAGCACAGCGGGTAAGGCGTTTGCCTTGCACGAGGCCGACCCGGGTTCGATTCCCAGCATCCCATAGGGTCCCCCAAGCACCACCAGGGTTAATTCCTGAATGCAAAGCCAAGAGTAACCCCTGTGCATTGCCGGTGTGACTCAAAAAGAAAAAAAAAAAAGGTAAGAAACCTAGTAGGTAAAGAGCTAATACCCAAAGGCAATTTGAAAAAAATAAAACATGGAGCTTGTGTGATCCAACAAAGCAAACAACAACAACAACAACAACAACAAAAATAGTAGGAGAACTGATTCTTTGTAGGAAGCTTGCACTGGGGAGGAGGGAGGATAGGTCAGGAAAGTAACCAGTAGATGATGATAGACGGAAGTGGTCATTCTGGACAAGGACTGGGTGCTAAAAAGATATAAAGTAACCTGCAATGTACCCTATCAGGAACAGGAATGTAAATCATGGTGCCCAAAGGGAAAAGGGAAAAAAAGAAAGTGACTGCCAAAGAGGCAGGCTGGGAGATGGGAGGGAAACTAGGGACTTTGGTGGGCATTGGTGAAGGATGTATGCTCGAACAGTCTATGCCTGAAACTCAATCAGGCATAACCTAGTAATTCACAGTGAGTCAGTTAAAAACATTTAAAACCTTAAAGCAAAAACTGTTAGAAACCCAAAAACAGAAAAAGAAAAGAAGAAGAAGAAAAGGAAAAAGGAAAGGAAAGGAAAGGAAAGGAAAGGAAAGGAAAGGAAAGGAAAGGAAAGGAAAGGAAAGGAAAGGAAAGGAAAGGAAAGGAAAGGAAAGGAAAGGAAAGGAAAGGAAAGGAAAGGAAAGGAAAGGAAAGGAAAGGAAAGGAAAGGGAAGGGAAGGGAAGGGAAGGAAAGGGAAGGAAAGGAAAGGAAAGGAAAGGAAAGGAAAGGAAAGGAAAGGAAAGGAAAGGAAAGGAAAGGAAAGGAAAGGAAAGGAAAGGAAAGGAAAGGAAAGGAAAGGAAAGGAAAGGAAAGGAAAGGAAAGGAAAGGAAAGGAAAGGAAAGGAAAGGAAAGGAAAAGAAAGGAAACGAAAGGGAAGGGAAGGGAAGGGAAGGGAAGGGAAGGGAAGGGAAGGGAAGGGAAGGGAAGGGAAGGGAAGGGAGGGGAAGGGAAGGGAAGGGAAGGGAAGGGAAGGGAAGGGGAGAAAAGGAAAGAAAAGAAAAGAAAAGAAAAGAAAAAAGAAAAGAAAAGAAAAGAAAAGAAAAGAAAAGAAAAGAAAAGAAAAGAAAAGAAAAGAAAAGAAAGAAAAAAAAAGAGGGAGAGGAGGGGGAGGGGAAAGGAGAGGAGGGGAGGGGAGAGGAGAGAAGAGAATAGGGGCAAATAGCAACACATTTGCCTACAAGGCCTTAAGCGAGCTGTTCTGAGAAATCTCCAACACAGATACTCCTTCTGGATGGTCCCTGCGGCTACTTTCTTCCACTCTTTTGGTCCTTTGCCCCTTTCCCTTACTACTGATGACCTTCCCTGCCCTCCAGACTTTCCTATCTAAATCAGAATTCTTGACTGGAGGCCAGAGTCAAAGAGAGCCACAGGTAACGCTTATATAAACTGGGGGAGAAGCATAACATGAGATTTAGGGTCCAGCAAGTAAGATAGGGTGTGGGGGCATCACAGGAAGGAAATCAGTCTGAAGGGGGCAATGGTCAGGAAAAGGTTGAAAGTCATTATTCTCAATGATGGTGCTAGGCTATTCTCTTGGGCCCCTCATCCGTGGGGTGCTAACAGTCTCCTTCTGTTGCCCACACAAAATTATTTCATCATATCTTACGGTTTTTCCTGCACTCTGTACATAGCTTCACTCTGTGCATAGCCTCATTAAATTCATCACCTTTTTTCTGTGTGTCCTTGGTTTTGCCTAAACAGGAATATGCACAGCATTTTTATTTTCCCTGAGTGTGCATAATTAGAAAAGCATGGCTCATACTTGAAATGTCCAAAAGTATGATGACAAAAGTAACATGTTTACCAAGAAACAAACTCAGATTTAAAAGATAACCATAAATTTAAAAAGAGTAAATAAATATATTACACTTTTTGTTCATAAAAATTATGTCCCCGTTACCACTTTACCACTCCACAAGACTCTCTCAGGTATTTTAAACATGTCTATTTAATGATTGTCATAAAGCAGAGAGGAAAAAGAGGAAGGAAAAGAATTCTTAGCCCTAACTCTTCATTCTGCTTATCTTTCACCATGTATGTCAATTTCATACTTCTGATTAGCCTAACTTCCTCCCACCTCGCCCTCACTCCTACCTCACAGGGGGAAAAAAAAGGCAAGTGAAGAATTCAAATGAACAACACAGAACACTGATCTTAAGTCTGTTTTGTTTTAAATCTGACCTAAATTCTGGTTTATAAACGAAGAAACCCAGAAAAGCATAACTATTTATGACCAGCAGATAAACTCTTTAGTACTCTCCTATTTCTTTGAAGTCTCATTAAAGAAGTAATGTCTTTATCATAGCATTTTTAGATGGTGGAATCTTACATGTGACGTTTTTATGGTCTTCTCTCATCATCTGTTCTGTAAGGGGATGAGAGCTAATTTTAACAGCCTGGTGTAATAAAGGCTAGACGACAACTCTATAAACTGTGAAGCTCTATTTTCTGTTTTATTAACCTAACATTGGCTTACAAAACTGTTTAGGTTTTAAGAGTACAAATTTACATATCTTCAAATATAGGTTAATACACCACAGCGGATAGGGCATCTGCCTTGCACACAGATGACCCTGGTTCGATTCCTCCGTCCCTCTCGGAGAGCCTGGCAAGCTACCCGTGGCGTATTCAATATGCCAAAAACAGTAACAACTAGTCTCACAATGGAGACATTACTGGTGCCCGCTAAAGCAAATCGATGAACCATGGGATGGCAGTGCTACAGTGCTACACCATGTCCACCACCAAAGTTCCAATTATACCTCCACCAACATCCATTCAACCCTTTCTACCTATTCCTCCCAAGCAACCAAATTTCTTTTCCTCTGGTAACCAGCATTTTGTTGGTAGAATCTAGAGTTGCATTTCTTCTTTTTGTTTTTTATATCCTACACGTGAGTGATATGATATGGCATGTGTTTTTCTCTTTTTGACTCATTTACTTGGCATAATCACCTCAAGCTTTCATCCATGTTATCCCAAATGGCAGGTTTCTAGATGTAACCTGTGAAATGGCAACTCAGAAAAGTGTAGTTCCACAGTTGATCCACCAGAGGGAGCAAGAGCACCAATTAAAAAACCGCAGTAGCCACTTAAGAGCTTTTTAAGGCAAAATTTCATAAATAAGATTTTTTCACAAATTGTCAGAATTACATGAGCTGCTTGTTAAAAAACACTAATTCTCAGAATTTCTCAAATTTATAAAAGGGAGTTTTATTCCATGCCTTAGTATTTCTTATAGAACTTATATTTGAAAGGAACCATTTACAGCTTCTAAAGACCTACTAAATTATACCAAACACAGGAATGGACAAATACATATCAAATATTGCCCATGGTAGTATGTGGTAGTAGAATTCATACACTTATATAGAAAAATTTACTAGTAAATAGAAATATATATTTCACACATTTTAGTATGATAAATATTAACCACACATTTGAAATTTTCTATAAAATAAATTATGATCCAAATTGTTGTTTTGTTTTGTGTTTTGAGGGTACCTAGTAGTACTCCTGACTTACTTCTGGCTTTGTGCTCAGGGGTCAGTCCTGGTGATGTTTAAAGGACCACATGTGATGCTCAGCTGCATGCAAGGCAAGTACCTCTCATGGCCCTTTTACTTCCATGTTACCCCAATGTCTTACCAAATTCCAAGGTTTCTTGATTTTACTTCCCATTTTTTAAAGTTTTTTAATGAAGTCACCATGAGATACACAGCTAGAAAGCTGTTCAGGATCAGGTTTCAGTCATACAATGACCTAACACCCATCCCTCCACCAGTGACCATTTCCCTCCACTAGTGTCCACCAATGACCCCCACATCCCTCCTGCCACCACACACACACACACACACACACACACACACACACACCAATTTCTTTTTAAAATTTTCTTTCTTGATCTCTCTTGTCCTTGTTGCCCTTGGTTTATCTGTCACAGACCATTGCACCATGAATGCCTCCTTTTCAGATTCCCATCTCCCTCTCTATTACAGTCTGCTGTGGTATGTCATCCGAACATACATGTCCAAACAGATTTTGGCTAATCTACATGTTTCGTCATAAGAAACCACCTCAAACCTTTTGCAAAATGCACACAGATGTTTATCCATTTCCCACGCATTTGCACAATCTCCTCTTCCTTCATTCTTTCTGGGTGAAGAAGGGTGGCCCCTCTGTACCATGTGACTCTGCCCCCACTTCTGTACCTTTCCATAAGCCATCCCACCTCCCTCTTCACCATGCTTCACTTCCCTGCCTCCTCATCCACCCCTGACGCCTCAGATCAAAGGATCATTCTCCTTTGAACTCCATAATACCTCCAAGAAAATTTAAGAATTAATGTCCCTGCATTTTAATGAGAACAATGTTTCTATCTTATTATAATTCTTCATCTGGATCTCTTTGAGAAACAGAAAATAAATGAACCTTTGTGGGTTTTTTTTTTGGGGGGGGGGGGTAGGGTGCTCCCAGTGGTGCCAAAGAAATATTCCTGGTGAAGCACAGTGGGTAGGGCATTTGCCTTGCACGCAGCCGATCCGGGTTCGATTCCTCCATCCCTCTCGGAGAGCCCAGCAGGCTACCGAGAGTATCCCGCCCGCACGGCAGAGCCTGGCAAGCTCCCTGTGGCTTATTCGCTATGCCAAAAACAGTAACAACAAGTCTCACAATGGAGACGTTACTGGTGCCCGCTTGAACAAATCGATGAACAATAGGACAACAGTGCTACAGATGCCAGGCCTGATGGTTTGATACTGTGACCTGGCAATGTGGAGCTTTTCCATCTCTATGTTAATGGGGACCACCTGCACCACATCTGATGCTGCTGGATAAGGAGGCACCAGGTGGTGCCAGGAATCAAACTCAGGGACTCGCATATGACAGGCAACACTCAACCTCTTTGATCTCTTTCTACAACCCTGACATTCCTTTTTTATATCAGTACTACTTATCATTTGGAAGGCCTCTTATAGGTATTTGAGATTTTGTTAATAATACTAAGCCAGAGGCAAGACCATGTCAGGTACATATAACATTTACCACGCATTTGGAACATACCCTCCTCTGAAAAGCTAAAGTCACCTGTATAATTGTAAAGATGAGATACAGAGAGGAGAAATTGCATTCAGCTAGAGAGATCAGAGAATGTCCTCCTTGTAATGTATTTCTCAGTGTTTCCCTTCCCTTTCCACCTACTCTCTACAGTCTGTCCTATTGCAGGCCCCCTGAGAGGCCCATTGTCATTATCTTCCAGCGGGGACGGAGCTCACCCTGGGCTCACAGGCTGTGTTGACTACCAGCTTATTCCTTCTGAGATCATCACTCCTGTTCACTCCACCTTTTTCATCTGCCCACCAGGTAATACTCTCCATAGAGTCTGCCAACACAGAATATATATATATATATATATATATATATATATATATATATATAGCTCATCATTAATATCTTGTTTGGGACTTGGGTTGATGATAGCTTGTTACCATTTTCACTAAAGTTTTAAATAGATAAGAATAGTGGCAATACCATCATCTTAAACCTCAGCAGGACAGATCTTGAATTCCTTTTCAACAAACCATGCCTTCTTTCGTAACTGTATCATTCACATGATGAGTGCTATGTGAAAATCAATAACTACATGCTTATTGATTCTTTCACTAACTTAAAAACTCTCTGTAGACAAAGGCTATCTAGTTAACTAAATAATAATGTGTAAGCTTAGATTGATCAGTATTGTACCAAGAAGTTAGGACCTGAATAAGAGAGGAGCGACAATATATTATATCACTTTATGTTCACATCACTGAAGGGTAAGCTATAATCTCAACTTTGGCCATGATTTAAAAAGGCAAAATATAGAATTTTTCAAGAAAAACATATTTATAACTTTTGATATTTTATCTATGTGACTAAGTGCTTTATATGCCTTGCTTTCTATTAGTCACAGTATGTAGGTCTGCTATGCTGTGGTGATTATCAAAGGTTACTTCATATTTTATGCCACATCATTCCCTGTTTACTTCCAGCCCTTAGTCATCGTAGCAGAAATAAGACCACATAAATAGAGTTTGATATTTTTCTGTGGGGGAAAAAAATGAATGTCATAGACAGGGCAGAAAAAAAAGAAAAATGAAGAGGGAAGCAAAACAAAAACCAATTAGCTCAGCCAGTTCTTTATAGAGCCTTGGTACAGATCAGGCATAAGGAAGATGCCTAATGAAAGAGGGAACAGGCTGTAGGCAATTCCTTAATATAACATATCTCCCAATTCCACAGTGCCAAGGCAATTTATCAACATAACCGACAACCGAATGTGAGAGCTCACAGTCAATTTTTTATAACAGAAAAATGTTCATTGTTTTCTCCTGTGATCACATGATAGTGCCTTGAAATCATGAGAATCTCTTCATTGACAATTCAAACTATCAAAACAGTTTCCGTGAAATAAAATATTCTTGATAGTAATATCAAAGTTTGTCTAAGTGATTCAATCATTTCTGTTTTATGATAGTTCAAAATGAGATTAAACTGATTCAATTTACCGACTGAAAAAATATATGAAAATTATCATATTGGACAAGTACTAAAAAAAATTTAAGTTGGTCATGCTTTATAGATCTTTCAAAGTGTTTTCTCCCTTTTTAATATATATGTGGAGCAGGCGTTGTTCATTTAATTATAGTCTAATGTGGACAACTTTGGTCTCGTGATAACATTGAAAGGGCAAACCAGAGAAGGAGCGAACTACAAATCAATCAAGTTCAAGTCCACATTTTCACTGCTTGTTCTAGACTTCCAATGAGCATGTATAGTCCCATGTTATGGAAATACAATTTACCCATAAGCTTGTTCTTCTATTCTTTATTTTCATAGTTTCATCTCTGCCTGCAAGACAAAACCAGTTTTTCCAGAACCAGACTCCACATTTTCTAGCATGGATTCTTTCTTCAAGGTACAGTTTTGTTTCTGTAAGCCATATGTGTCCAGACATAAGTCCCAGAAAACGTATTTTATCACATTTTCCTGCACAGCATTTTCTTTTATTGCTCTACCATCCATACTCCACTCTGTTGCCAGCACAGTTGGAAGTCAATTTATCATTTTTATTTGGGCACAATAGCCAGTTTACATTGCCACATTTTAACCATTTAACCCCAGAGTTAGATACTAGATGCTCTTCACTGTACATAATAAATAAGGAAAGACCACTAAGGAACCCAGTTAGTGATGCTTGATGCTAATGCTTTCAATACCCTGCAATAGCCATCATTTAATGATCATATCAGCAGTACCAAAAGCAACATATTTGCCACTATGATAGCGCAGGTAGGGTGTTCGCTTTGCACATGGTTCTCCGTCCCTCTCGGAGAGCCTGGCAAGCTACCTGTGGCGTATTCAATATGCCAAAAACAGTAATAACAAGTCTCACAATGGAGACGTTACTGGTGCTCACCCGAGCAAATCGATGAGCAACGAGATGACAGTGACAGTGACAGATTAGAAACTATAGATTTAAGATAGACACTCTTCATTAAGCTTCATAAAAGGGTGTTAGTCCTCTTAATTTTTAAGCACCCACTAAAACAGAACTGTTACTGAATATGGAGCACTGATGGCTTGAGTGTATAGAATCTTGTTCTATTCCAGGTGGACCTCTCACCTTCTTCCTCCATTGTGACTGTTGCACTAAGTTGGACTCACACCCTTGAATGCAGGCCCCAAAATCACACCAGCTGAGCCAGGATCACATTTGACAGCAATGAAGGGTGGGTTTCTGAGTCCAAAGCTGCATCCCCAAGCCCAATATGTATTTTTATTTATAGGTGATATCAGGGTTTGTTTCTCCTGTTCTCTTATGTCAATTTTTCCATTACACAGGTATAGTTTTGAATCCAATTCTATAAAATTCTTTATTGTTTTCTAAAAAGTCTTTCTCACATATCCATATTCATAACTAATTTAGTTTTCCTTGTTTTCGTTTGTTTGGGGGCCGCACATGGTGATTGCTCAGCAATTACTCCTGGCTTTACACTTAGGAATCACTCCTGGCAGGTTCCGGGGAACTTATGAGATAGGACCTGGGTCAGTCATGTGAAAGGCAAACACTCTATCCACCATACTCTCTCTGGCCCCTAGTTTTCTTTCTTAAACAACATATATTTTCTTTTAGGAATGTGAACAATTAAAGTTGTTTTAATTTATAGTCTGTATCAGCGTCATTGAACTACAATGAAAATAGCTTAATTTTTTTTTCAGAAATCTAAAAGCCTTACAGTTTTTCAAACTATGATCAAATACTCCCTCTCACTCAATAATTCTGGCTCTCGCTCTCTCTCGTTTCTCTTGCTCTTGCTCTCATTTCTCTTCAGGGCTAGCTTACTTGACAACTTCTCCAGGCCTTGCTATCTAAAAACTTTGCCACTCTCTCCCTCCTATAAATTCTTGTCTCTATTTGTCAATTCAATCAAAGACTTTATTGACAAGGCCCAGAAAGATTGGAGAACAACTAATAAAAGTAGTAAAACAGGTTTAATGCAAACCTTAACAAACAAGTTTGACTGACATTTACAAATAGCTTTAGTAACAAAATGTCATAAAAGTCATTATACTCAGATGCTCAGATATTTGTGACACATTTCCTTGTATGTCCCCCCAAGTGAGCTTTTTTTTTTTTTCTTTTTGAGTCATACCTGGCAATGCACAGGGGTTACTTCTGGCTCTGCACTCAGGAGTCACCCCTGGCGTTGCTCAGAGAACCATATGGAATGCTGGGAATCCAACCCGGGTTGGCTGCGTGCAAGGCAAATGCCCTACCCGCTGTGCTATCGCTCCAGCCTCCATCCCCCAAGTGTTTTTATATATTTAGAATGTATTACCATCAGGGTGATTCCAAAGGTGTGCATAACATACCCTAAAGCCCCAGATGAGATAGCTTCAAATGACCTTTGAACTCTGAGCTCTCCTTCAATATTGCCTCCATATTATCCACAGCAATGTATTTCCATATTTTGTCATCAGTACCATTGCCACCACCGTGCAGTTGGCCTAGTCTGAGCCCTGACTTCCGTTGCAAAGTTGTTGTTCTCTGTCTATAATAGGCCCAGATGCTATTCTGACCACAGCATCTCACCATTCCTATCAATGAAATTTCCTCTAATCAACAAGATGAATTACAGCATTAATGCTGAACATGCCTCTCCCAAAGCACATTCTGCTCAGTAGCATTTATGGAACTGAACTGTGACTCTTATTTCAGGCCAAAAAAAGATCAAGTCTGACCTTTGCTCTGTACTGTTTTTTTTTTCTTTTCTGAGGGGCCAGGGATAAAATTGTACTGGGCCCTGTATATTTTAAAATCATTGTGATTTACTTCCGAGATTGTATTATTCTTATACAATTTACTGAATGGCATTCATCATTTTATCCGCCCCCTTTTAGCAATGATATAATCTCTCTAAGTCTTCCTTCCTCAGTGCCAGCTCCTAAATAATATCTAACAAATATCCCTTACTTTGTCTGAAAATAGTCTTCCTAAAGCTGGTTTTATTAAGATTCACTGTGGCTTTGTTTCTGCATGACAAATGAGTTTGATTCCAATTATTTTCTTAAAAGGAACTGTGTGGAACAAAAAAAAATCTCATAAAATAATATAAATGCCAAGTAGTCCCTATTACTTATGATCTGACAAATGTAGAGATGCAGATTGTCCATATAGTGCTCAAAGGTACTCATAGAATACTGTGCTATTAGAGCAATGATGTAAAGAATAAAATTGGGAGGGAGACAGAAAGATAGTACAAGGGGTCAGGGACCTGGCTTTCATGCTGCCAACCTGGAATCTATCTCTGACACATCATGGTCCCCGAAGCATCTTTGGAAGCAGCTCTGGAGACCCACGAGCAAGGCCAGTGTGGCCCAGGCAATCCCAACGCCTCTGGACCCCGACAGCATCATGTACTTGGGGGTCTCGGTTGATCCACAGGCCCACTTGGCTGAGAATCATCAAAAAAGAATAAAGTTAGTCTAAGCATTAGTGTTTAGTGTTATATTAGTGTTATATGTTTGAAATATAACATTGCTTATTTTATTGGGCTCATCAAGAAATTCTCATTATAAGAAACTGTAAGAAAACAATGTAAGCCATATAAATGGACACATAAGCCATGCTTGCTTTCAAACTACATTCTGTGACCTCAGTGTTTAGCCCTCCAATAATATCCTTTTGTGTGTGTATGTGTGTGTGTGTGTGTGTGTGTGTGTGTGTGGTGGTGTGGGGGAGGGGTGATGAGAATAATGCACTGAAGTATTCAGGACAATAGTTTTATGGGGGAAAAAATTCTACTCCTGTCCCTGACGCCCAAAATTAACTTTAAGCAAGTGCATGATCCAGCATAATGGCCAGAATTATCCGCTTTCTGGGCTTTCAACTAACAAAGCAAAGGAAAAAAATGAGATGCACAAAGCTTATATGGGGTCAAAGTCAAAAGGAAGGGGAACAAAACGTGTATTTATTAAAACTTTCTATGTGCTGGGTGGGCACTGTGCTAAAACTCACCATTACTGTTCTCTTAATCGTTACAACTGTTCTAAGAGGATTGTTATTCCTCTTATTCTAAAAAGGCAAACATTGTGGGGATGGTGTTGGTGGGGAAAAATGTCTCATCTCGAGTCAGACATTTACTTGATTGGAGATCCTTCACGGGAAGGGAGATGCGTGCTGAAAGTAGACTAGAGACTGTACAGGATGGCCACTCAATATCCCTATTGCAAACCACAACACCCAAAAGGAGAGAGAGAGAACAAATTGGAATGCCCTGCCACAGAAGCGGGGTGGGGTGGGCGGGATGGGATTGTGGGGTGGGAGGGATGCTGGGTTCATGGGTGGTGGAGAATGGACACTGGTGGAGGGATGGGCTCTCGAACATTGCATGAGGGAAAAACAAGCATGAAAATGTGTGAATCTGTAACTGTAACCCTCACTGTGACTCACTAATTAAAAAATACATTTAAAAAAATGTTTACAATAACAACAACAACACAAAAGAGTGAGACATTTACTTTCCCTTCTCTGAACAGAGTGGTTAGGAGCACAGGCCTGGCATCAGCCTGTCTGCTGCCTGCCGGCTCTGAGCCCTTGAGAGGTCCATGTGACCTGCACCATTATTCCGCAACCCATCAAGCAGATTCCTGTCACTCAAGTTTCAGAGTCTCATTTACCTACAGAAGTTTCCGGCAGCACAGATATGCAGGTAAGTCTAGTTTTCATTTTGCTCTTCTAACCTGGTTTGCTTTATGAATGCAGCAAAGGTATAGCTAGAAATTTATAAAAATCATCCAAAAAGGAAAATACAGAGTTCAAAAGCAGAAGGAAAAAGTGTCATTTTCTGTACCATTCTTTTTTTTTTTTTAAGTACCTTTAACATACTAAAAGGATGTGGGCCTGAATGATAGTACAATGGGTAGGGCATTTGCTTTGCAAACAGTCCTACCTGAGTTCGATCCCCAGCATCCCATACGGTACCCCAAGCCTGCTAGGAGTGATCTCTGAATGTAGAATCACTAGCAAACCCCGAGCACCTCTGGGTAAACCACCGCCCCCCATGTCCCCACAGGAAAAAATTAAAATTATTTTCTTCAGTGTATCTCTCAACTTGTTATGGTATCTTTTATTTGCTATCTATATCAAAGTTGAGAAAAATTATTAAATATTAGCATTAATTTTTATCATGTGCAATGTGTGTTTAGAATGCAAAAAACATAACAATTTTCAGTTTAGATTCACCCACCTCTCAACCTGATATATTTTATGTCACATTCTCTATCTGGGGACATTGCCTGCATCTCAACCTGAGGTATGCATTCTCAGCTTTTTCCTCTCTTAAAACTCAGGTCCTTGAAAGCTTTGCAACTGTCCACATGGTGATTCAATAAAAGAATAAATTAAAAAAAAACTCAGGTCCTTGGGGCTGGAGTGATAGCACAGCAGGTAGGGCGTTTGCCTTGCACACGGCCAACCTGGGTTCGATTCCCAGCATCCCATATGGTCCCCTGAGCACTGCCAGGGGTGATTCCTGAGTGCAGAGCCAGGAATGACCCCATGCATCGCCAAGTGTGACCCAAAAAGCAAAAAAAATAAATAAATACAAACTCAGGTTCTCTCTTAAACACATATCTGTCTCTCTCTCTATCTGTCTATCTCTTTCCCAATTTCACTAAATAAATTTCTCTAACCAAAACTAATTTTCCTTCAAAAAATAAAAATAAAAGTAGGATACAAACATAGGGACACAGAGATAGTACACTCATTAAAGAACATGCTTAGCAAGCTCCCAACCTGATTCAGTTTCTGGCATTAAATGCTGCCCCAAGTATCATTGGGTATATTCCAAGAGGCACCCAGCACAGCCAGGATGGCCTTTAGCCCAGTATCACATGGCCTGTGCAGCATCGTATCCTTGGGGCCTTACATTGAACCACAGATCCAGTTGGCTGAAAATCACCAGTGGGGCCCTGGGGCCTCCTGAACACTGTTGGCAGACCAATCCCCCAAAATAAAATGCAAACATGAAAGTGTTGTGGGCAATAGTATAGTGGTTTGCGTGCTTGCCTTACATGCAGCCATCCTGGGTTCAAATCCTGGCACCAAATATGGTCCTCCAACCCCGCACCATGGAGTGATCCCTGAGTGCACAGGCAGGGGTAAACCCTAAGCACCACTGGTTAAAGGGGGAAAAAAATTTACTTCCATGCAGTATCACCAAATATACACTATTGCTATTCATAACTTATACGTGTGTCATAGTGCGTTTGGACTGGAACACAATAGTGACTCTGCACAAAGCTGTTCTCTGTGAGCACTGTCTCTACCTTGCTGATGAGGAAGGAAGGAATGACAGGAAAAGGAACTATGGGTTTCCTTCTCTTCCTCTTTTCCTCTTCTCTGTTGGATTTTCCATGTAAGTCACTAGCGAGTACGAGGCACTGACTAAGGAAAGAAGGATAAAGTTCTTTGGGTACGCATGCTTCTCGGGTCACCATTGCCTCTGAACCAAGATCTGGTTTAAACAGCAGGGATGACCTCTGAGAGATGTTGGCGCGCCCCTTTTCTCAGTAATTGGATGTAAAATGCTTAGCCTGGAGTTTTCTGGGGCTTCCAGTAGTGTGGGAATTCTGCTTTTATGGGATGTCACAAGCATTATGTATGAGTGAGCAATAAGAAACAACAAGCATGCAGATATCACCCCTGACCTGCTCATGCTCTATTGTCCCACAGATTCCACTTTCAAAGCACAGTTCACAGGAAGAAAAGAGCAGTGCCTTAATCCCAGATCAGGGTGTGTGAACTGAAACTCAGCCACAGCACCATTCCCATGCTCTTCCCCATCTAGAATTATTCACAGACAAGCTTCATTTTAAAGAGAGGAGGGGCAGTGTTGAGAGAGAGATGCTTACACAATTTTTTTAATTGCACACAAAAGTGTACAATTTCCAAAACTTATCTTGTGAACCAATGTCACCTCAATGAAAAAGAAACTTAATTTTATAAAACAGATGTAGCCTTTAAGTGCATGTGTGTGTGTGTGTGTGTGTGTGTGTGTGTGTGTGTGTGTGTGTGTTTCCAGGACTAGCCTCACCGATTTTTACCAAATATTTAATGGTGGATTCTATCATTTGTATTTTTGACAAGCTCCCTGTGATTATGATGAACTTCCGTGCTGAGAAATTTTATACTAGAGTAATTCCAAGCTCCTGAATTATGATGTTCTTTCTAAGCACAAATCCCAGAATTCAACTGCTTTTCTTTCTCTGATTTATTCCATAATCTAACCCTAAGGAAAGGGTCCAGAGTGGTAGGAGTAACAGAGGCAAAGGAAGAAACCCTGGTGGACTCAGGGTTTGTACATAAGATGACGTCACCTGCTTGACGGCTCATGGACTCCTGGTTTTCCTCACCCCCACCTCTCAATATATTTTTACATCCATAGTCTGGGCATAAAATAAACTCTCAGTAAATCAAGGAAGAAGCAATGATAACAAAGCAAAAAGAGAGGGAAATACAGCTCAAGTACACTGCCCTCCAACCACCAGTTCAGCTGGCAGAAGCCTGTCTCCATTCCAACAGCCTGAGACATTTGCTTATTTGCTTGTTAGTTTCAGGGGGTCTTCCAAGAGGTGCTAAGAAGGCCTAGGGACCCACAAAGATTCTCAGCCAACCAGGCTGCTGGGTCATTCAAGAGTCCAAGGAAGTGATGCTGTGTAGCCTCCAGTGCTGGACATTACCTGATCCCCCCTGAAGGTAGTAGAGGCCCCCCCACCCCCAGAACACATCCCAGAGACTTCAGAGCTGCACTCGATGCAGGGAGATACAGTTCCAAAAATCAAACTGGGTTTGGCATATCCTGTTGTACTTATCTACTTGCGCCCAGCCTGAACAAATTGAAGGACAAGTCAAATGCCCACTAGAATTTCTGGGAGGGATCCACGTTCCCCTCCCATAGAAAAATCTCTCACCATAAGCTCTCCAGCTCTCCATCCCTATTTTTGCAACACCACAATAAACTGTCTGACAGATAATCTCCAGCCCCAAGTAATGCTTTCTCTTCCTGCCTAACTGCCTGATTGAACTTGTTTCCTCCTGGGAATCTTTTTTTTTTTCATCTTAAATATACCACCTCGGGGGAAGGGGGGATGTATTTCGTGATTCTTGGTGGTGGAATATGTGCATTGGTGAAGGGATGGGTCTTTGAGCATTGTATAACTGAGACTTTAACCTGAAAGCTTTGTAACTTTCCACATGGTGAATCAATAAAAGAATTAAATATATATATATATATATATATATATATATATACCACCTCGCTAAATGACTGCAATAATACAGATGGGAAGAAGTCATGAGAAAAAGAGGGAGAGAAAGAGAGAGAGAAAGAGAGAGGGAGAGGGAGAGAGAGAGAGAGAGAGAGAGAGAGAGAGAGAGAGAGAGAGAGAGAGATTTACTATAAGTTCCTAGTATGGTAGTCAGTGATTTGGAACCTTATACATTGACTCTCAATCCTAATTCATTTTTAATACTCATCCAAGAAGGTTCCAGAAATATCCTAACTCAAGACCTGTGGCAGACCCATGTGAAATATTTTCATGATGCCACAGGGCATCAAATAATAAGATTATTATCAAATCAAATAATATTTCTTATTTGCACTTCCTCATGTTTGAGCAGCCCATCTCCTTACATTATCTAAACCCATCCCTCAATTCTGCACATCTGTCTCCTTTACCTTAATTAACCAGACAATAGAGGGCAAGATAATAAGTAAGACCCCACCTTTGGAAGTGCATAAGAGAAACTTACTGTGAGTACTGCTCATAATAAATTTTTGTCCATGTCTAAAAACTTATTTTGCTCATTTTCCTATGATTGAATCCCCATTTAAGCACTTGCCTTGCTTGCAGTGACTGTGGTTTGAATCTCTGGCATGGCATATGGTGCCTTGAGCACCTCAGGGGTGACTTCTAAGCACAGAGCAAAGAATAGCCAATGAGATCCATTGGGTGAGTACCAATATCCATACCACCACCATCACCAAACAATAAAGCCTATTTCCTGGAATTCTGATATTCTACCTTCAAGCAGATTTCCTTGATTCCAATTGTAGCCACCTGCCTACAAATCCCAGTATTAAGTTCCACAAACACACAGTTCAGAAACTGGTGTCATATTTTTGTCCTTCTTTCCTGTGAATTAGCTTTCTGTAACCACCAATGCTAAAAGCCCTTCGCCTTCACCACCTGTGTACTGCCCATCTGACAAGACTTACAATATTGACTCTCATAGAAAGGATTCTCCCTTAGTTCCAATAGTGGGTCTCTCCCAAGCTCTGTCCATTTCCTGTGAGTCTATTAGAGCTTCTCCCTAAGTGTTTTGAAGCCTTCAACTCACTCTGCACAGATGGAGAGTAATGGAGAGAAGAAAAAGGCAAGAGAGAATACACAGTCTACCTTTAGTTGTAAGGGAATGGTCAATAACTTCAAATTAGTAATGATAACATACCCTGAACAATTATAGGAATTAATTTTGGGGCTGGAGAAATAGCACAGCAGGTAGGGCATTTGTCTTGCACACAGCCGACACGGGTACAATTCTCAGCATCCCATATGGTCCCCTGAGCATCGCAAAGGATAACTCCTGAGTGCAAAGCCAGCAGTAACCCCTGTGCATTGCCAGGTGTGAACCAAAAAAGCAAAAAAAAAAAAAAAATTCTACTCTCCTAAAATCATAAAGAGAGTTCAATGCTGATGCTAGGTTATCTCAATTGTTTTGTTCTTACCAACTATCACTACCATTCCATTGTAAAGTTTTACAAAGTTGTAAAGTGCACACTGAATTTTACTCATATTTTTTTTATCCCAAACTGTTAGTCATTGACTACTCCCTGGTTTGATCAGAACCCTGTGGCATCATGAAAAGCTCTTAGTTAGTTTACAATGTAGGTAGTTTAGATAGTTTCTGGTGTATGTCTAATAATACCTAGTTGCACACACACTCAGGTGCAGATGAGAGGCTCAAAATCTAATACACTGGTCTGTAACTGAGAACTGCGCAGTAAAGTGAAGCTGATAGGCCCCAGAATTTCCTCACAAAGACCATGCTTCATGCTCCTTTACATTTTGAGGTGAATCAAGATGACTTCCTGGCACTGGGTAACCATAATGGCAGTGTGGTTCACAGTTCCAACTTCGGGTCATAGCAAGTATCAGAAGTGACCTCCTGATCTGAACGTGGAGTCTGCCCAGCTCATCCTGGGAAGTGCTTCCAAATGGGCTAGCTAGATGGTTTTCTACCATATGGGTGGCTAGAGTTTAAAAAAAGGCCAAATATCTGCCCCACAGTCTTACTGAACACAGAACTCTTGCTGGATCTGTGCTAAGGAAAAGGATGGATAAGCTGTGCTGCCGATGCCCAGGAAGACTAGATGCAAGGCGGAAAACAGAAGCATATGACTAACATACATAAGGTGTGAGAAGTTTCAGGAAATGAATCCCCATAAAGGTGATTTTTGAGCATAACTTCAAATCAATAGTTCAGAAAAAAGATCAGTGTGGTCTACTAAGAAAGAAGATTGGTTGCCATGGCTGATTTCCGTCATTTGAAAAATGACTCTAGTGGTCATAGTGAGAATGTAGAGGAGAGAGGAACAAGGCAGCAGTTTCCTAGATTTGAATCTGAAAAATTGATATTTTGATAGAAATGCAATACCATAACTACTGTATTAATATATCCATGGTAACAGACACCAGCAGAGACACAGAGAATTGAATGGTGAAGCATTTTTTACTACTTCAAACTCTAGATCTTGATAAAATTTTCATGCCCAGTTAATGGGAAATAACAAAAGACTATATTAAGAACTGTTAACAGTTCACCCTGGTGAATTAGTTCATTTTTTAACAGAACTTCAATTTTTTCCCTTTTAAAGGTCATAAAAATGAATTCATCATCTTCCCAAGAAGATTTGTTCATCTCAAGATCTTGTCAATTCTATAGAGCTGGCTACAGTGGAGACATTCTAAATCTTTTACCTAATGGGGCTGATAATTTTAATGACTTTTGAAATGAGGCATGATTTATACCTGCATGTTTCAAATTATGCTGGGGGATGAACTAAAAAAAATATCTGTCTGGTTACAGTTATGTGCATTTCTTTCAGATTAAGTTTGATCAAGATTTTATTTTAATAAAAAAATTCATTTGTGTGTGTTTTTAATTTTCACTTATTTCTTAAGTACTAAGTGCATAGGCTACTTAAGAGCAAAAGATTCCCAGATGTGTATGTTAACATTCTAGTCGTACTAAAAAGGAAACAGACAATAAACAATTGGTTATAGAGTAATAGGAAGTGGTAATTCTGTGTAGGAAGTGGAAAAGCAAAACATGATATGCGGGTATCAAGAGTGTGGTGAATTTTTATGGAAGGTGCTTTTTAGTAGACAGTAAGCAGCATAGGCCTCATAAAGTCACAATAAAAACTGAATCAGTCTAACTTTGGAATATGTTTGTGTGAAATATGAGAGATACACTGTAGCCAGTTCATCTGAAAAGCATGTGCAATCCTCAGAGACTGCCACAAGCCAAGAACATTATGCTCAAGCAAGTTATAGTAGATCCTATTCCCTTGTCCCTGGGTTCATTAGGAACGTAAAATCATACCTTCCCTGTAAAGCTGATTCACTGTAGAAACATAAAATAAAGGCACTCCTTGAGTTATCGTAACAGTATATTTGGTGAAAATGAGATTTTAGTGGATAATCCCAGAATATTTCATCAGGGAACTGCTTGCTTCTCAGGTGTTCATCCAAACCAACCCACACTCCATCAGAAGTCCAGGACTAGGGACCAGAATGAAATTCACATCCTAGTAAGACTGTTATTGGTATGAAAAGTCATTTTAGTCACTTCACTTTTTAAAAAAAAAATTTTTATTAATTCACCGTGAGGTACAGTAACAAAAATCTCATGTTTGAACTTGAACATACGGTCAAACACCCATCCCTTCCACCACCAAAATCCCCAGATTCCCCCCACCCTCACCCCATCCCACACCTCCTCCTGCCCGTTTGGCAGACAATTTGCAAAATATTCTTTCTCTACTTTAGTTACCCTTGATATCTCAAGACCAGTCCTACCACCCCCCATACTGCTGAAAATGAAATGCTAGACAATGTGTTTTGCATTGCTTGTTATGGATATAATATTATGTTGTGTGGCCGCAAGAGCAGCCACACACTCCAGGAATTTTAAGTTTTTAATCATCAGGGTCTGAAGAAATCGCTGCAGCATGTTTCTCAGATGGGACATTCATCTCTGTGTCTCTGGATGGTGGCCATGTAGGAGCTTAAGTAGACAGTGGGTGGATGTGACATCATCTCGGTGCCCCATCGGGGCGGGAGGGGGAAGGACAGCCTACTTCTCCCCTGTCCCTCTAGACTTGGAATTTGCATTACCTGGAACTCATACCTGGTGCTTCTCTCTGGCTTCTAGAAAATTGCGCCCAATAGAGCTCTTAGAGGGCAGGCAGAGGAACAACACCTGACCCCTTCTGGAGCAGCCCAGCAGAAAAGGCCTTTTGCAAAGTCCAGCAGAAAAGGCCTTTTGCAAAGTCCAGGGCCATCTCTGCCGCAAGTTGCTCAGGTCCGAGATTCATCTCTGTGCTCTCCGTCACTTGACTTTTATGCCTACCAATTAACAGCATCCATCTCCCCATCTTGACTGATTTCACCAAAACACATATGTAAGAGGTCATGCATTTGAAACCTATGAAGGCAACATAGCTGATCCAGCAAAATCAAGGTCAGGTTCCAATTAAAACTCACTGATTCTACCAAGTCTCTCAAAGAAGCTTTATCTCTGAATTTGTAACCAGTGATGATTCCCAGAAGCACATCTTAAATAACCGTTTAAAGCATTAAGGCATGGTGCTAAATGTAATAAAGACCTCAACCATCCTTTCACAGCAAGAAACAGTCTGAATAAGACTGTAAGGGTATAGCGAATCAATGTGTTTTTCAAAACGTTAGCTTCCGGGGGGGAGGGGAATGAGTAAACACTGAACATCAATGAAACATACATTCAGTCAATGAGGCTAAGACCCTGTGAAACGGGAGCTAGGCAGGCATTTATCAAAACTTGCTGTCATTTATGTATAGGTATGGAAGCACTTTATGGGGTACTTTGATTTGTTTTTTAATTAATGTAGGAGTACTGCTATTTATTCAGCTATTCATTAAGCTGATTTAATTGGGCATGAACTCCACACTACTTTTTTTTTCACACTACTTTTTTTTTTAATTTTTTAATTGAATATCCGTGAGATCAACCATTATAAAGCTGCTCAACAATTGGGTTTCAGTCATGCTTTGGATATGGCATCAGGACCCCAATTTTCTGGGCATGCACCCCTACCCTGCCTCCTACTGGCTTTATGAACCTCTAGTCAACTGACCTTTCTGTGCCTCATTGTGCCTCAGGTAAAATGGGCTAATGGTTCACTTCTCTTGCTGTGCTGTTCTGAGCATCTGCTGATGATGAGATAACATATTCATTCCTGGCCTAGCATGCTTACTCTGTCAGCAATGACGACAGAGCTGGTGATGGGATGTTGCACAGCTCTCCTCTCTCTGCCTCTGGAACACGGATTCTAGCTCTGGGACCCAAGCTGCCTACAAGTTTAGACTCCAATGTTGAGCAGCTGTGTGACCTTTGACCTGTTACGTAAATTCTCTGAGCCTCTGTTTTCTCCTCTGCAAAGTCAAAGAAACTACTCCATCAAATTCTTGGGGATTAATCAATTAAGTTAAATAAGTGTGTCAAGTTCTTATCCCAGAAATTAGTAATTAATAGTCAAATCATGTTAACTATTGTTAGTACTCCTTCATGTTATTACAGGACTTGAAGGGGGGTTTTTTGGTTTGTTTTTCGTCTGAATTTTTCCCTCTATCAGGTGTGATGTTTTCACACCTTAATCTAGAGAACAAAGAAAGGCTTTCTCTAAAACAGTCATTCTCTCATTAAGTGCATGAGTTGGATGTGCACAATTTCTCTGGCAGAAATTTTCAGGGATTCTACTTGCCTTGGAGTGTGTCAGCTGCTGTGGTTCCTGTTAAGATGAAAATCATGGTGGGTCTTCTCAGCTAATTGCCATTTAGTACACAGTCATATAAAACTTGATTTACTTAGTTGTTCCTAATTTTATCATTCGTCTCTTGAATCCTCCCTTGATGTCTTGTGACTACAAATGAATTTATTATGTATTACAAATTGTAGACAGTTGTTAGTACCTGTCACAATGGCCTGATAATAGCAGTATCATAAGTCTGTAATTCCCAAAAGATGATCTTTATTGGCTCTAAGGAATGATTTCTTCAAAAATAGATTTCTAGACCCAACCCCAAAATTACTAAATCAAAATTTTTGTAATGGAAGCCAGAGATATGTATTTCCATAATCCTCCCAAAATTTGGAAACTAGTATATTACTCCCTTCCTTAGGAGGGAGGTTTGGAAGGTTTTAATCAGCTGTGCTCAGGACTTACTCCTTGCTCTGTGCTCACCCCTGGAAGCGGTCAGGTGACCATATGGGATGCTGATGATGGAAAACCAATTACATGCAAGGTAAGTACTTTACTATCTGTACTATCTCTCTTGGCAAGAAGTCAATATACTTAATTAATCTAACAAAGAAAGTATAGAGTTTTGTAGAAGAATTTCCTAATTAAGCTAATGTAGTGACATTTGCTTTTAAGAGTTGCAATTAATCACTTAGTAGAAGATTATCTGATTTAGCCATTCACATCGCAATAAACACTCCTGGTAAATAATTTGAATTCAGAAGTTCTCATCCTAAAATCAAACACTACCAATAAGGCTTATTTTGGGTTTATTCTGGATAAACTCATGATAAGCCATTACTTTCTTTATAATTTTTCATGAAGATATTCAGGTTATTAGAGCCTTCTGCAGATGAAATAACCTACATGTATCACACAGACAAGTAGATCTTTACTCTTCTACCTGTTCTAATAAGAGAAAATCTCCCCTCTACTTATAAAACCACATATGTTACAAAGCTGCAGTCTTCTCAGACTGAGGTTCATGAATGGGCTTCAGAAGGTGCTTGAGCCTCCTGACGTCCTACATACATGAGTATATTTCTGTGCATTTTTTATGAGAATATGTTTGATGCAATTACACATAGCTTCATCAGCATTCTGAGATCCATTGCTTTCACTAACAGACTTAAGAATTGGACATAACTTTTGACAGTTGTGAACATAGGAAAAAATTATTATTGTCACATCTTTTCTGTTAGTCTAATGTCACAACAGCTAGTGTTCATCACTTGGTATTCTTTAACTATTAAAAAAAATGTTTATGTAATCACTTACCTGAAACCTAACTTTACTTGTTAATATACACATGGCTCATGACTTCAAAAGTCTTTGTCATGGGGCTGGAGCGATAGTACAGCGGGTAGAGCATTTGCTTTGCACATGACCGACCCGGGTTCTATCCCCAGCATCCCATATGGTCCCCTGAGCACCACCAGGAGTAATTCCTGAATGCTAAACCCAGGAATAACCCCTGTGCATCGCCAGGTGTGACCCAAAAAGAAATAAATAAAAATAAAAATAATAAAACTATTTAAAAAAGTCTTTGTCATAACTACTTCATCACAATCAGGAAATTGAATAATTGTTGCATGGCATTATATTAGCCAATTATATTTTGATTAATTAGTATCTTGTATACTAATAGGTGCAAAATTGTACAATGTATACTCTACAAATATCTTCCACTATAATGCCTCTATTTTCTGGGGGGAGGGGGGTGTTATTGAGTTTTGTTTGTTTTGTTATTTGGTTTGGTTTGGTCAGGTTTGGGGCCATGCACAGCAGTGCTTAGAACTTACTCCTGGCACTGTACTCAGGGATCACTCCTGTTGGGCTCAGGAGACCATATGGGGTGCTAGTGCATGCAAGGCAACATTCTACCCACTTTACTATTGCTCTGGCCTGCCTTTAAACTACAAAGTATCTTTTTTTAAATTGAATCACTGTGGGATACAATTACAAGCTTTCATGCTTAGTTACAATCACACAATGGTCAAACACCCATCCCTCCACCAGTGCACATTCCCCACCACCAATGTCCCCAGTATGCTTCTCCTTTCCCACCCTCCCCTGCCTCCATGGCAGACAATTTCCCTCATACTCTCTCTCTACTTTGGGGCATTATGATTTTCAATACAGATGCTGAGAGATTATCACGTTTGGTCCTTTATCTACTTTCCACACACATCTCCCATCCCGAACGATTCCTCCAACCATCATTGTCTTAGTGATCCCTTCTCTATTCCAGCTGCCTTCTCACCCAGCTCATGAGATGGGTTTCCAACTATGGAGCAATCTTCCGGCCCTTGTGTCTACTGTCCTTGAGTGTCAGCCTCATATTATTTTATTCTGTATTCCACAAATGAATTCAGTCCTTCTATATCTGCTCCTTTCTTTCTGACTTATTTCATGTGACATCATACTTTGCAGTGTCTATCCACTTATAAGCAAATTTTATGACTTCACCTCTACTCTCCTAACAGCTGCATAGTATTCCGTTGTGTAGATGTATCAAAGTTTCTTTAACCAGTCATCTGTTCTTGGGCACTCATGTTGTTTCCAGATTTTGGCTATTGTGAATAGTGCTGCAATGAACATTTAAGTGCAGATATCATTTCTACTGTGCTTTTTTGCACCCTTGGGTATATTCCCAGAAGTGGTATTGTGGGGTCATATGGAAGCTCAATTTCTAGTCTTGAAGGAATGTCCATACTGTTTTCCAGAAAGGCTGAACCAGTCGGCATTCTCACCAATAGTGAAAGAGCGTCCCTTTTTCCCCCACAGCCATACCAGCCCTGGTTGTTTTTGTTCTTTTGAATGTGTGCCAGTCTCTGTGGTGTGAGATGATATCTCATTGTTGTTTTGATTTGCAATGATAATTAGCGATGTGGAGCATTTTTTCATGTGCCTTTTGGCAATTTGTATTTCTTTTTTGAGGAAGCTTCTGTTCATTTCTTCTCCTCATTTATTGATGGGTTGGTGGTTTTTTTTTCTTGTATAATTCTACCAGTGTCTTATATATCCTGGAAATTAATCCCTTATCAGATGGGTATTGGGTAAATATCTTTCCCATTCTGTGGGCTCTTTCTGTATTTTAATCACTGTTTCTTCTGAGGTGCAGAAGCTTCTTAGTTTGATGTAGTCCCATTTGTTTGTTTGTTTCCACTTGCTTGGTCAGTGGTGTTTCATCCTTAAAGACGTTTTTAGCTTCAATGTCATGGAGCATTCTGCCTACATTTTCCTCCATGTACCTTATGGATTCATGTCGGATATTGAGGTCTTTAATCCACTTTGATCTGACTTTTGTGCCTGGCGGTAGACAGAGATCAGAGTTCATCTTTTTGCAAGTAGCTATCCAGTTTTCCCAGCACTACTTGTTGAAGAGGCTTTCCTTGTTCCACATCACATGTCTTGCTCCTTTGTCAAAGATTAACTGATCAGGTATTTGAGAGTCTGTGACAGAATATTCAACTCTGTTCCATTGGTCTGCAGGTCCGTTTCTAGCCCAATACCATGCTGTTTTAATTACTACTGCTTTGTAGCACAGTTTGAAGTTGGGGAAGGTGGTGCCCCTCAAAGATATGGGCCAGAACTTTTGTGTTTGGAGAGTCTTTTTTTTGTTACTGTTTCAATTTATTTGATGGTGATATGTTGTCCAGGTAATCCAGGTCTTCTTGGTTCAGCCTCAGGAGGCTATAGGAATCCAGGAATTTATCCATTTCTTCGAAGTTTTCTTGTTTCATGGCATAAAGATTTTCAAAGTAATCTCTGAGAATCCTTTGAATTTCTGTAGTTTCTGTTGTGATGTCCCTCTTTTCAATTCTGATTTGGTTTATTAGAGTTTTCTTTCTCCCTATCTTTGTGAGTCTCACCAAAGGTTTATCAATATTGTTTATTTTGTCAAAAAACAAGCTCTTGGTTTCATTGATCTTTCTAATTGTTTTTTGGGCTTTCATCTCATTAATTTCTGCTCTGAGTTTTATTATTTCCTTCTTCCTGTCTGGATTTGGCTCCTTTTGCTGGTCATTCTCCAAGCTCTTAAGCTGTGAGGTTAGGTTACTTATGTGGGCTCCTCTTCCTTCTTGAGAAATGCTTGTAGAGCTATAAACTTTCCTCTTAACATAGCTTTTTCCATGTCCCATAAGTTCTGGTAACTTGTTTCCTCATTTTTGTTCATTTCCAGGTATCTTTTGATTTCCTCTTTGATTTTCTTTCTAAGCCACTCCTTGTTCAGTAGTGAGCTGTTTAATTTGCAGGTGTTTGTTATGAATTTCTGTTGGTGTGTATGTGATTCACTTCTATTTTCAGCATATCAAGGTCTGAGAAGATCGTTGATACAATCTCTATCTTCTTAATTTATAGAGGTATATTTTTAGGCCCAGAATGTGATCTATCTTGGAGAATGCCCCATGCACGCTTGAGAAGAATGTGTATTTAGCTTTTTGGGGATGGAGTGTCCTGTAAATATCTACTTAGCCCCTTTCTTCCATTTCTTTTTTCAGATAGAGTATGTCCTTCCTAAGCTTGAGTCTGGTTGATCTATGGAAAGATGATAAAGCAGTATTAAAATCTTCCACTAGTATTGTGTTGCTTTTGATGTCTTTCTTCAAGTCTATGAATAGTTATTTTAAGTACTTTGCTGGTACTTCATTAGGTGCATATACATTTAAGAGTGTGAGTTCTTCCAACTGTACATAACCCTTGATCAATAAGAAATGACTTTCACTGTCCCTTGTGACCTTATTCAGTCTGAAATCAATGTGGCCTGATACCAGAATGGCCACCCCAGCTTTTTTAAGGGAGTTGTTTGCCTGTAGAATTGTTTTCCAGCCTTTGACTTTGAGTCTGTGTTTGCTCTGACTGTTCAGATGTGTTTCTGGCAGGCAGCAGAATGTTGGATTCAATTTTCTGATCCATCCTGTCACTGTGTGTATGTGTTTTTATTTAAAGTATATTTATTGAAACACCGTGAGAGCAGTTACAAAGTTTTTGTTTTAAGTCTTGGTCATACAATGATGAAACATCCGACCCTTCACCAATGCACATTTTCCACCACCAAAAACCCCAGTAACCCCTCCCATCACACACCCTCCCCCTACCTGTGTGGCAGATGATTTCCACGTTACTCTCTCTATATTTGATTACATTCAGTATTTCGATACCAAACCCACCATTATTATTTAGGATTTTGCCCCAACACACAGCCGAAAAGACAACATTAGACAATTTGTTTTCTATTGCTGATTATGAATTGAATATGATGATACTGTGTCTTTTAATTGGTGCATTTACCCCATTGACGTTGGGAGAGATTATTGTTATGGAGTTTTGTTCCATCTTTCTGCCCAAGTTTTGTGTATTTGAGTGGCTTGTCTTGTCTTAAAGTAGCTCATTTAGTTATTCTTGTAACCATGGTTTTCAATCTATGAATTTCCTGAGTTGTTTTTTTGTCAAAACTACAGAGTATCTTGACTGGCCTAAAGGATCTCTCTGTTTCAACTTTATTTTTTCCTAAATATATTATTGCCATGTTTTGGGTCAAAATTATGTTTTAGCAATTGTTCAAAACAAAAGCACTTCATTTATATATCCAACAGAGAACTAGTTTTAACTTGAACATTTAAGTTGAACAGACATTAATACACTGAGTCATTTGACAGCTTTTTTCAGTACATGATTATAAAAACTACTAATATTAGCATCCCACAGCTTTTGCTAAAAAAGAACATTTTATATAAAGGATGTAAAGGATTTCTGAGTGTGGCAGTGGGTGGTAATGAGGGAGTAAAATACAAAACTGCTAATTGCCAGGCATTGTGTGAACCAGTTTATAGATATTATCATATTCCTCTTAATACATGGAGTAGCTTTTTTCTTTCACCTTTTAAAGGTGAAAATATTGGTATTCAGTTTAGTTTGAATCATCTAACCATTATATGGCAAAATTTGTAATTGAATCCAGACACACACACACACACACACACACACACACACACCCCCCACACCCCACAGACACCAATTCCATCATCTACCTAAACTTTCTATTTGCTGAGTTTATTTCACTCTGCAAACAGAACTGCAAATAGAATGCAAAACTTTCTTTATTCGATAAACAACCTGGTTCTTCAGTCAGTATAAAGCAGTTATGTTCATTCACTCATTTCTTCATTCAGTACAGCATTTTATAGTGTGTGTGCGTGTGTGTAGGTATGTGTGTGTGCGTGTGTACATGCATGTGGCAATTCTTAGAGGAAGAATCAAGTTATGCCATGGAAGAATAATCACTGTTCTATTATAATGAGAAAAAATCATTCATGCTGAAAATGCTGCATCTCAGTAAAATGACAAGGAAAGTTAAGATGAAAAGTAGATTCTTCACCTTTCAAAACTGCATCCTCTTCTCCACCATAAAGAATTTTAACTTCAGGAAATGTTTTGAAAATAAAATCCATTATAGGGGTGGGGGGGTTGCTTGTTTGTTTGGTTTTGCTTTTGCTTTGTTTGGGGACCACACCTGGCAGTGCTCGGGGCTTACTTCTGATCAGGGATTACTCCTGGAAGTGCTCGAAAGGCTATCTGTTATATTTTCAAAGCAGCTGAGAAAAAGAGATATCTATGTCTCTTCTGAAAGACGGAGTTGGAAGATGGTTTATTTAAAAGCCACAAGTTTAAAATCCTTGCTCTCCCAAAAAGTATAGTCAAAATGACATCTGCACTTATATGTTCATCGCAGCACTGTTTACAATAGCCAGAATCTGGAAAAAACCTGAGTGCCTTAGAACAGATGACTGGTTGAAGAAACTTTGGTACATCTATACAATGGAATACTATGCAGCTGTTAGGAAAAAGGAGGTCATTAATTTTGCATATAAGTGGATCGGCATGGAAAGTATCATGCTAAGTGAAATTGCACTCATCTGTGGAATATAGAATAACTGAATAGGAGACTAACACCCAAGAATAGAAGAATAGTAGAAATAAGTACCAGGAGGTTGACTCCATGGTTTGGAGGCTGGCCTCACATTCTGGGGAGAGTGCAACTCAGAGAAGGGATCACCAAGTATAATGTGGTGGGGGGGGGGAAGGGTGATGCGGGCTGAATGTAGACTAGAGACTGAACACAGTGGCCATTCAACACCTCTATTTCGAACCACAACACCTAATTAGAGAGAGAGAACAAAGGGGAATACCCTGCCACAATGGCAGGGTGGGGTGGGGGAAAATGGGATTGGTGAGGGTAGGAAGGATGCTGGGTTTATTTGTGGTGGAGAATGGGCACTGGTGAAGGGATGGGTTCTCGAACTTTCTATGAGGGAAACATGAGCACAAAAATGTATAAATCTGTAACTGTACCCTCACGGTGATTCACTAATTAAAAATAAATAAATTTAAAAAAATAAAATCCTTGCTCTCCCTAAATAACTGCCCTCCACCTCCTCACAGAAAAAATGATCAAAAGTAAAGTGCAAAGTTCAAGCAGTTGCTAATTATAGTGTACTGAGTTGGTACACAAAGACTGGGAAGTAGTGAATGGATACTTATTAGAGATTCCAACTTCTTACAAAAAATAAGAACCAAATATTTCCCTTATTTCACAAGGCATATAAATTCCTTCCAGAACTGAAATATTAGTAAGTGACTTAAGGGCAACTAACAAAATTAACACAATTTGGGGAGAAGAGAGATAGTATAGGAGGCAAATTGCTTGTCTTGCATAAAACCCTGATGGGGGATGGAGTCCTGGTAACATGTAACGTCCCCAAAACTTCACCAGGTGTAATTCCCGGGCACAGAATCAGAGGAAAGCCCTTCCTTATCTGCTGGATGTATTCTATTTATTTATTCCTAAATTTTGTTTTAAACTATGAAAACTGTCTTCAATTAATATTTTTAATTTTCTCCAAATTCGAAGTACCTGGCTTCCTAACACCCTTGGGATTTCCTAAATTTCTGTATGGATGGAAAACCTTAGCACAGAGTCCAACATGAAAGCCAGATTAGAATAACAAAAAGACTTGAGTAATAGCACATGATGGTGATGATAGCTCGGACAAGTTTTCTTCCAGGATTCTAAAGTTTTTCTCAAAGTTGTGACCAATGTTTGAGATGGTCTTATTGGCATAACAACAAAATATTTACTCTATTCTCTGTGTGAAGCATTACTGCAGAGACCAAACGATGTCCTGTAACTATTACATAATGAAGTTAAAATGATGACTCCCTGAACTTAAAAGAGGTCATTTTTTAGAGTACCAAAATTATAACTCAATATGGCAATTTAATAATATTAAGGTTCCCATTCATAGCTATTCAATTTTGGGAGTAGCAGAAGGCTAAGCAGGATATATGGGTTAAGCAGTATTCCAACCAGCCATCTTCCATTCAGTCTCAATCTCCATCAAGATATAAAGGATTCAAGGATATCAGGCAAAAGGGAATTCAGAGATAGAGATCACCCTCATCCTGGTCCTTCTTCTGTGCTACAGAATTGCTCATGTTAAAGTTTTTGTTTAAAAAGAATCTTGTCAGAGGTGCCACCCACAAACGGCCCCCAGCTACTTATTAAGATCCTAAGGCCATGATCCCAGAGACACACAAACAAATCTCGGAACTGTGTAGCTCTTGGTAGAAATCTCTCCAGACCTAATTGTTAAAATTTTAGATACTACACTTGATCTTAGCCAAAAGGCCGAGAAGCAATTAATTGTTAAAATTTTAGAATTCCAAGATGGCGTGGCCACTCTCACAGCCGTGCGACATCATATGCTATTCATAACCAGCAACAGAAAACAATTTGTCTAATGTTGCCTTTTCGGCAGGTCTGAGTATTGGGGGGAAATTCCAAATAACAATGGTGAGACTGTTGTCGAAATATTGAATGTGATGAAAGTAGAGAAAGAGTAATGTAGAAATTATCTGCCACACAGACTGGGGTAGGGGTGGGATGGGGGCTAAACTGGGGTTTTGATGGTGGAAAATGGTGCACTGGTGAAGGGATGGGTGTTTCATCATCGTATGACTGAGACTCAAACACAAAAGCTTCGTAACTATCCTCATGAGTGATTCAATAAATAATTTTTAAAGCAAAAATTAAATAAAAAAAGAAAAAGAATCTTGTCTCTTTTTCCAATTCCTAGAACTCTGCTCCAAGCAGAATTTAGGTTTTTGAAGGGTCCACTCCTGAATATCCATGACTCTAGAGGATGGAGGCCTGACCACTACCCCAGCATGCACACACCAGTCCTTTCAGTGTTCTTCCCAGTCAAATGATTTTTTAAAATAGCTTATATTTTCAATCATGTATTAATTTTTTTAATATTTTATTAAACATTTTCAGTAATGTTGAAATGTTTTTCTTGATTTTTGTTCTAACATGCAACTCTTCATTTTCAATGACTACCTATTTTAAACTTTACCTGGAGCAGAGTAATAATTAAGTTGAATCTCCAGGTAACATTATAGATCGCTTCAAGTTGAAGTTCAATCTATTCCTGAAAAGTAAGTAATAACATAATATTTTCTCAAAACTCAAGAGGCAAGTTTCAACCCAAGAAACAAATTTCATGACACTGGAATCAATTTTACAAGCAAAACCTGAAAGCTGGTTAAAGTGTCTTAGCAATGCAGAACTTAAAAGCATAACTAAAAAAAAAAAAAGAATTTGCAATGCTCTTCGGGTCCAAATGAAATGCTCTGCAGCTCTGTGCCTCACAGCTGGGGATAGGATCTATTGTTTTGGTGCAGAAAGGAAAGTTCTGTGCCAAGTAAGGAGGAAGTGAGGACTGATAAGGCTGAAACCGAGTACTGCGCTCCAATAATCTGCCAAACTCCCAGCTTTCCTTCTCAAAGTACGTCAGCAGAAGAAGATCCAGCTGTATTCTAATGCAATTTCCCAAATGAGAGTGTAATAAGGCCGAGTTCATGTCAGGTCTTTTATGCTCCTGGGATGTGCTCTGATGCAATAGAAAAACAGTACATGATTTCTTGATAGTCGGTAGCCAGGAAAGAAAGAAAGAAAAAAAGAAAGAGAGAAAGAAAGAACGAAAGAAGAAAGAAAGAACGAAAGAAAGAAAGAAAGAAAGAAAGAAAGAAAGAAAGAAAGAAAGAAAGAAAGAAAGAAAGAAAGAAAGAAAGAAAGAAAGAAAGAAAGAAAGAAATGAAAAGAAAGAAATGATATGAAAAGAAAGAAAAACCTATTTAGCTCTAACTTAGCCCTATATCCCTGTGTATTGTTCCATGTCTTGAAGTAGAGTTTATTTCTTTAAACTGAATTTTGCTTGTGCTAATACGCATGTACGGTCTGTGACTGAGCAATACAGTAGATGGATGACTTAAAAAATAAAAATTAAAAATACTGTGCTGCCACTGGAATCTGACTCCCTGGCAGAGTTCGGGCTTCATATGTGTGAAGTTGGATACCTGACACTCCTACCCCCGCCACACACACAACCCGAAAAACAGGTAGGAAAACTAAAACTTAAAAAATGAATTAGATGTCAAAATGAGCAGTACAGACATTAGATACAGTAGGAGTTTAGTGAATGTGGGTGTGAAATATAAAATGAGTCATGATTTTTTTATTAAGTTCTTAAATGAGGTTTTCTTATAATATGGGTCTCTTGGTGAACACAAAATCTTGCTGATCCCAGATTTTTAATTAAACATTTTTTGGTTCACAGCTGCCTTCATGAATTGGGTGAGAAGGGCTTACAGCAGGTAAGTCTCTTGTCATGCATACTTGCATAACCTGGGTTTGATCCCGGGCATTCCATATGGTCCCCCAAGCACTTCCAGGAATAAAATCTGAGAGCAGAGTCAAGAAAGAGCACTATTGGGTCTAGTCCAAAAGCAAACAAGCAAAAAAAAAAAAATAGGTAAGAGGCAGAGAAATAGCCCAAAGGGCTGAGTATAAAGCTTTGTATGTGGGAAAATCCAGCTTCGATCCCTCCTTAAGGACAGAAGCAGAAGTTACCCCTGAGAACCTGAGAACCACTGGATATGAAAAGGAAAGAAAGAAGAAAGAAAGAAAGAAAGAAAGAAAGAAAGAAAGAAAGAAAGAAAGAAAGAAAGAAAGAAAGAAAGAAAGAAAGAAAGAAAGAAAGAAAGAAAGAAAGAAAGAAAGAAAGAAAGAAAGAAAGAAAGAAAGAAAGAAAGAAAGAAAGAGAAGACGAGGGAGAGGGAGAGGGAGAGGGAGAGGGAGAGGAAGGAAGGAAGGAAGGAAGGAAGGAAGGAAGGAAGGAAGGAAGGAAGGAAGGAAGGAAGGAAGGAAGGAAGGAAGGAAGGAAGGAAGGAAGGAAGGAAGGAAGGAAGGAAGGAAGGAAGGAAGGAAGGAAGGAATTTAAAGAATCGGGTAGAAACTAGAAGTATTTTTTCCTGAAAATATGAACTTACTTAGGAACAAAAATTTGTCTAAATTTATAGAAATTTACAGATTCCCTAAAACCCATTGGTAGAGTATCTAGTGTTCTACAATTTCTTCAAATTAAGAATTCTTTATTGAAAAAAAAAGAATTCTTTGTGGAGGCGGGGTGGGGGGTGAATGGGGTGGGGATGGTGGGAGGATAGTGGGATCATTGGTGGTTATGAATGGGCACTGGTGGAGATACTCAATCGTTGCATGACTGAAATGCAAACACAAAAGTTTGTAAGTATGTAACTGTACCCCATGGGGATTCACTAGTAAAAATAAATCCCGTTGCTCATTGATTTGTTGGAGCAGGCACCAGTAATGTCTCTCATTGAGAGACTTATTGTTACTGTTTTTGGCATATCCAATACGCACGGGTAGCTCACCAGGCTCTGCCGCTCTGGCTCCATACTCTCAGTAGCTTGCCGGCCTCTCCGAGAGGGTCGGAGGAATCGAACTCGGGTAGCCGCATGAAAGGCGAAAGCCCAACTGCTGTGCTAATAAAAATAAATAAATAAATAAATAATTTTTTTAAAGGATTCTTTGTCTGGAGCTGGAGAGATAGTACAGCGGGTAGGACACTTGCTTGTTGTTGCCAATCCATTTTTGATCCCTGATACCCTATATATTCCCCAATACTACCAGGAGTGATTGCTGAGCACAGAACTGGGAGTAAACCCTGAGCACTGCTGGGTGTGGTCTCCCAAAAGATTGGGAGGAGGGAGGGTGGGAGGGTGGGAGGGAGGGAGTGGGAGAAAATCCTTTGTCCAGTTTGTCCTTTTCTATTAAGATTGTCCAACAATATTTAGTCCTCTTACTCCTTTTTCTGCATTAGATAAAATTTGGTATTTTTGCTTTGTTTCTTTGGAGGGAGTGGGCCATACCCAGTGTGCTCAGGGGCTGCTCCTGCTTCAGTACTCAAGGATCACTCATGGATCACTCAAGGATCACTTAGCACTACCCAACCCTAGTAGAAATCAAACCAGGGTTAGGTCATGTGCGAGGTGATACCTCTTACGTTATCTCTTCAACCTAGAAAAGTTTTTAGCTAGGGGTGTTCTGCTCCCTAAACTCTTCCTCCCCTGAACCATATCGAATCTTCCTATAAATCTCTTTACTCCTATGCACATTCAAAATTTTGTTCTTTCATCTTTCCTTGTCAAACATGCTTTTAATGTGGGAGGTCACAATACAATCCCCTTAACCACATTCCCCTGTGCACCAACAGGAGCAACCCCTGAACATGGTGGGTCTGATTCCAAAAATAAAATCTAAAAATAGAGAATATTTATATGTTATTGAGAGATCTTCAGTACATATTAAATACAAAAATAGGGTCAAATATATAGTATAAATTGGATATAAATGAATATGTGAAAACAAACATGTTCATGTTTTTCTAATAAAAAAGTAAAGCAAAATTACAGGAAAATATAAATGATTATCTGTTGGATATTGGGGAGAATAAGAAGTGTCAGGAATGAACGCTCAACTTTTTAAAATGAATTGATTTTATAGTTTTATTTAGAATGGATAAATCAAAAAAGAAAAAGAATAATCTGAACTGTTGAGAGAGGAATAAGGAAATGAATCAACTGTATTTCAAATTGGAATAATGAAGCAGTAAAGATTTAATTTAAAAAAACTTTTAAAATTATTTTGATGGTGGGGGCCAAAATGATAGTACAGTGGGTAAGGTGTTTGCCTTGCACACGGACAACCCAGAATCAATTTCTGGCATCCCATTTGGTCCCCTCAGTACTCCCAGGAGTAATTCCTGAATCTAGAGCCAGGAGTAACCCCTAAGCATCACCAGGTGTGACCTAAAAAGCAAAAAAAAAACATTATTTTGATTATGTAGACATCCTGGGCTGGAGCAATAGCACAGCGGTTGGGCTTGCCCCTTTCACGCGGCAGACCCGAGTTCGATTTCTCCATCCCTCTCGGAGAGCCCGGCAAGCTACCGAGAGTATGGAGCCCACGAGGCAGAGCCTGGCAAGCTACCTGTGCGTATTGGATATGCCAAATACAGTAACAATAAGTCTCTCAACGAAAGACGTTACTGGTGCCCACTCGAACAAATCACTGAGCAACGGGATGACAGTGATGTAGACATCCTAAATTACATTCCACGGTACCCTATGGTCTTGATGTTAGTGTTAGCATAGATGTTATTATTTTGAGCCTATAGATAACAAATAGCTAGATTGTAAAGCAGATGAATGAATTAATAAATAAATGACTATAAATAACATGAACAAGTATGTTAATATTTCTAATGCTAGAGAAACTAAAATTTTCATTATAGAAAAGAAAGATAAAATCAAAAAGGTAAAAAGTTTATCATCTTTAATTTGAACTGGAAATAATGTGCAAGTTTATGACCTGATTTTCTCTTTCTAGAAAACTGAGTTGCTAGCTGTGTCCATTAAAGAGATATAGTAAAAAAAAAAGTATGACCCAGTAGTAATGAATAGCTGTACTGCTAAATTTCTCATCTTCAAATACCATTTTCTACTAAAAATGAATCAGAGCTTTTCAAAGAATTGAACATTCAGTTCTGGGGTAGAAAATGTATGGCATGAGCCTGAATGTCTTTCTATGATGAATTAAGTTATCAAAGACAACTGGGGTCATCTGAAGAAAACTGGGGACAGCTTAAAGAGATTCTCACCAGCCAAAAATGGGACAATGAATCACGACAAACAGTATCTGTAATGAATTCAAATATGCGAAAATAGAAATTACTCAGAGCTTTGATGATATTCCCTCATCCTCACGGGAAAATTATTTGCCAATCTATGTAGGTCGTCCATGCGTCGTCATTCCTTATTAAGAAATCTGATAAATGGAAAGATAGATGTGTTTAACCTCAATGAAATGTTGCTGAATAAAACATTTATCTGATGGTTGAAGCAAGGTAAGATACTTGAGCCAACTAATTACTCACTGTATAATGAAATGTTGAACAAACATGTATGCCTTCTAATTTGGTCTAGTGAGAACTATGTAGCATCACCTATAGATCTCTAAAAACTCCAATCAAAGCTCTGTGGACAGGAAGTAACCTGTGGACAGTGGAGGAGAATATTAGGCACTTGGATGATGGTGAGGTGCAGTAACTCTACATTTAAACTGTAAATATTAACACTATTGTAAACATGTAACCTAAAATATAAAAATTTAAGAAAACAATAATAAAATAAAATCTTAAGCCAAAACATGACGTTTAAATACATGTATGTGAGGACTGAGGCTGTGGGTCAGTAGTGTATCTCTAACTTGCCTTTTGTGTATGATGCCATGGGTTCAATCCCCAGCACCACAAAAATAGATACACCTCTAGAGACATACATAAATAAGTTTTTAATAGTAAAAAAACTATATCTACAAGTTTTATGAGAAGTATTGGCAATCAGGGACACAACAATATGACAATTGAAGTGTATAAATAGCCAGATACAACATGTGGAAAATTCTATTTTATATACATATATTTATATATATATATAAAATGTTGGAAAGAAATACTGGAAGGAATCATTTTTAACTAGATCATAATCCTTAAGTCAGATACTATGCATAAGGATTCCAATGATTATCAAAAACAAAACAGAACAAAACTTGGTTTTGAAACAGCTTAATTAACTAAACACACAAAGTAGGTGAATATAAAATGTGTCTAGTTTTATAACGTTATTTTGATTATTTCTTAAAGTGTCTGCCCTGTTATTGATATGTACTATTGTTATAGAGATACATAGAACTTGCTTCAAAACACTGGAGGTGAAGATAAATAAAACTTGCTTCAAATAATGGAGAAAGAAACAAACGTAACTTAAACACAGACATGCAGAAGGCAATTTTATAATCCAAACCTCTAAAGCTTGGTATGGATGTGGGAGAGGTGTCCCAAAGCTGTGATTTTTTGGTTTCACTTTGTTGTTTATTTCTTTTTGGGCCACACCCATATGTGTTCAGGGACAGACTCTTCACTCAGGAATCACTCCTGTTGGTGATTGGGGGACCACAGGAAGTGGCCAGGATGGAACCCAGGTCAAATGTCAGCAACTCAAGTGCCTACTCACTAGACTTTCTTTGCCACCCTATATAAGCATTGTTACAAATAATTTGTAATAATAGCAAATCAAACTAAAATGTATTTTTTAAACATTTTTTAAAAAATTTTAATTATCATAAGTTCACAGCATGATTGATGAAAGATATCTCCAATTTTCTCTCATGGCGCTTAGACTATTGTTCAGTCATAGTGAATAGTTTCATGTGTACATGCATAAATATGTGCACATATACTTTTAAAGTTTTATTTTTGTAAAGTCATGGAGCAATAGCACAGTGGGTAGCGAGTTTTCTTGCACGTCACTGACTGGGTTTGATTCCTCTGTCCCTCTCGGAGAGCCCAGCAAGCTACTGAGAATATCCTGCCCGCACAGCAGAGCCTGGCAAGCTACCCGTGACGTATTCAATATGCCAAGAACGGTAACAACAAGTCTCACAATGGAGACATTACTGGTGCCCGCTGGAGCAAATCGATGAAAAACGGGATGACAGTGACAAATGATTTACATTCACTTCTTTAGGGGAGGTTTTCTGTTTTGTATTCATCCTGATAATAAAGTAGAGTGGTTGGTGAAGGGAAGGGGGTTGGAACAATGTGTGACTAAAACCCAATCATAAACAACTTTGTAACTGTGTGTGTCAAGGTGAATTCAATAAAAAGAAAAATTAAATTAAAAAAGTAGAGTGGTGCACACTACTGCTTCCTTGATGAATAGTCCCAAACAAGTGAATAATGCATAAGTGATATTCAAACCAATAATATTAAAACTTACTTGATCTCACTTTCAGTTAATTTTTACATATTAATGTTCATTCTAAACTCTAAAAGTTATTAATTACCTAATTACAAGAAAATTTAATTCTTCACGTTGAATATCTACTGAATCAAGAAAAATAAATCTATAGAACGTTTCAGGGTCTACAATAAATAGCTCGACAATAAAAGCCAAGCTATTTATCTCCAGTTTAGGAATTTAAATAAGTTTTATTTTAAGTACACAGATGTAAAATAACTTGCTAAATTAGTAAAGAGAAAGAAAACATATTCCAATACTCAACTCACAATTGCCAGTGTGACCAGCTGGAACTCATATTTCTAGTGTCTAACATTTTCTTAGTGTCATTTTCTATGTCAAGAAGCAGAAGAACAGATAAATTTTACTTTCTGTTTTCACAACTGGAGACAGCTAATACTTTTTTCTTTTTTTGGTTTTTTTTTTTTTTTTTGCTTTGCTTTTTGGGTCACACCCGGCGATGCGCAGGGGTTACTCCTGCCTCATGCACTCAGGAATTACTCCTGGCGGTGCACAGGGGACCATATGGGATGCTGGGAATTTAACCTGGGTCGGCCTCGTGTAAGGCAAACACCCTACCCGCTGTGCTATTGCTCCAGCCCTGAGACAGCTAATATTTTGAGAATAGACTTCAAATAAGGAAACAGTTATGTGTATAATGTCAGTGTAACTTTTGACTGTTCTTAGCCACTAAGCAGTAAATGCTTCAGTCCTCTGCTCTTCTTCTACATAATTCACAAATCTGAATCCTCAACTCTCATCAAGTAACTATCTCATTAGATTCTATGAAAATAAAAACTCTGTGCTGGGGAGATAATCAAACAGCTGGAACATGTGCTTTTCATGCTATAGGCTTCAGGTTTGATCCCAAGCACTGCATTGAGATGAGTGGCCCCTGAACATTAATTAATGAGCGTTAATCATTAATTAATGAGCATTAATTCAGGAGTAGCCCCAAATTACTGCCAATTGTGCCCCCAAATGAAAGAAAATAAAAATACCTTTATCACCTGCACTCAGTGTAGAAAAAAAAAATTTTTTTAATCCTCCTTTTAATCCCTATTCCTCGCCCCCCTACCATGTTCCTAGTTTACGAGGTGGCCTTATGTTTCTTTCTCACTGAAGCCTGATATATCAAGATTCCCATGAAACTGAGAGACAGAGAAGAGTTCAACTAGATGGACTCACGTCTCTATGACGAGCTATTATAATTTGTTAAATTTCTCTTTCCCTCAAATTCCTGTTCTGGAAAGCTAAAATTATAATAGTACAATTCTGGGAGGGTTGTAGGGAGGCCTTCATAAATTAATTTATTTAATTTTAGTAGCAGACTCAATGAGCATCACCGGGTGTGGCACAAAACCTCAAAAATAAAATAATAATGTTATTAGCAGTCTTTGGTGCATGGTAAGCCTTAGTGAATGTTTGCCATTGCTATCGTCTTTCCACTTCCATGTCAGCACACATGCCAGATGCCTTTCATCAGTTTCCATCTTTCTACCTTAAAAGTAATTTCTCTGTTCAGCTCTCATCACATCCATTCGCTTTCTCATTTACTCACTAATTTATTCACAGACCCCAGCTGTGCAATAAAAATCTCTAATATTCCAGAAGCGGTTTGAGGCCCTGGGAGTACAACAGAGAGCAAAACAGACCTTCTCTCTGTTCCTGTGGAATTAGTGATGTGATACGCAGATCTGCACAAGATGGTTTGTGCGTCAGACTTGCCCCACCAATGCTTCCTCACCGCTTTACTGGAAGATAGCCATGCCTGTCTGAACATCTATTGTCTGTAGTGGCTGCCTTCAACCATTAGCAGAACTAAATTATTTCATCAATTTGTATAAGTTAGCCATAAACCAATTGTGTGCTGCCAAAACTTGCAAAAGCTATTTAGTGGCAAAAAACAGTTCTCACTGAGGCAGAGTCCCATGACCAGAGAGTTGTGGTTACACTCCAGGAGCATTCTATTCATACAAGACTAATATTCTTAAACTCTGTCTCACTATTCATGCCACTCCCTATGTATCCATCATTTCAAAACTAAACTATTTCAATTTGTCATTCAAAACTCCTGAGAACCACTCTATTTTTTCAGAATAAAATCTTCTGCAGACTATCACTGTAAAAATCCAAGTAGACAAAACCCTTCCCTGAAAACACTATAGCAGTTTAGGTTCCAATTTTATGGACTACCATAAGATTCATTTTAACACCTCTTATATTTTATCTGTATACAGATTATTATTTTGCTCCCCAAAACAGCAAGTTCATGATGCCAGGACTAGGATCTTATGTATTCTTAAATGCTTAAAGCTAAACACCTATCACGTAGATAATTATAAATATTCTCATGCATGAACTTCTACCCGTGTTCATTGTTTTCTTCTTTCTTCTATATGAAGACTTTACCTCAAAAACATAACTATACAAATATCTACTCTTCCTCAGAAAAGAGTAGTATATATGGCATTAAAAGAAAAAGTGTTAATGAATTAATTTCAGAGGTTATAAAAATATCACCTTAAGTGGAGAGTAGCAAAGGTTTGAGACCTTAATGGCCACATTTCACAGGATGCTAAAGAATAAAACAAAAAGAACAATCTAAATTTGCAAAAATTATTTTAATAAAAAATTATTTAAGGGGCCGGAGCGATAGCACAGCGGGTAGGGTGTTTGCCTTGCACGCGGCCGACCCAGGTTCGATCCCCAGCATCCCATATGGTCCCCCAAGCACTGCCGGGAGTAATTCCTGAGTGCAAAGCCGGGAGTAACCCCTGAGCATCGCTGGGTGTGACCCAAAAAGCAAAAAAACAAAAATTATTTAAATATAAGAAAGCAGTATGTATCAAATTCTTTCATCTGTGCACATATATAGCTACATCAGCCCTAAAATTTTTGAGAGAAAACATGTAAAAATTAATTTTTTAATGTTATATTTTGACTAACATCCAAGGACAGTAGAACCAGGACCAGGAAGACTTCTGCATATTTGGAAGCCTGCCTAATGAGCTGGTGGGGAGAAGGCAGCTGGATGGAGAAGGGATCACTAAGTCAGTGATGGCTGAGGTAATACTCGGGATGGGAGATGTGTGCTGAAAGGGCCAAACATGGTGGCCTCTCACTATCTGTATTGCAAACCATAAGGGCCCAAAGTAGAGAATAAGAAAGAAATTATCTGCCATAGAGGCAAGGAGTGGGGTGAGGTGAAGATGGTGAGAGGGATACTGGGGACATTGGGGTGGAAAATGTACACTGGTGGGAGGATGGGTGTTCAATCATTTTATGACTGAAACTCAGTTATGGAAGCGTTGTAACTGTATATCATGGTGATTTAATCAATCAATCAATAAATAAAATGTTATATTTCAAATAAATGTATAGCATCTATTTATATTGTGTCTAATGTGATTTAAGGTAAATGAATATTTTACTGTTTCTTTCTCTGCAATATGGCAATGAAACCAATTCTGTTCTTAGTATAACTTGGTTTTGGTTTTTTTCCTAAACTTTATGTAAATAAACCACTAGATGGCACAATCATCATTTTTAAAATACAATGATATCGATTGCTTTTTATATATTATAAACTTTGATAAGAAGTTTCAGCATAGTTTTATTTCTTTTATGAAATTGGTTAAAAATTACATTTTTAATAAATGTCTTTCCCTTTATTTTTCACAGTGGTAGGGCACAGAACTCTGAACTTTTAGTCTTTAAATATTTTTTCTGGGGACCAGATTAATAGGACAGCAGGTAGAGCACTGCCTTGCATGCAGTTGACCTGAGTTTGAGCCCTGGCACTGCATATGGTTCTCTGAGCATTATCAGGAGTGATCCCTGAGCACAAATTCAGGAGTAAGCTCTGAGCACTTCCAGGTGTGGACCCTAAATCGATAAATAATAATAAATAACATTTTCTCCTTTTTCTAATATTCAAATAATTGGCAAAATAATTGTGAAATTGTGTTGCACTTCTGTATTTTGTGTTTCTCTCTTTTCTAGAATCTTATACAACTTCCCTGTCCTTTTTTGAAGCAACTATTAATTCATTCCCTTTATCATGATTTATCAAAATCCTTTATTTAATAAAATAGCAATATCCTCATTATTTTTACTTGTCACCTTGTATGTATACATCTTATGTCTTTTATAAAAATAAAACTCCAAATAAATTTTTCTTTATACCCCTCCTGGAACCCACCCAACAATATATTAAACATGTGTTGGTGATGTTAATAACAAGTTCTTCTCCAGGCTGGTGCCAGGATGTTGTAGCCCGTGGTCTTTGCCACTGTGTTCTGCCTCTCACACCAAAAAACCCAGTGACACTTTATCCAACTCAGCGGGAAGGAGACTCACTCATTATGCACACTGACCAATCCTTATGACCATAGTAGACACCAAAATTAATTAGATGCTAAAAAAAATTAATTTTTGTGAAGCATAAATTAATTTTATTAGCCTTCCAAATAAGAATTTAATAATTAAATTAATAAGTATATTCTTCATAAAAGTGTTTAGGCAGACACTAAATTTCTTTTAATTTAATAATAATTATTAGACACCACATATGTTCTCCTGAGAACCACCAGGACTTATCCAGAACACAGAGCCAGTAGTAAGACCTAAGCACTGCCAGGTGTGGCCCAAAATCAAGCAAAATCAAATAAAAAATTAAGAGAGGAGAAATAAACCTCATACAGAATACAAAAAAAGATCTGTGCACACCAATTTTTATTAAAGAACTATTTATAATAAGATCTGGAATAACATTTTAGTGCCTGGTAACAGTTTTGAGTATGCGGGTACACAAATAAAAACTATCAGCTGTAAGAAAAGATAAAATCGTGCCTTTTTTTGCTACAAAATGTATGGAGCTACAAAAGGTCATGCTAAGTAAAGCCAAAAGGATAGATGATAGATAAATCACACTCATATATGGCATGAAAAGAAACAAAGCCCAAGAGGAAGAAAAACCTGACTCAATTCTAAGTCTCTGATCACAGAATTGAGGTTATACAAGATGGAAAGAAGGGGCTGGAATGGCCCTACGGCAGTAAGGGGTGGGGATACTGACATTTTGTTTCTGGGTATGGTATGGTAACTTGGTACCCATAAAATGTAAACATTTACAGTCTTGTAAATCAAAGCTAACTCACTTCTAAAAAATTATTTAACAAAAAAGAAGGCAAAGAAAGTTGGCTGTCTTGAAACTGAAACTTGTTAAAGAGGAAAAAATATATATATGTGTATATATATATTTAGTTATGTATATTATTTATAGTTATTTATATATAACATTATATATGCATATATAAGTATATGTATATATTACACATATATATTCAGTTTCAGTGTCTTAAAACGGAAACTCGTTAAAGAGGAAAATATATATATGTCTATATATATATTTAGTTATATATATTATTTATATTTATTTATATATAACATTATATATGCATATATAAGTATATGTATATATTACACATATATATATTCAGTTTCAGTGTCTTAAAACTGAAACTCGTTAAAGAGGAAAATATATATATACATATATATATATCCATAACATATATACGTAGGAGCGGATGTTGGCATGTGGACAGGAGAGACCATTCCAGTTCGAAGGTGCTTTGGGCCTCATCGGCCAGCAGAGTCACTTCATGGAAGTAGCCGAGTGGACAGATAAGGCAGTCAATCATTTCTGGAAAGTCAGTGTAAAGGAAACTTCTCTGTGATTTTGGAATAGGATTTTTTTTTGGGGGGTGGGGCTCGGGGTTGTTTCGGGGTCATACCTGGTGGTGCTCAGGGCTTACTCCTGGCTGTGTGCTTAGGGATCACTCATCTTGGTGGGCTCAAGGGACCACATGGGATGCCAAGGATCCAATTTGGGTTAGCCGCATACAAGGCAAGCACCCTACCGTCCATACTGTCTTTCTGATTTCTTTTCTGTGCCCACACGGGAGAGCCTGGCAAGCTCCCTCTGGTGTATTCATATGCCAAATACAGTAACAATGATGGGTCTCATTCCCCTGACCCTGAAGAGCTTCTAATGTGGCACCGTTGGGAAGGACAAGTAAAAATAGGCTGCTAAAATCTCAGGGCTAGGATGAATGGAGACATTACTGGGCCCGCTTAAGCAAATCGTTGATCAATGGGATGACAGTGACAGTGACAGTGATATATATAAATACATATGTATATAAATAGAAAGGACTAAGACTAATCAAGATACCCCTGGGTAGAAAAAAAAGAGGCAACAGAATTTGCCATTGTATATAGTTATCTAGACCTATTATAAAGCTGATGAAATTAAGATAATGATATTGGCACAAGCTGAGGCCCCAGAGACTAACAGAACAGAGAATAGGCATGTAAGACAATGCCTAAGTGGACATGGCTCTTCAATAGTAAATAAAATAAATATTTTATAGTAATAAAATAGTATAGTAATAAAATAAATATTTTATTTAAAAAATAAAGATGGGGGACCAGAAAGTTAATACATGAGGCAAGATACTTAATGCCTTACTAAGCTTGGTAGCCACAAGCTTGATTCTAATCGAGGCATCACTTATGATCCCCAGAGCATCACCAGGAGTCAGACCTGAGCAGAATCTGAAACAGGCCAAGTACCATACTCCCACCCACCAAAACAAACAAGAAAACAACATAAATAAATAGTGCTAAGACTACTGGCTACCCATGTGAAAAACTGTAACTAGATCTCTAGCATGTATCAGACATAAACAATAATTTTAGAGTATTAATACTTAAATGTATATAAAAAAAGACAATGGCTTTGGAAGACAATAAAAGGTAACATTTTTTACCACAGGGTAGAGAAATCTTTCTTAAGCAGAGATATTTCTTAAGTAAAAAAATAAGTTATAAATTATTGAAATTTGAATCACCTAAAAATATGAACATTTATTAACCAAGTTCTACAAAGCAAAGAAAATTAATGCAACAGTTGCATACATTAACATCCTAAAAACATGATCCAGAGTGAAAGGCAGCTATTAAAGAATAAGACTGGTATTATTGCACATATGGAGTTTAAAAATTGGCAAGACCAAACCTATAAGGAAAACCTAGGAATGATAGCATCAAATTTATGGATGGGATGGTGACCAGCTTTCTAGAAAAATCCTAAGAGTTTATCAGGATGGACTCACACGTGACTTTCAGGTCCTGGTAATTCTATATTTTTCAGGTGTTCAGTTCAAAGGTAATCTCTTTATCATTGATTTTAAACTATATATGCATAGATATAAGCATATTCATATAAAATGTATATAACAACAATCCATAAGAGAATGTATGTAATGCTTATTATATGTGTATAGCAGATTTCACAATAAAATGCCTTTAAACAAAGGGGTATAAAACACCCTAAGAGAATTTTAATTCTAAAATTTGCTAAGGGGAAGTAATAAGAAGGTAGATACTAGTGATAGCCTCTTCGTGGTCAGAGCTTTAAAAATGCTTCGATTTTCGTCTTTTGGTTTAAGTTTCATCTCCCAAAGTCCTTTCCTGTTGTTTCCTTAAAATGATGGAGGTTTTTCCATGTTGGCAGAAAGTATTCCCTGTTCTTCTCTCCTCCACAAAGTGATAATGCAACGTGTCCTTGAGATCAATATGCCTCAAGGAGACAGTATGAACTATCTTGACTCCTGGAAATATGTGAGGATTCTTCCAGCTTCAAAAAAAATACAGAATTTTTTTCCCTCTTTTTCTTTTTCCTTCCTGCCTCTTCTTGCTTTGCGCACAGAGCAACGCTTTCCACCTGCTGCCGTGCAGTTACTAGCTTGGTGCAAAGTCAGTTGTAAAGAACTGAGAAAAGCTCTGGGTGAGCAGGGACTCAAGGACCTTTTCCTAATGCCATCTACTTTCATTTCTCACTAGCTCTTTGTAAATCTACCCAGGAAGAGTCATCCTTTTCCTACTTGTGGGTGAAAACAGGAGGAGGTATGTGTGACAGTTGCATCCTTTAATTCACCAGAACACTCTCAGTTCACTAATTCACGGGGTCCTCTTCAAAGCATACTGAACTTTTCCAAGCTGGCTGGGATGCAGCTCACCAGTCTCTGGAGTGGAAGGTCTGAGGAAAAGCCACTCTTCCTGCTGCAGTGGTTTCTGACCTTGGCCCTAATCACATTCTGGAATAATCTCTGTGATCCTTGTTGGCTGATCAGTGAGTGTTCTCTAGGCCTGACTGTATTTATTTATATTTTTCTTTTTTTTGGGGGGGGTCACACCTGGCGATGCACAGAGGTTACTCCTGGCTCTGCACTCAGGAATTAATCCTGGTGGTGCTTAGGGGACCATATGGGATGCTGGGGATTAAACCCAGGTTGGCCGCCTGCAAGGCAAATGCCCTACCAGCTGTGCTATGGCTCCAGCCCCATAGGGCTGGCTGTATTTAAAGTGAACTTGTTTTCTGTTAACCCCTGCAGTTGCCAAATTTAAGGGGAAAAACATGGGCCTCACAGAATTGCTGGCAAAAATAGCAATAATTTTTTAATAGATTTCAAACAACATCACATTCAAAAATCATGCTAGAACAATAATTTAGTGTTTATGTCCTATTTAACAAAGTGTGCTGATTTTCCTGACAAGAAAACATTTTAGGGGACAGAGTGATAGTACCGGGGGTTTAGGCACTGACCTTGCATGAGGCTGACGGGGATTCAAATCCCTGGCACCACACATGGTCCCCTGAGAACCATAAGGAGTGATCCCTGAGCACAGAGCCAGGAGTAAGTCCTGAGAACTGCACAGTGTGACCTGAAACCCACCAGTCACCATCCCCCAGTCTCCCACCCCACCCCCCGACACACACACAAAAGGGAGGATTATGAAGAAAATTAGGAAATTACATGCTGTTTATTGTCAGGCATCGTCCCCAAATCAGTACTTTGTATTTGAATTGGTCATATTTGGTCTCATCCTAAATATCACAAATATCTGGTTAGGGAATCTGGAGAGATTGAACCAAAAGAAAGCAACAGAGGGATAGGAAAGCCCCCTATTATCTAGTGGCTTCCTAAAGCTGAATAATTATTTCTCTATCCTGTCTTACCCTCCACTCTGAAGATAAGGGGTTAGATTTTATTTGCACTGTTTATGGAACTAAAGCTGCATAGAAATAGTATGAGAGCTTATTGCCAGTTGCATAATTAGGAAATTTTATTGCAATGCCTCAGGCATATGCATTGCAAGAACAAATTGAAGCTCTCTCATATTACTTTGTCAATTTTATAAGTGTAAACAACTTTTGTTTGATTGGGGAGGATACTCAGCACTGCTTGGGTGCTACTCCTAGCTCAGATGCTCTGGGCATCTCTCTTGGTTCAGGGGGATCTCTTTGTTCTAGAGATCAGATCCAAGCACGCAAGCAAGCCCATTGAGCTATTGCTCCAGCTCAGAAACACACATATTTTTAATTCTAAATATCTTTGAGATTTTGTGGGAGTCTAACTCTTCCCAAACTCAAATTTTTGGTAAACAGGAGATATTTGACAACTAGAATATTAGTGATGTGATTTAACAGTTTTTAATTATGTCATAAAAATGTGACTGAAAAAAATAGAGTGAAATTTTGTCACTGACTGATGAAAATCCCCATAAGAAATTCCATACTGACAGTAAAATTCCATAATGACATTACAGAAAGATCTTGATTATTAAGAAATGGTGGTTCTTAGTTCCTGGAAGATGCCACAATTTTTCCCCAGTAAGAGTTTGACACAGACTACTTCGTCTATCTAAAATGATCTCATCTTCCGGGCCACACCCAGCTAACAATTCATAGTCCTTCAGTCTTAACTCAGACATTACTTCCTGAAAGATGCTTGCTTCTGATTCTTTCTCATGGTAGTGTTTTTGGCTCTGTGTGTGTGCGTGCATGTGTGTGTGTGTGTGTGTGTGTGTGTGTGTGTGTGTGTGTGTGTGTGTGTAGAGAGAGGAGACAGAGACAGAGACAGAGAGACAGACAGTGACAGAGACAGAGAGAGACAGAGAGATTGAAGCTCTAGAAATCATCATTAGTTGCAGTTTAAGATAAATGAATATATCGGGGGTCAGAGCAATAGCACAGGGAGTTTGCCTTGCACGTGATGGACCCAAGTTTGATCCCCAGCACCCCGTATAGCCCCCAGGCACCGCCAGGAGTAATTCCCGAGTGCAAAGCCAGGAGTAACCCCTGAGTATTGCTGGGTGTGACCCAAAAAAGCAATAATAATAATAATAATAAAATAAATAAATAAATATAGAGGGCAAAGAGATAGTACAAAACTTCAGGCACTCATCTTGCACAAGATCAATGCCAGTTTGATCTCTAGCACTGTATATGGTCCACAAGCACTACCAGGGGTGACCCCTGAACACAGAGCTGGGAGTAAGACCTGAGCACTGCCAGGTGATCCAACCTCTCCTCAAATAATTTTTTAAAAATTAATAAATGCAATCTGTTATGATTTCTGGGGCCAGAGAAATAGTACAGTGTTTAGGGCACTTGCTTTTCACGTAGCTGATTCAGTCTTAAGCTCAGGCACCACATTTAGTTCCCTGAGCACCACCTGAGCACAGAGCCAGGAATAAAACCTCAGCACCATTGAGTGTGGTTCAAAACTGATTAAAAAAAAACCCAAAGTTATATTTTAACCAACTACATCTATAATAACAAAAAGTAGTTTAGAAATATTTCAAGAAATATTAATTGGCTTTAGTGAATAACAAAATAACAAAGAACTGTGCATTTCTATTAATCCCAAAGAAAGAAATTTTACAAATGCAAAGAAATAATTGGATAAGTAACATAAAGGATTTTGGATGCAATGTTAAGGCAAATTAGATTTTTGACATTTACAAGCTCAAAAGATGAAAATTGGGAAAATTAATCCAAAGTCTGTGTGTATTTATGCAAATATATATTTATATACTAACACATATGTATGCTTTAGTATATAAAGTTTATGCACAAAGATGATCAATGGATATGAGACCGTAATAAAATTATTTTTGAAACCATAATGAGGACCATAATAAAGTTATTCTTGAAACTTAAATAAAAGGTGCCTCCCAAAAGTTTTCACCCTGATGAAATTCTGAATGCAAAACAGTTCTATTGTACTATTATATAAAAACAAATTTGTTTCCTTTTAAAATATTATAGAAAATTATATCATAAATGCAGTTGTTTTCCATGGAGAAAAGCTTTGTTTGGGGCTGGAATTATAGCTTTATATCCCTAATAGAAAATTACTTTTCTATAGTATTTTTTAATCAAGTTCCCCTCTAAAACTATACACTATATTTGCAGTGAATATTTATAATGAAGTTTTGGTCAAAAGTGACCAAAAAGCCTTAAAGTCAACTAAAATGCATCATTATCGTCAATGACCTTGCAATTTGGCAACAAAGAAGCCCAATTTCATTTAAAACACAAAAACAGAACTGAGAGCAACCAGGCCACAGATGAGTGAGCATTGTGCCCCTGGGTCTTGTCAATGGCTGTGTTTTTCTTATTTCCAGAGATTTTGCTCCCAATTGAGTTATAACCAGTAGGCATCTATGAACACACAGTCATAATTTCTACTGGACAGATCAAGTTGTGAACACCTAGAATGTAGAAGAAATGCCTCAGGTCCAATTCCCTTTTATTAGAGTTATAAACTGGTCTATAAACTACCAAGAAATCCAATAGTAGCATCCTTAAACTTATAGATCCCTAATATGTCTGCTTTTCCCCTTCAGCTTCTTCTATTTCCCCAGTTGAAGAAATCTGAGCTCTTGAAAGGAAGTGATTGACTCTACTGAAGCCTCCCACTTCACTTATTACTTTCGAAGCTACCAAGTTTAATGAACATTTTTATATGAACAAGTCCCACATACGATGTGACTCTAAACTCAGAGACATGGAGGTAACTCTGTGGTCAGGAGCAAATGCTTTGCATACACAGGAACCTAAATTTGATCCCTGGCACCATATGGGCTCCCCTAACACCAGTACAGCCCTGACGGACCCTCTACCCAAAAGAACCTCCCAGTACCAGTGGGTGGGAAACTCGGGACAATGGTGGCAGGAAAGTTGAAGACACTGGTGGAAGAACTGGAGTTGGACCGCTGAATGCCCAAAACAACTGTATTAAGAAACAACTTTGTAAATCGTGGTGTTTAAATAAAGCTAGAGAAAAAACAAGGAAAAATAATGTGCCGGTATGGCCCTAGTGATCCCTGAGTACCTCAGAGGTTGCCCTGCACTACCTTGAGCCAATCTGCATCACTGGACCCAAGCATGGAACCACCAGGCCCAGGGGGCCTTGGACCCCTTTGAGAGTGGCTTAGGAGCCACCTTTCCCTAAAATAAATCAAAACTCATATTTGTAATCTCTAAGCGACAAGAAGCCAATACATCTGATGGACAAACTTAATGAAGTTGCAGTGAGTAAATGAACCCATGGTTCAAGGGAGTCATTTGCCTCGAATTTCAGTCTGGCTTTAATTTTCTTTGTTTTTTTCTCTTCCCCTTGGAGCAATGTGCAACAATATGAATTATTCAGAAATTCATTAAGTTCTTTACGAGGTCCAGACCAAGAGTTAGGAATATAGCATTAATAAGACACATCAATGACCTTCCTCCACGAAAGTTATTTGTGGTGGAGGGAGAGCTCCCCCAAGCAGTGCTTAGGAACCTCCTTGGTCCCCTCCCAAGGATTCTCAGCCAACCTGGCCACTGATTCAATGTGAAGGTTGAAGGCTGCTCAGTCCTTCAGTAACTGTAATAGGGCCCAATAATACCTCCAGGTCTGGGGGACCAGGAATTGAACCAGAGTTAGGTGTATGCAAGGCAAGCGCTTTAGCCCCTGTACTTGTCTCTTAAGACTTTCGAAGATATTTTCTAACAGATGGAGGCAGAGAAATTAACACATACAGACACACACAGACACAGACACACACACACACAGACACGCACACACACACACACACACACTCACACACACACCAATCAATGTGGAAACATATAGGTTGAGTGATAACAATGATGTAGCGCTTCGGGGTTGGAGGACTCTGCCCTTTGGGGGATTCGGGAGTGATGGGGGAGGGGCATGAGTCAGCATAAAGAAAGAAGAAAATTTTGAAAATCTGCGCATTTTTTCTGTGTTCACATAAAGTCAGTGATTAGATTCTTTTTCAAATAAATAACAAAGTGCAAAGTATCGCCTATCCGCGTTCAAGTGCACCGACAGGACTTAAGGACTGAAGGACTTTTAAGCAAGTGCTGGCAGGCAGCGTTGTTGCAACTGCAGCGAAGTTCGGCACACGGGGGCAGGATTACAGGAGTGTGTGCTGACTTGTTTGCAGCGTGCTGTTGGAAATAAGAGACACGCATGGACTCTAATTTTCGTTCTGAAAAGTATAACAAGCAGATAACAATGGTAATAAATACTTAAATTTTTCATTCATATTTGAAACTCTTTATCTTTACCAGTTGTGGATCCCATACAAAGCAAATTATATTATTGTTATTTCAATAAAACTACAGGTTATAAAGTATTTTTATACATTTTATTACATATCTGCCATATGTTTCTGTGTTTTCTAGTGCTTACTACTAATAAATTTGTAACAGGCTTGTGTTTGGTACAACACCATTAGTAGCATACAGTCAATATATTCGTCTTTTATTACGATACCAACAAAAAGAGGAGAATCATAAAATCTGCTAACCATTAACTTTATTTATATCTATTGAATCACCTATATTAATTGGTAAATGCAGAAAAAGTATTTAAAGAAGGAAAAACTAAATTAAAACTATTAGCTGATTTTAATCACATATTGAGATATTTTAAACTTATTTCCTGAAAAATTTTCTTTATAGCTGATAATTAATATCAAATAGACACATCAAATGTTGAGAAAAGTAAAGCCCAGTTTATCAATTTTGAGAAGACTTTATATTTCCTTTTGCCACCTTACTCAAAACTACTGTGTATCTGATGCCATGACTGCTAGTCTAATAACATAATTAGTGCCAAAAAATTTGGTTCTGGCAATGGAAATTGTGCTTCTCCAATGATAAATTATGAATCATTATCCCATATAAATCACTATGCCCCCGGGGGCCAGAGCAGGTGTGACCCCCCACGCCCAAATCTTTTTCCACTTATAATTGATATACAATTTTGTAGAATTTCAGGAGTTTAGCATCACCACCTCCACACTTTAAAAAAAAATCTGTCTCATAAAGGAGCATAATAAGGGAACAACAAATGGCCACTGTCATTAGAACTAGAAATTTTTGTCTATAGAACTGAGCTCACATGGGAGGAGCTATAGCTGGAAGGGCCCCGGGGACACTGGTGGAGAGAAGTAGACACTTCAGGGATGGGTGTGGCGTTGGAATAATGTATGCATGAACAGTATAATCAACAATATCATGAATCCCAGTACTCCGATTAAAATGGTAAATAAATAAATAAATAAAAATAAAAGTGTAGTCTGAGATTGAAAATTTTTTTTAATAAACAGAGCTGACCAGGGTCTGGAGCAATCATAGAGCGGGTAGGGCATTTGCCTTGCACACAGCTGACCCGGGTTTGATTCCCAGCATCCCATATGGTCCCCCAAGCATTGCCAGTAGTAAGTGCAAAGCCAGGAGTAAGCCCTGTGCATCACCAGGGGTAACCCAAAAAGCAAAAAATAAAAAAAAAAAAAGAGCTTAACATTAGTCAGTTGATAAAGGTGTGAACCACCCATGGCTCACACATAAATGTGGCTTAATTAGCACATGTTGCAGTACTAGTCCCAACATGTCAACAAATTGGTAGCACACCAGGTTCATCCTTCTCAGAAGGATTCTTTCCAATACCGCTCATAATTTTTAATATTAATTATCCTTCATTATCCTAATGTACCATGTGTAATGTGAATGTTACCATGACTGGTGTTTATAACCTTTTCTAATTTCAAGTTTTGACATCATCTTTCTTTATGATATTATAGGATTTAGATAGAAATATAGGTATCAAAGAGGAACAGGGGGTAATTTTTTTTTTCTGAAAAGGAAACATAGATCAAATTAGTTGGGGAACATCTACCATAAAGAAGTAACAAGAAGAGGAGCTGAAAAGTTACTGGGAGAGAAAACTCTGTGCAGAGGCCAAACTTAGAGATGGAAATATAATGCTACATATTTCAAGGAGAGAAAAGCAGCCAGAATGCCTCGAATGGGAGATGGTATTGAAAGAGAAGGCCTCAGTATTCTCTTGCCAGCTGCCCAAGCTTGATCCATTTTAGTAGTCACCATCTTCTATGCTAAACTTTCCTGCCAGTTCCCAGGGCTCTTCTTAAAACTCTGGGAACACAGTTTCTTAGGGCTATAAATTATGTTCTAAGCCTTAACCAGGCTCACAGGAAATTGAAAGAAAATGGATCATGCCTAGGTAAACAGTCAAATAACGCAAAAGGTCAATTAGAGCAGAGGACACTAGCAGCCTAGATGGGACTAGAAATTGTTAATCTTGTTTTAGCATCACGAAAGGGCCCCAAATGAACCAAACATCTCTGGGGGGCTGGGGGAGGTTGGGATAACTTCTCTGATATTTCTTAAGAACCCTGTCACTTGATAAGAAACACAAAGACCCAATTTCCCTTTTAAAAAGGATAGGAGGACCCTGTACTCTTAATTTAGCTCTCTAAATTCCTTCTGGGAGGGAGTTTCTTTCTCTTCTGCTTTTCTTAAACTTTCCTATTAATTTCAAACTCTAAATCTGGAACCATTATTTCCTCAGTGTTTGCATCCCTGAAACTCGCTGAAGAACCAACTGAAAACCAACTGAAGAACCTGGGACACATCAGCCTGCCCAGACCTGCCCCGCCTCCTGCACTGTCAGTGTTATAGAATGAACTTGTAAAGGTAAGCAAAAGCCAGATCAGATAAGCCTTGGGAAAATGCGAAGTAATTAAGGCTTCATTCTAAGACAGTAGAAAGTCTCTGCAGATTGCAAGTTTGTGTCTAAGAAGCAGAAATGTGAGCTCAAAAAGGATTGCTCCACAGCCTGGAAGCCGGCCTCACGTGCTGGGGGGAAAGGCAGCTCAGATAGAGAAGAGACCACCAAGTAAAGGATGCTTGGAGGGCCCACTTGGGATGGGAGATGTGTGCAGAAGATAGACTACAGACAGCACGATGGCCACTTAATACCTGTGTTACAAATCACAACACCCAAAGGGAGAGAGAGAGTAAAAGGGAATGCACCTGCCACCGAGGTGTGTGTGGGGGGAGGGCGGGGGGGTGGGGAAGGACGGATACTAGGAATATTGGTGGTGGAGAATGGGCAGTGGTGGAGGAATAGGTACTCGATCATTGTATAACTGAAATTAAGCACGAAAGTTTGTAAGTCTGTAACTGTACCTCATGGTAATTGATTATAAATAAATAAATAAATAAATAAATAAATAATTTTTAAGTGGTAAAATGGGAAAAAAAGAAAGAAACATAAGTTTAAGCCCCCAGGACCTGGAAAGCTTCTTATAACTAGCAAATCAGTTTCTGCTGTGTCATTTAATTTTCGAAGCATCAATTTCATTATACGTAAAATGGCAATATGAGGTGTTGGCAGTATTAAGTCCATTAACCCACCTTTCCTATCTACCGTTGCTCCCCCTCACACCCCACACACTGACAACAGCCCCTGTCCTCTGCAGCCTTCTCAAAATGCATCAGTGCTGTAACATATATTATTTTGTAAACTTGTTCTCAAGGTCCAGTACTCAGACCAATAGCAATAGTCTTTTCTTTTGTTTGTTTGTTCTGGGTCCACATGCCAACCAGTGCAGTGCTTGGCAGCTACTCCTGGCTTAGAGAAAGCTCTTAGAAGCACTTAGGGGACCAAATTTTGGCCTCCCAGATGCAAAGCCTGCAATCTGACTCTTGGAGCCATCTCCTTGGCTCCAGACCAGGTCTTAGTAAAATAATTAAATGAGATTATGAATTAAATGTAAATTTTGTATAGGGAGTTTTGAGGGTCTGGGGTTAACATCACTGTATCACTGTCATCCCATTGTTCATCGATTTACTCGAGCAGGCACCAGTAACGTCTCCATTTGTCCCTGTTGTGTGCTAGTGTAGCCCAATGGCAGATTGGGGGCACTTTCAGAATCAGGGGAATGAGAACCGTTGTTGTTACTGCTTTTGGCATATCGAGTATGCCATGGGTAGCTTGCCAGGCTCTGCCATGTGGGTGGGATACTCTCAGTAGCTTGCCAGGCTCTCCGAGAGGGACAAAAGCTTTTAGGGCGGCTTCTAATTGCCTTTACAGGTGTTCCCAGTCTACCAAATGTAAGCTTTTGGTCGACTGGCATGTTGTAACGATCTACACACTGACAAACACACAGCTGCCTGCGTCTCTGGGCAGCACCTGGGATATCTATGGCCTCAGGTTGATCTCCTTGAGGTTGATGGAGTGTCCCCAAAGGTTGTTGAGCAGCTGGCAGAGCAGGACCCTATCCCAGAGGGCCTGTGCCAGGTCAAACACCTGTGCCGAGTCCCAGGTCACCCAGTGGTTGGTTGACAGCACCCCACAGTGGATGAGCCACTGCACGCACTGCCACCTCGGCTCTTTGTCTGATGGCGCAGCGACTTGGCCCTGCTGGGGCAGGCAGTGACTCTGAGGCTACTGCCATGGTTTCTCCATGCTTTGCCAACGCCTTTCTGTCCAAATCTTGCAAAACAGGTGTGGCGATGTCCATCAGGAATCACACGTAGAGTTCCAGCAGGGATCACGTGTAGAGTTCCATGCCTGGCATGCTAAGCCGAGTGTTGTCTAAGGCGAGATGGTGAGCCGGGTTTGAGAAAGCGCAAGGTGTTTGGGTGGCATTGGTGCCATCTTACCCCCTATTAAATATGGTGTGGTAATTATGAAAAAATGAGCAGGGAGTGTCTTACGACGTATTTAGGAATATGTTCGCTCATATGTGAAGCTCAGCCCAAGCATGTGGAAAGCGGCCTGGAACGTGGTGACAGTTGGGTTGTGGAGGTCAGCTGCCAGGGCTGAGTCCCTATATATGGGGAGTTAACATAGCCACCAATAAATATTATGTTCAATTATCTGAAGGGAGTCTACCTGGGTGTGGTGCCACCAACAGGTCAACCTGTACCTGAGGGGCGAGTGCATCAGCAGCCTGATGGTGCCTTCAGGCTTCCTGACACTCCAAAATTGCCTCTGTGTCTTTGGCTGGACTCCAACAACTTGGAACCCAGTTTACCAAGAAATTAAATGGCCAAAAAGTTAGGTATGTGAAAGCCACGCCCACAATCCACTTCTGGCTTAGGGATACATGCTCGTTTATTGGCTTTATTTCAGAGACCCATAGATAAATCTCAAAAGAGATTAAAAGCCACATTAATTTCAGACCCACGCATGGCTGAACAGACTGGGGTAAATCGGAGGGGGGGAGGTTGGCTTGTGCCTGCTCAGGCAGAGCGCCCAGAAGCCACTTGCTTCCACAATCCAAAATCACGCCATAGCCCTGGCCTGACTCCACCATCTCAGGACGGACCTCACCAAGATATAATCTGTTGAAAGTTTGGGTATGTGGGTTTCTTGACTGAAATCTCCAGGCTTTCTCAGAGTTGGAGTGGGCTACCTCCTCTCATTTCCCCAATACACTGGTAGTCACCCCCACGAACCAACTCCAGCGCCACTCTCTAAACTCTATTACTTCAGAGACCCATAAATAAATCTCAAAAGAGATCAAAAGCCAAAGACACAGCAGCAAGTCCCGGAAGGCACCACAGAGCCAGAGATCTCTCTGGGCCCCATACCGAGCCAATTTTACCTGGGAACCCCAGATGGAGCAGGCGCAGTCTCCCCGTCTACCCCAGATGGAATCCTGGTGACCAAGTGCTTCCAAAAGTAAGAGCCAGGTATGCGGGTACCAGGACTAAATCTCCATGCTGCATGGTGGCAGAGGTATCAGGATGTCCCTCCTTGGCTCCTGGCCCACTTTTTGGCCTGATTGTCATGCCCACAATGTGCCTCTGGGCGCCATCTTAGCGCACTAATAGTCCTGGTCCAGAGATACCCAATTGAATCCCAAAATGGGTTAGTGCCCTACAGAAATGTCTCTGGAACCCAACCATTTACAATCTAGGATTCCAGAAGCGCATGGCCGTGGCACCCATGATATACAAAATGAGCAATGGACAATATATAATGTAGCATCTGCCCCTGGCAGGCAGGTTTGAATGGTGGTGGGGAAATTCTAGCAAAACATAATGCCCCAAAGTAAAGAGAGAGTACAGGGGCAATTGCCTACCATAGAGTCAGGGCGAGGACTGGGGTGGGCAGGAGGTGAGGCAAGGATATATATGGGGGCACTGGTGGTAGAAAGTGTGCACTGGTGGAGGGATGGGTGTTCAATCATTATACCATTATACGGCTGAACTCGAACATCAAAGCTTTGTAACTGTGTCTCATGGTGATTCAATAAAAAAAAAGAAAGAAAGAAAGAAAGAAAGAAAGCAATGTGGAGTTCACGCCCAATTCAATCAGCTTAGTCAATGGCTGAATAAATAGCAGTACTCCTACATTAAAAAAGAGAGAGAGTCTACCAATGAGACTATATAATCATTCTAAATTAAATAGACTCAAACAAAACGTTAATACAAAATTTAAAACAAAACTCTGTATTAAATAATTAAAGGCTGGGATCAAAAATGTATTTATGTAACTTACTAAAAATTTTTGCCTTGAAAAGTCATATCAACACACAAAATCATAAGAGCAGGGTTGAGAATGTGTCTTCATATTGTCACTCCAGTGAATGTACCATTATTCTGTTGCTTAAATTTCATATTCAAGGTATCCAGATAAGCACTCATTTGACATAAGTGTAAACTTTTTTCTTTCTACTGGTTTCCAAAATTGGTTAGTGAAATGTCCTTGTCCTTAGTATTTTTTAAATAGTCTTAAATATTTTAAAGGGTAAATATGTTTCTGAGAAAAGGGGTGACTAGGGAAAATTTTCTATACCAGGATTATAATTTAAGTAGTGAAATTTTATTTCATTTCTTCTTCCCTCTGAAGACACTACAAATGCAAAAGGGCTATTTTTCAAGACACCTAAAGCATTCTCTATTGCTGACAGACTACAAATAAATTTAAAGGCAAGAATAGGAAAATTCCTGATTAGAGTATTTTCTTTCCTCTCTGGTTACACCCAAAATTCCTTAGAAATTCCACTGAGATGTGTTGTTCTAAGTAAAATAGCAACAGAGCACTGACTTTTCAGGGTCATGGCCACCAAAATGATTCAAAATATCTGAGTTCAACTCCAGAAGTTCAGGAATCCATAAGGTTCATGTTGTCTGGATCAGGAACTAACAAGAATGTGTGTTTTTAAATCTTTAAGGGAATTAAACCAGCTTTAAAAATTATGCTGAAGATGAAGAAGGGTTGTCAGCAAGCAATAGCAACTGGGTTAAAAATTTCACAATACTAGTTTAAAAATAAATAGCAACAGGCCAGATGAGAGTAGACTATTCTGCAATCCAGACTACTTATTCAAATATTCTAGCAAAATTGTGGGTTTTAAATATTTTTTAAGATAGTACTCCAGATTCTCTCTCATGCACTCAAATCTTGTTCATTTGCTTTTCTATAATGTCTTCAGAGTTTATGGTTTACAACTATACTATATATAATTGAATCTGAGTCATGAATCACTGAATCACTGAATCATGAAACTTCGTCTCCCAGTGTATTTTCCTCACATTATTAGCAATTTTCTTTTTTCTTGGATTAGTATTACTTCTACTAAATCTTATCAATTGTATGTCACTGACATAACCAAATGGAATTCCAAAAATGTGTATTTCCAACTTTCAGTCTAACAAGTGTTAGAAAATATTTGACTTTTGTTACCTTTTTTCCATTTATATTATAATTTCCCTCCCACATACTTCTCATTGCCTCAGATTAATAAACACACACACACACACATACACACACACACACACACACAACATATGCACAAGCTGGCGTTTTGAACAGAATGGAATACTCAGTGTCTTGATGCTAAGGGTACTCCTGGTCTAGAGTACCAATTATTAATATCTAAAGCATATATTACAGTTAAGTTTTATTATAAAGAGAGTCACAACTACTGTATTTTTTTTAATGGAGTAGAAATTTAGGTCACATTCAGCGGTGCTCAGGGACTACTCTGTACTAAGGGGTGCATCCCGGTGTTATTCAAGGGACTGGGATCAGTGTGTGTCAGTTGTATGCACGGCAGGCAAGTGTCTTCACCCCTGAGCTCTCTCTCCACCCTCACAGCTACGATTTCTTCACATTGGACTTTTGGGTAAGTCCAACTTTCCTGAACATCAAGTTTCTAATGTTCAAAAACTTCAATTTTTTTTTTCCTAGAGGGAGTTTTAGCCAGGTAAAGGCTCCATTCTGAACTAAATTAATGACTGCTTTATTTAATAAAGTGAATGAGTGGTAGGTTAAATATGCTAAAAGAGGGGTCAAAGAGATAGCTCAAAAGTATGCATATACCTTGTATGCCTGAAGCCCTGAATTAGCTCCCAACACTGGGCCTAAATACTGACCCACCAGGCCTGCACTGTCAGGCTGAGTATATCTGAGAGTGGCCTCCAGACCCCAGGTCACCACTGGAAAGCCCTTTCTCCCCAAGTTAAATCACTGTAGAATTTCAGATAAGCTGGTTATTGATTGTGCTTTCCCCCCAGATATGATGCTTGATTATATAACTTTGAATTTTTTCTTGATATTTTTTCAAGTTCCCAAATTCTGTTGTATGCACACAACATGCCGGGGGTAGCGGGTGGGGGTGTTGAAGTTAAATGCCTCATCCTAAAAGATTTTGATGACAGTAATCACCAGATGTCTCAAACTATCAAAAAAAAAAAAGGATCATGTAATTTTATAGAATACTTCATTTTTAAACAACACTCTATCTTTATGGTCTCCAAAGATCATTTGAAACAAAATAGCCACCCAAATAATTAAATGAGTTTAATAATTAGAGTTGTTCTGCATTATCCATCTGGGTGCTAAAGAAAGATGCCTAAAGGGGTGATTTTATTTTTTCAATAACTGGTACTTAAAACTTTCCTTCTGTTAGCAATTAACCAGCTCGTTTGATTGCTTATTCACACCATTGCCAGTAGACTCTGATAATAATCCAGCAAAGCAAAATAAGTTTAATTTCATTTTCACTACAAATAAAATAAAAAGGTGTTCACTTATTTTAAAGGTTTTTAAATTTGCTTCCAAGGAGAAAAAGAGACAAACTGATCCTTTTTTTTTTTCCCCAGGGTAACATCAGTGGTGCTCAGGGACTACAACTGGTTCTGCACCTGTGAGTCTCCTCCAACAGTGCTCAGGGGACCCTATGGCACCAGGGATCAAGCTGGGGTTCCAGCGTGCAAGGTAAGTTGTTCATCCTGTTGAGCAATGTCCTTTGCCCAAAGAGTAAAGTAAGTTCTTTTCTTTTTTCATTCTTATTTTTATTGTAGTTTAAGCCAGCACTTCTCAATCAGGGGCCATCTGGCTGCATGCAAGCAAGCCCCTTATCCACTGTACTATCCCTCCAAACTCTGGACCTAGTTCTATAAACAGATCAAGAACAAATCATGAGAAAGTAGAAATTCTAAACAAATTAACAAGAGACTGAATAATTAGCTTTTGTGACAGAGGATATGATGACTTGTCTGGAGCAGTCTACCAAAATGATTAAAATGAATTATGCCAATCTTCCTGAAACGTTAAAAAAAAAAGTAGAAAAAGAACATTCCCTAACTTACTCTATGGAGCAAGCATTACTGTGATTACTGCCAAAATCAGAGACCCCAAATCAAATCAAATCAATAAAATAATCCAAATTCAAGCACATTAGATGTTCAGCTGTGTAACAATTCCATCAAAGAGAATTATGCAAAAAAAAAAAGCATACAAAAGATAAGGTATGCTAAACTTAGTCCTATACTAAGCTCCTCCCTAACCGGGAAGTTTTGTGTAGCTTTTTTATTTAAAAAGTTTTATCTTTTAATAATTTTAAAAATTTTATTTTATTGTTATACCGTAGTTCACAATATTTGATTACATTTAATATTTGAACACCAATCCCACCACCATTACACCTTCCCACCACTTTTCGGATATTTACATCCCGAACTCCAACCCCTGCCCAAAGCAAACCGAATAATTTATTTTGTATTGTTTGTTATAAATAAACCACTGAAAATGCTCCAAAAAATTTTTCTTGGAGGAAAGTGTATGAGGATTGTTGTATTTTACTCAGGGGCCATTAAGCCCTTCTATAAGCAATTACTAATATGTTGTTAAGAATTGAGCCTCGTGTGCTTATAGGTATATATATATGTATATGCATACATATATATATATGCATATACATATATATATATATATAGAGAGAGAGAGAGAGAGAGAGCACTGTCATCCCATTGTCCATCGATTTGCTCAAGCAGTCACCAGTAATGTCTCCATTGTGAGACTTGTTACTGTTTTTGGCATACCGAATATGCCAGGGGTAGTTTTCTCTTCTACTCTCCAATAAATGTTTTTATTTTCTAGAAAAAAAGATTAAGTATGCTGTTGATATATTTTAGTAAGTCTATACATTTTGATAGTTCAAAAATTGTTGTTCTGCTATCTAAACAGTAAGCATAGTATTAAAATAAATACACATTAAGAAAAATTTATTAAAAATTTAACCATAAATGTTACATAATTATCATGAAATAATACAAGATAAAGATATGCAGATGGCATGCTTGTTTTAAAATTTTACTTTTGGCTTCAATTTTTTTTTCACTAAAATTTCACTTTTCACTAAAATATACAATTAGATTTCAGCCCCCAAATAATTTAGTTATTTTGTTTGTTGGTTTGTTTTGCAATGTGTGGAGACCATACCTGACAGTATTTGGGGTATCAAGGAGGGTAGAATCATAAAATGAATGTTTAAACTCAGGGCCTCACACTTGCAGGACATGTGTGTACTCTGGACTGGAGTGATAGCACAGCAGGCAGGGCGTTTGCCTTGCATGAGGTCCACCCGGGTTTGATTCCTTCGTCCCTCTCGGAGAGCCCGGCAAGCTACACAGAGTCTCCCGCCTGCACGGCAGAGCCTGGCAAGCTCCCCATGGCATATTCGATATGCCAAAAACAGTAACAACATGGGGCTGGAGCGATAGCGCGGCCGACCAGGGTTTGATTCCCAGCATCCCATATGGTCCCCTGAGCACCGCCAGAGGTAATTCCTGAATGCAGAGCCAGGAGTGACCTCTGTGCACCGCTGGGTGTGACCCAGAAAGCAAAAAAAAAAAAAAAAGTAAAACCAAATCTCAGAATTGGAGACATTTCTGGTGCCTGCTCGAGTAAGTCGATGAACAACAGGATGACAGTGCAGTGCAGTTTGTGCTCTAATGTTTTAAGCCATAACCTGAACTAATTACCTTTCCTTTTTTTTTTTCCTTTTTGGGTGACACCCAGGAATGCCCAGGGGCTATTCCTGGCTCTGCACTCAGAAATCACTCCTGGTGGTTCTTGAGAGACTATGTGGGATACTGGGAATCGAACTCAGGTTGGCCTCATGCAAGGTAAACGCCCAACCCACTGTGCTATGGCTCCAGCCCCTCGACCTAATTACCTTTGACTTTTTTTCTTTTTCATCTAGCTTCTGAGGAAATGAAACTCTGTGCTTGAAAAAAAAATCATTTAAGTGTTCTTGTCAGAGTATTTAAAAAAAAAATACAAAAATCTGTGCCCTAGGGTGTAGCACAATGAATCGCATGCTTTAGATACACCCTGGGATTGAATTCCAGTGTTCCAAACACAAAACTGTTGGCTCGTTTTCTATCATAAAATCTTTGTATTTTAACTATGTTAATATGTTACTAATATATGAAGCTGCAAGACAAATTAGATAAATTAGTTTCTGTCTCAATGCATTATTGAAATAGCTTCAAAATAATTTCAAGGAAGTAAAAATGATAGCTTCAAGAAAAAAAGTAAAACACAATTGAGCTACAATAGAGAACTTAGGAGAGACTGAAATTTGATACTTGGTTTTTAATTCATGATTAAATCTCCCTTTGAAAATTCTGAATTGAAATAAAATATTAACATAGAATTCCTTGTAATGACTTTATTGTAATAAGGGTTTTCTTTTTAATTTGTATGGAGCGGGTAGGGCATTTGCCTTGCATGCGGCTGACCCAGGTTCGATTCCTTCATCCCTCTCGGAGAGCCCAGCAAGCTTCCGAGAGTATATTGCCCACACGGCAGAGCCTGGCAAGCTACCCGTGGTGTATTCCATATGCCAAAAAGAGTAACAAGTTTCACAATGGAGATATTACTGCTGCCCACTTGAGCAAATAGATGAACAAGGGGACAACAGTCAGTGCTACAGTGTTTGGGGCCACATCCTACGGTGCTCAGAGCTTACTCTTAAGTTCAGGGATCACTCATGGTGGACTGTGGGGATATATGTAGTGGAGAGATCAAGTTTGGATGGATCAAAAGCAAGGCAAGTGCCTTACGCACTGCACTATTTCTCCAGTCCAGAGCACACTTTCTTATATCTGCTATTGACTTAATTTGTGACAGTCAAGATTTTTTTTTAGGTAGTATTCACAGAAATGAAAAAGAAATAGATTCAGTTTCATTTCATGATCAGTGTTATGTTTGATCCCAGGATCTATCTAAAGCATCAGGATTCATGCTTCACTGAACCACATCCTGGGTTTGATTTCTCCGCCCCTCTCAGAGAGCCCTGCAAGCTACCAAGAGTATCCCGCCTGCATGGCAGAGCCTGGCAAGCTACCCGTGGTGTATTCTATATGCCAAAAACAGTAACAAAAAGAATTAAAAAAAAAAAAAACCAAAAACAGTAACAAGTCTCACAATAGAGATGTTACTAGTGCCTGCTGGAGCAAATCAATAAGCAAAGGGATGACAGTGATACAGTGATACAGTGAACTACATCCTAGAGCATAGTTTCTTTGTAATTTTATTTTATTGAATCACCGTGTGGAAAGTTACAAAGTTCTCGGGCTTATGTCTCAGTTATAGAATACTCAAACACCCATCCCTTCACCCGTGCCCATATTCCACCACCAAAGACCCCAGTATACCTCCCAACCCCCATCCCCTACCCCCCATCCCTGCCTGCTTAGTTGATAAATTTCACTTCATTTTCACTTTACCTTGATTACATTCCATATTTCAACACAAAATTCACTATTGTTGGAGTTTTCCCCCAAGAAAGACAGCTCTACTGCCAATGAAGCATTTGATAATTAGTTTTCCATTGCTGAGACTGGAAAGACATGAAGTCCCGCTGTTTCAAGTACATAGAATTTTCTTTGTATTTTTTAAAAAAATATTCCTTGACAAGAACACTTAAATGATCACATAGTAATGTTACCTGAAAATTTATGTGAGGAAATCACAAAAAGCATCAAAAATCAAAAATCTAAGCTTTACTTTCTGACTTATGTTCTGAGACTAAAGGTAATTAATTATAAGACAAAAAAAATGGGAGCCAGAGTGATAGTACAGTGGGTAGACCATTTGCCTTGCATGCAGCCAACCCAGGCATTTCCTGGGCCAAAGAAGTAGGAGTATTTTAAGCATTCCTGGATTAAGGACATCCCTCAATACCTGCACAAGAAACTTCTTCCATAATACTACAATTTTTTTTTCTTTTTGGGTCACACCTGGCAATGCACAGGGGTTACTCCTGGCTCTGCACTCAGGAATCACCCTGGTGATGCTCGGGGGACCATATGGGATGCTGGGAATCTAACCCAGGTCAGCTGCATGCAAGGCAAATGCTCTACCCGCTGTGCTATTGCTCCAGCCCCATACTATAAATTTTATTTGCATCAATTGTATACCACAGTTTATAAATTAGAGTACTATGGCTAAACTACTGTTAAAAGTAGTTGTCCTAGTTTCTGTAGTATGAAAATTGTAAATGACTTTTATATAAAACTTGTGCAGCGTTAAATCTTTTCTTTTTGACTCAAAATGCAGTTTAAGTGAGAACAATATAGTTGAAGTTTCTTCCTTTTAACTGAGATTATTTTTAATAATTTACAAATCACAGAAACAGATGTTTTCTTTCTTTTTTATTTTTGCTTTGCCTAAAACAAAATATTTGGAAAACTATTGCATCATTTAACCCCATAGTCAAAGTTATTTCTTAATTCAATAATTATTGGTTGAGCGTCTACTTACATGCCAGGCCCCATGGTATATGCTAGAAATAAATGATGAGCCAAATAAGACACAGATCCTATTCCCATGAAGCTAACAAATTTGTTAAGTTTTTATTAACCAAATAATCATAGATGTGAAGATATTGCAATTCAACGAATTGCTATATGATATAGAATCCACTAAAATTCTCTATTGAAGAAATGATTAAAACAAAAGAACCAAACCTTACATGAGGTTGTATTCTTGTCTCGGGTAGAAATAATAGGTGTAGTGGTTGGGTGTAGCTCAATGTAGAAGTTGCCTTGTGCGTGTGAGGAACTTAAATTTCATCCCCTAACCCCATTCCTCACCCCGTCTCCTCACACACACACACACACACACACACACACACACACACACACACACACATTCAAATAGACTTAAGCTAAGTTTCCAAACAATCTTAAAAGGGTCTGTTGTGGACACAAATGAACACTAGTTACAGGAGGGAGGTGAGGCAAAAGGGGAAAAAAATGAATAGTACATGCTCAGAAATTTCCTTAGGGCAGGGACAGCTGTGAACAGTCCTGGGCACTTTCCTTGTGATTGTGGTGTGTAGTGACCTTGTACATTAATACCATAGACAGTAATACTATTGTAACCATGTTACCTAAAGTTAAAAAATTAACAATAAAAACACTCCCTTGGATAAGAAAAAGAAAGATAGTTTGTGAGATGTTAGTGGGAAGGGAAAATGCAATTTTAAGAAATATTTCTGCAGTTTGTATGTTAACCACTTTGTTACACTCTTATCTTATGTTGAAGGGCATATAGTCATTTTCTCAGGCATGAAGTTGCATTTGCTTTTTCTCTGAATCTCTCATCAAACATCACTAACACAGACTGACTTTAGTGAGATTTGTTCACCCGTGGCTATGTAATTCTAAAAAGACACCAATATTATGAAAGAAAGAAGCCTGGTCTCTTATAGCAATAATAGAAAAATAAGATCAGATACACTCAAAAAGATCTGAGGGGGGCTGGAGCAAGAGCACAGTGGGTAGGGCATTTGCCTTGCACGTGGCTGACCTGGGTTCAATTCTCAGCATCCCCATGGTCCCTTGAGCACCACCAGGACTAATTCCTGAGTGCATGATCCAGGAGTAACCCCTGTGTATCGCTGGGTGTGACCCCCCCAAAAAAAAAACAGAAAAAAAAAGATCTGAGGAAGTGTTTAATATGAGGCTAGAGAGACAGGTCATGAGGTAGAATGGAATGAAAAGGTTTCCAACAAGGTTAAAGGAAGGAACATAGAAAAGTGTTCTGAAACAAGATGATGAAACTCTAACTAAAGATCAGCATTGCTGGACTCATGTACAGAGCATAACACTTCAGGTAAGCTGGAGAGATGAGCCAGAAGCATGCAAAGATGTTTTAGAAGTGTTATTATCCTTAGATGTGCTATTAAGAGGGCAGCATAATGATCATACATTTACTTGAAAAGATCCATTTAGAGTGTGTAGATTAGAAAATGAATTTGAAAAAGATTGGGCAGGTGCTAGCAATCCATCAAACTACATTTATATAAGGTGACAGGAGAGAAATAAACAGAACTGAGATGGTTACAATGAACCAAAATACTAGTATGTTTGATTCGAGACCTATATTATGATAGATTTATGTAGGATGAAGAAAGGACAAAATCAATGATCACATCTAAGTTTTTGTTTTCAATTATTGATAAATAAGGAGAGACATATGGAATTTGGGTAGACTCAAATAGACTGGATTTATGGGACAAAGCCCACAAGCTGAGATTTGAACTTTGGGATCTGAGACTTCATTAATAGGCAAAGCCAACCTCTCAAGTTGGAATATGCTATTAGACATAGAACTTGATGCTAAAGGCTTGACTGTAATTTTAGAGAATATACAATATGAGGTTTTTATAGCAATGCTATTGGTGGAAAACATCCATGTCACTTTCCTACACATTTACCCTTGAGAGAAAGAATGTTTTCATTAGTACAATGCTGCATTCACTCAGTGAAAAGTATTAACAATTAGAGAAAACTTTTTTTTGTTTTATTTTGTTTTTTTTTTGCTTTTTTTGGTCACACCCAGCGATGTTCAGGGGTCACTCCTGGCTCTGTACTCAGGAATTACCCCTGGCCATGCTCAGGGGACCATATGAGGTGCTGGGAATTGAACCCAGGTCGGCCACATGCAAGGCAAACGCCCTGCCCGCTGTGCTATCACTCCAGCCCTGACAATAAGAGAAAACTTAAATTTTTGAGAACAGAATAAGTGTGAATGAATGTATACACATATATTTTGACTGTTGATAGGAACAAAATTCAGCATAATTGTTATCAAGATTTACTACCACTTTCTTTTACAAAACCAAAGCTTGTTCAGAGGTTCAGAAGGGAAAGAGGTTTTAATGCACTAAATAATATTTTAGGGGCCAGAGAGTCTAGGAGGTAAGGCTGCCTAGCATGCAGCTGGTTCAAATCCCCATCACCACATATGGGCCCCTGAACACTGCCATGGGTTCCTCCTGAGAAGAACCAGAAATAGCCTGAGCACTGCCAGGTGTGGCCCCCACATCCCTCACAAATAAATTACATAATATCCTAAAGTTACTAATCATGCTTGTTTTCTTCCTCAACTGGTAACTTTTTTGTGTATTATTCTAGTAAAATGGTTTTCTTCGACTTTACTACAACCTTGGAGACAGAACTGTACTTCTAGAAACTCTCCAAAACGTACCATTAATATAAGTATTGGCCAGATCATTAGACTAGCAAAATGCAGGTGCAGTAGCTACTTGCATTTGATGGAATAAGTGTATCAGAAAACACTGCTGCTAAATGAACTCCTGGGATACAAGTACTGACTTCTATATCAGAGGAATGCCATCCTTAAATCTTGTAAATCCCACAGCATTAGCATACAAACCTGTGGGGCTTCAAGGTTGAGTTCAAGTTATATAAACAACCAAGAACAATGAACTGAATTAGAAGCAAAAGGCAACTCAAATATTGGTGACTGTGATGGGATGATATATGGGTAGAGTGTGTGGAAATGGGGGTGGAGTACAGTGAATGGAGCAACCTTTGGGGGGAGGTTGGAGGCACAGCTGGCGATGCTCAGGGATCACTCCTGGTGCTCAGGGGTGCCAGCGATTCAACCTGATTGGGTTGCATGAAAGCCAAGTGCCTGCTGCTTAGGCAAATGTTTTCTTGCAGATTCTTTCCACCATGAATTGGAGCGATAGCACAGCGGGTAGGGAGTTTGCCTTGCCCGCCACTGACCCAGGTTCGATTCCTCCATCCCTTTTGGAGAGCCCAGCAAGCTACCGAGAGTATCCCGCCCGCATGGCAGAGCCTGGCAAGCTACCTGTGGCGTATTCGATATGCCAAAAACAGTAACAAGAAGTCTCATAATGGAGATGTTACTGGTGCCCGCTTGAGCAAATTGATGAACAACAGGAAGACAGTGCTACAGTGCTTTCCACCTTGGGTTGGAAATAAATCATCATTCTCTACATTACCTATTGTTTGAATAGCCTTCGCCTACACCATTCTTTATGTATAAATGATCATCATTTTAACTTGTTTGTGCCCCGTGGATCAGGAGAGAAGATACTGTGAAAATAAAATGTCATTTTCAGTGGCAAAATCCATGGATAATTCTTACACTAAATACACTGCCCCATATTACAGAATAAAAAAACTTTAGTTCACTGCTGGATCCTTATATTTCAGTACTGCTAAAACAGATGCCATAATTGTACAGGCAGAAGCAGCTTAAAAAGAAGGGGCTGTGTGATAACATAGCGGATAGGGTGTTTGCCTTGCACATGGCTGACCCGGGTTCGATTCCCAGCATCCCATATGGTCCCCTGAGCACTGCGAAGGGTAATTCCTGAGTGCAGAGCCAGGAATAACCCCTGTGCATCGCCAGGTGTGACCCAAAAAGCAAAAAAAAAAAAATAAAAGAAGAAGAAGAAGCTTAAAAAGAAACAATTTTCTAGCAATCGGTCTCCATTATCAGCCCTTAAAAATAGTAGTTATGTCCCCATTAGTGGGGAAAATGGGCACACTGATAAAGGGAAGTAGATGCTGGTTGTGGGATTGCTGTTGAAACCGTATGTCTGAAATTCAACTATATGTAACTACAAATCATGGTTCCTTATTTAAAAAATTTAAACATAAGAAAGCAGAAAGTGTCACTGTACCTATCATTTCTAGCAATGGTACACTGTTGCAATAGACAGCAACATGTAATTATAATTCAAAGTCAGATTATTAAGGCCCATCTGCATAATAATCTAATTATCTCTAAAGATATTGATCTCTGCAAAACATTTTCTCTAAATGACGGTATTAGTTATCTAGGAGGCTTTGGATATGGTAAAAAGGTTTATATTGTTATGGAAGAGATTTTTAAAAGATGTTTTGTTGGAAAAATATCAAAGACAGGGTCAGAGAGATTATACAAAGATTTAAAGGCTTGCCTTGCACATGGCCAACTCTATTTCAATCCCCGAATGATCCCCAAACACTGCCAGGAGTGATCCTGAGCATAGAGCCACGAGGCAGCCCTAGCACCACAGGATGTGGTCCAAAAAATAAACAAAAAAAAGTGGGGGGGGCATGTTTTCAGATTTTGACTAAGAATAAGTAATTCAGAGGATAAATTTATAACAGAAATGAACAAATTAACAAACACTAATAAGGTAATTTTAATGCACAAAACATTTGAAAATAGTTTAATATTAATTTCTTTAGCACAATACTTGCTAGAAGTTAGCGTTTTAATACCTACTTGTCAAAATGCTTACAACTTTTGAATAAGGTCAAATAAAAGATTTTGTTTTACCCACAACCAACTAAACTATAAACATTGATTCTCAAGTTTTTACTCCATTTTTAAATATTTTTTCACCTGAGTTGTTTTTTGGTTTGGGGCCACCCCTTGTGGTGCTCAGGCTTCATTCCCGACTCTGTGCTTAGGGATCACTTCTTGCAGGGTTTGGGGGACCATACAGTGTGGCGGGAAACAAACCCAGATTGTCCATGAGCACGGCAAGTGACATGCCTGCTGTAATATCTCTCCAGCCTCTGCATAGTTTTTTTTTAAGTAAATAGATTTTATTTGGAGGGATTTTTTTGAGGGAGGTAGGGAGAGAGAGAGAGAGAGGAGAGAGAGAGAGAGAGAGAGAGAGAGAGAGAGAGAGAGAGAGAGAGTAACGCGCTCAAGAGAGAACACAGGCTTCTCCAAGGGCAGAGAGCCCTATACACATCCCAGCATTAGATAGGAAAGCATGAAAGTACACATCTCAAGAGGGTAGATGAGGGCGCCACATGTGCTCAGCCATGTGGGCTCGGTCAACATACACACCTTCTGCGTAATTTTTAAATAAAATAAAGGTAGCAATAAACTAGAAATGAAAAGAAAATTAAAAATGAGAACCAAAATTGTTGCCTAAAGTGGGGAAGAAATTGTTGATAAAGGCTAAATTTTATCTTCCAGAGTCATCAATTGTTGTAACATTTGAAAAATTAACATAATGCACATCACAGTTATGAAGGCAGTATCCTAAGAAGTGTGTATATATAGTGGAAAGTGGTAGTCTCTGGAGAGTAGTGTAGATACAATTTATAAACTTGTAGAACTGATGTTATATATTTAGGTAACTGCACAGCACTGTAGCACTATTGTCCCATTATTCATTGAAGTGCTCAAGCAGGCACCAGTAACATCTCCATTGTGAGACTTGTTGTTACTGTTTTTGGCATATCAAATATACCACGGGTAGCTTGCCAGGCTCTGCCATGCAAGCAGGATACTCAGTAGCTTGCCAGGCTCTCTGAGAGGAATGGAGGAATCGAACCCAGGTCAGCTGCATGCAAGGCAAACACCCTACCCACTGTGCTATTGCTCCAGTCCATTTAGGTAACAATCATAAAAAATTTTAAAAACACCATTTACATTTAACTTTACATAAGACTATGTATTTCAAAGCTGGGCATAAAGCAAATTTTGAATAATGACATTGAACATTATTATTTTAATAATATCTTTAGTGTTAAGGAGGAATGATATCTAATGACTCAGTTCTACTAAGCAAAGTCAATGGCCAAAAGGTACATGAAAAATTGCTCTACATCACTACATCGGGAAGATGCAAATCAAAACAAGAAGATATCATCTCACACCATAGAGACTGGAACACATCCAAAAGAACCAGAACAACCAGTGCTGGGGCTGTATCGATAACACAGCAGGTAGCAGGTAGGGCGTTTGCCTTGCATACAGCCCACCCGGGTTCAATTCCCAGCATTCCATATGGTTCCCCCGAGCACCGCCAGGAGTAATTCCTGAGCGTATGAGCCAGGAGTAAACCCTGTGCATCACCAGGTGTGACCCAAAAAGAAAAAAAAGAAAAAAAGAACAACCAGACAGAGCTGGCTTAGATGGGGGAGAAAAGAACTCATTCATTGTTGGTGGGAATGCCGACTGGTCCAGCCTTTTTGGGAAACAATATGGATATTCCTCAGAAAACTAGAAAATTGAGCTTCCATCGAGCAATAGCATTTCTGGGAATGTACTCTGGGGGACCAAAAACACACAGCTAGAACCACCAACTGCACTTCTATGTTCATTGCAGCACTATTCATGATAGCCAGAATCTGGAAACAAACCAAGTGCCCTGAGAACAGAAGACTAGATAAAGAAACTATGGTACATTTACACAATTCAATATTATGCAGCTGATGGTGGTGAAAGGTGTAGTGGTGGTGGGACTAGTGTTTGAATGTTAAATGTAATCAAGTATTGTGAACTACTTTATAAAAATAAAATAAAAAATATTATGCAGCTGTTAGGAAAACTGGTGATGAAATTTGCTTACAAATACATTTCAAACAAGCAAAATATATATTGCAAAACAATTGCACAAGCAGGTAAGAAAATCCATATTTCAGATAGACATTGAGATTTGCAACCAAAAATAAACCCTTTAAGGACACTCTATTAAAATGATCTAATTGGGAAGTTATTAACCAAGGGATAGCAGTAATATTTACCTTTTCAAGGATCTATTTAAAAGAATAAATTCTTGCAAAACATATGGAAATTTTTCCGAGAAATAAAATTTTTCTCCTGAGAAATATTTTTTAAAGCAGTTTAGGTAGTTATATAATCATATACACCAGAGGGTCCCAAATTTATTAATCTACCATCTTTTTCAGACTGGAGCGATAGCACAGCATGTAGGGCATCTGCCTTGCATGCAGCTGACTCAGGTCCGATTCCTCCGTCTCTCTCGGAGAGCCCGGCAAGTTACTGAGAGTATCCCACCCGCATGGCAGAGCCTGGCAAGCTACCTGTGGCTCATTTGATATGCCAAAAACAGTAACAACAGGTCTCACAATGGAGACATTACTGGTGCCCGCTACCATCTTTTTCAGAAAAAACAAAGAAACAAAAAAAACCAGCAACAATCCTTTGGAAATCTACCCCTGCTGCACTGAAGCTGCTGCAGGGCAGTACTACTTCGGGAAACATAGATCTTAACAAAATTATTTTACAAAATAATTAAAATTACTTTGTAAAAACAGGTCTTAGTTTTTTGTTGTTTTGTTTTGAGCCACACCTGGCTTGCACTTAGGAGTCAATACTCCTAGCAGTGCTCAGGGGACTAAATGGAATATCAGGAATGGAACCTGGGTTGGCACGTGCAAGGCAAACACCCTATCTGTTGTACTCAGTCGGGCCCCAGAAACTGGTATTTATAGGCATTGTTATAAGACTCGCTACCTAACCACTGTTTACTCTGTGACAGTTCTGCAGAAAATTAAACAAATAACTTGATTCTTCCGTTATTGATATTTTTGTTTTGAACTCACCTACTTGTGCATGCTTGTTTTATAAATTACTGAAATTTTTATGAAACAGGATCCCCCCCAAAATGGGGTGCCTGGCACCTTATAAAAGCATTATCAATTTTACTCATGATTTATGAAATGGAAGCATTGATTATGCAAACTGTCCTTTGTAGTCAATTATAAGCAATAAGTATTCTAACCATTGTTAGAGGGATCCAAAATTGCTTTTTTTCCCTATTGTTGTTCTCTCACCTCCCCTGCCTTTACTCTTAAACATACTTAGATGCTTTTTTTGGGGGGGGGGAGAGGGGGTCAAATCTTAGAAGCTGTACTCCCAAACTTTGAGATTAATTCACCCACCACTAAGCCAGAACTAGTAAGAACTGTAATAAGTAGAATAATGGTCCCCAAAACTGTTCATTGGATGCGCTTAGGTTACATGACAAAACAAAGAGTTGAGGTTACAGATGGAGTTTAGATTGCTAAGCAGCACATCTTAAAATAGGAAGATTATCCTGGCTTATCTGGGTTTCTGGTCAGATATACTCTGGTGCAGTGTAATCACAAGGATCCTTCAAAATAGGTAAAGAAATAAGGTTAGGGTCAAAAATACCTTGAGGACTTGAGCCCACATTTTTGGCTTTGAAAACAAAGGAACCAGGAAGCAAAAGCAAAAAGAGTCTCTACAGTAGTTTTTCTCAAATGATACCAACCCCACTCGATTCCTCTGGGGAAGGGGTTGGTATAATACACAAAAGGGGTAGGGTAACACAGGCTGGTGTTAAGTTGGGGGTACAATAAGGAGGCAATTTGTTCACTGAAAGATGGGGCAAGGTGTAGGGACTGCTGAACTGTGTGTGCTTTTGTTTGGAGGCAACACCTGACTGAGAGGTTACTCGTGGCTCTGCATTCAGGGATCATTCCTGGCAGAGCTCGGGAAACCAAATACAGTGGCAGAGATTGAACTCAAGTTGGCCAGGAACAAGGCAGACGCCCTACCCACTGTTCTATCACTCCAGCCCTACACATAGATTTCCGATTGAGTCTTTTTATTACTTTGAGGAACCAGGTTGCTCCGCAGAGGGTCTAAAATGCAACAGGTACATAGTAATAACTCTAGTATGTGTCCCTCTTGCTGCTTCTAATTTCTCAGACAGGTGGCACATGTGAACTTGGAGAAAAGTAGAACCAAGGTAGAACTCCATCACCAACAAACAGCAGTCTAATGTGACTCTTTGTTTCGTAGGATGACCAAGACTTATATGACGTGTTACACATCAGGTTTTACATTGTGGAATCATCTTACTGCCCCAACAGGTGGGCTTAATTGATAGTTAAGACATCTGAGTACAAACAGTATAGCTTGCATGTATGAATTCTCTTAAAATTCTTCTAAGTTTCAAAAAACATTAAAGTAGGGTTTTTTATCCCAACTGGAGTGATAGCACAGCAGTAGGGCATTTGCCTTGCATGTACCCAACCCGGTTTGATTCCTCAGCCCCTCTTGGAGAGCCCGGCAAGCTACCGAGAGTATCTCGCCCGCACGGCAGAACCTGGCAAGCTACCTGTGGCATATTCGATATGCCAGAAACAGTAACAAGTCTCACAATAGAGACGTTACCGGTGCCTGCTCGAGCAAATCAAGGAACAATGGGATGACAGTGAGTTTTTATCCCAAATCCCAGACTCTGGTTTTTCATAAGATTCTAAGAATTTAATTACAGAACTTACTTACAAAGTTATTGATATTTGAGTCTTAGGCATACAATATTCAACACCAATCCCTCCATTAGTGCCAGCCTCCCCCCATCAGTTTTTCCATGCTCCCTTCACCCCACTCAGCACCACCATCCTCTCCCTCCCTGCCACCGTGATGGGCATTTTAAAGTGAAAACTATTGCCTGACTTTCAGAAGTTTCATATGCTTCTCTTGTTTTCAGATTTAATAAAGTAATTCAACATTAGCATCTCAAATACAATTACATGCTAACATGTCTGGTACAGATGAGTGTTCTGGGTCATCAAGGAAGATGTCAACGTGGATTCATCATCTAGGAAGTGGGAATTGAAATTCAATTCAAAAGATGCATAGCAATAAGACAGAGAAGCAGACAGGGGAGAAGATCTAGGCAAGAAAATGGAAATGAGTTGTATATTTTTGGTGCTTCATGGAGCAGTAGCTTCTTTCTCTTTTTTTATTTGGAATGTGATTTTCAAGCAGCAGAAAATCCAGTGTAAATACAGAGACAACTGTATTGGCAAGGCAAAGGTTATAGGAACAGTTGGTCACATCAAATTAGTTTTAAAGAACACAATATCCTTGTAACAGGAAAAACTGAAAGATGAACTTCTAATTAACTCATTAGTTTGCATAAGGCTAGTTGTAGAAACTAGAAGATTGAATACTAAAATAAATTTGGATCAGTACTGACTGAAAACTTTTCTCACTTCCCCTTTATTTCCTCAGAAGCTAAAATCTCAAAACACCGATATGTTCCTACTCTTCATATTCCACATAACAGTTCATACAGGGATGAACATTCTAGCACTTAGTAGCCCTAATCTCAGGAAATGGTTATCACAAATATAGGCCTGCCTGGGATGACGAATGAGCCATCAAGAAAATAATTTTACTGCCTATTCCAGATGGAACCCTGGCATCCAAGAACTCCCATAAGCAAGGCCCAGGAATGTGGGTACCAGAACCAAACTTCCAGGCTGCATGATGGCAGAGGCACCGGACAGTCCCACCCTGGCTCTCCGCCTGCTGTGGCCTGGATGTTACACCCACAAGCTTCCACCGGGTGCCATCTTGGTGCACCAACAGTCCTGGTCCAGAGATGCCAGTTGAATCCCAAAACAGATTAGTCCCCCACAGAGAAGTCTTTGGAACCCAACCATCTACAACATATGATCCGAGAAGCGCCTCGCCACAGCACCCATGCTACTCAAAATGAGCAATGGACAATAAATGATCTAGCATCTGCCCCTGGCCGTCAGGCTTGAATGGTGGTGGGAAAATTTGGGAAAAACATAATTCCCAGAAGTAGAGAGTATTGGGGAAATTGTTTGCCATAGAGACAGGGTGAGGACTGAGATGGGCGAGAGTGGATGGGTAGGGAATACTGGGGACATTGGTGGTGGAAAATGTGCACTGGTGGAGGATGGGTGTTCGATCATAGTATGGCTGAATCTCAAACATGAAAGCTTTGTAACTGTATCTCAGTAATTCAATAAAATAATAAAAATATTTTTAAAAAATTTTTAAGTAAGCATGAAGACACTATGTGGAAGAAATCACTGGTTATGAGGTAATCAATAACTGACTTCAGGATTTATTTCCCACTGGTTAATCATTCCTTCTTGAATTTTGCAAAAAAAAAAATCTGGGGCTGGAAAGATAGCATAGTGGGTAGGGCGTTTGCCTTGCACGCGGCCAACCCGGGTTGGATTCCCAGCATCTCATATGGTCCCCTGAGCACTGCCGGGAGTAACTCCTGAGTGCATGAGCCAGGAGAAACCTCTGTGCATCGCCGGGTGTGACCCAAAACACAAAATAATAAAACAAGAATCTGGTGTCTAATCATCCTTTAACCAGAAGAACCAATAAAAGGAGACAACATACAAATCTGCAATAAAACACAATTTTCCATTTAGTTTTAACCTTTCTGGCGGGATAAAACCTTGACATCCATTTCCTCATATAGATGAAAAGGACCAAAGATGAAGCGTATGTTTTGTTCACAGACTAACTTGTTTTCTAATCATTTCAGAAAGATGATCAAAATCAAGCATTATCCAAAGGACCTGTTTCCAAACTTTTGGTAATCCTAGAGGCTTGGAATGCTAGGTAACAAAGTGGGGATACCTAGATTATAAAATGAAGACAAGGAAGGAAAGATACTGGGGAGAGAGGGAGGAGTAAACAGAGGCGGAGGTCTCGGCCCTCCTGCATGTTGGTGATGTAAGAGGTTCAGTAAATGTGTCTGACCCACAAAGCCAACAATACTGGAAGGATGAGATGCAAACTACAATCACCAAACTGAAAAAATGTGCCTGATAAGGAGGTGGGCTGGGGATGGAGGGAACCTGAGGACACTGGTAGTTGGGTTAGTGTTGGAATATTGTAAGCCTGAAACTCAACTATGAATAACATAAGTTATGGCTCCTTTAAAAACTAGCTAAAACGTACTATAATTCTTAAGAGGCTAAGACAAAGGCTAAGAGGCAAAAGGAGGGGTTAGAATTTGCTGCAAATTTGATCAAATGTTTGGTTTAGATTTTCCATTCTTTTTCTGTCCAGAGTGAAAAGCAAGCCAGGCTCAAGTTTGAAATCTATTTTCTTAACAGCTCAATCTCGAAATCTTTTTTCTTTAATGCTAATTTTAAACCTTGGAAAAGTGAATGTTAATTTTAATTTTTTTCCAACTTACAATATTTTCCTTGAAACTAGCACAAATAGTACTTTCCCTCTCAATTGCATTATTTAGTAGCTTCTATAATACAACAATCAATATGTATGTAGTTTACGATTAAACTCAGATTTGGATTGACAATAAGTTCCATGAAATTTCCATTTCAAGAAAAACTTGTCTAAGAAAATACAGTTGCACCCAAACAGGAGTTAACACATTTAACAGAGAGATCATAACACACTTTTCTTAAATAAAAGTTCTGTGTTAAGTGTACCAAGTTATAATGGTATACAACTATTAGAAATATCTATGAAGTGAATTATAGCTGCATGTTTGTTCAATTTCTAGTTCTAAATCTTAGTCTTCTTTAAAATCTGAATTATCCTAATAGTGTATAATCTAATAAAGCCAATCCCTCCCAACAGCTTTATCTGTATGTGCTTGGTTAAGAGAAAAAAAATGTCTTGAAGGAAGTTAAAGCTTTCAAAGAAATTCTTTTACTACTCAGTTTCAAATCACACACACAAAATAGGTGAGAAATTCTTTTATCATATTTAGAATCAAAATATCCCTTAAAATATTTACATTTTACAGTAAAAAGGATAGCAAAACACAAGATCATGTACAAGCTTAAGTATTCAAGTCTCTGAATAGCCAAATGAGAAGGAAGTAATGGCCTGCCACAGAGTTGTAACATGGTAATGAATGCCTTCAATGAGTGTAGATTATAAACAATATATATGTACTCCTTGGACTTCTGATTCTTGGTCAAAAAACGCTCAACTAAATGATTAATATAATCCGATTATGAAATTGGTTTGGCTTTTTGTTGCTCCTCTACAATCTCTTTAGAAACAGTGCAATTTGAAACAGACATACAGAGCACACATTACTCTCAAATTAATCATTATATAAAGGACATTCACTAAAGGCAGTAAATATATTCCATAGTTAACCATATTTACCAATTAAAGAATAAAACTAAATTTTCTAAGCCTTTATTGCATATTAATAAAACAAATCTTTGAATATACAGCAATGTAAAACTTTTCAAAATATTAAATTCCTATTAACTAGAGACAGTTGGTATGAAGAAGGGATGACGAGCACTGGTACAGAACACTCTGCCCAACACACAAATTTATTGTTCTGCAAATCACCAATATTAAAAATTTTTAAAGATGGCACAATCCTAGCAGGCAATCATAAAGTTTTAAAGATACAACATTTAACTGTTACTTAAATGGAATCTTTGATGCAGCCTGCCAATTTTACCTTTTGCTTTTAGCTCTGTCAGTGTGGTCCCTATCTTTGTGGTACCTATCTCTGTCCTTTTCTCCTTCTCTATGTTTACTTTTCTCTCGTTCTTTGTCCTTTTCGTGGTCTTCACTTTTAGGTTTATCTACTTTCTTGTCTACATTTCTACCATCTCGACTTGCTTTTCCGTCTGCTCCTCGATCACTGTGTGACAGCCGTGCCCTCTCCTTATCTTTGTGCCCTTCCTCTCTTTTTCTGTCTCTGTCCTTGTCTTGGGTTCTGTCTCTGCGTCTGTGCCTTTCGGATTCTTGTTCCCACTCTTTATCATGCCGTTCTCGCTTCAGGTGATGGGAATCACTGTAAAACCTCTGGCGATCCCCTTTCCCCCTATTAAAGGGCCTATCCAGTTGCTGTTGGTCTTGCCTACCCCAAGGATCACTGTGACGCCTTTCTGGTCTCCGAATGTCTTTAACCTGATAAAAATTTTGGGGCCCTATATACCTTGATGCTTGTGAAAGAGGACCTATCATACGCTGTGGCTGGCCTGGCAGATGAACGACGGGTGGCCAAGGAACCATGGAATTTTGAGCAAAGCCAAAGCCCGGCGGGGGGAGCAGAGGGGGGGGCAAATGCGGCGGGAATCCAAACATGCCCTGAGGGGGGAAGTTAGGAGGACCCGGAAATGGAAACCCGGGAGGGCTGGACTTGAGTTGTGGAAGGTTGGGCTGCTGCGGTCTCATGGGTGCAAAGTTTGTACTTGCTCTGGGGCTGGTGCTTCTAGAAGTAAAGTTGGTGCTTTTAGAAGGAAATTCTGACTGACATGTGCCTCCACCTTCAAAATGAGATGCTGTTGCTGATGCTCCTCTTTGAAATGGGTGCAGAGTCTCGATATTCTGCATCACAATATCCTCCTGCAGAGGTTTGGCTTGGTCTGTTGGAGACGTGTGTACGTTTTCTGTTGATGGAGAGTTCGGCGCAGCCACTGAATTTTCACTCTGCTGGACACCTGAGCTTTTCTCCGTAGAGGCCAAATTCTCCTCTACTGGGATTTGTTCTGTGACGCTCTCTGTGTGTAACAGGGACGGTGCTGTGTTCTTCTCTTCATTCCGGCAGTTCTCTGCATCTTTGCTCTCTGAGGCGGCTGCCTGCTGACTCCGGCCTGCTGCTGCTGCTTGCCTGGGATCCCTTTTCAGGTTGATAAACTGTGGGGACCTTGTGGTCGCAACAAGGCTTTCACTACCACTCACACTACCGTCTGCATTTGCTTTGCCTACATTAGACCTGCATGGAGAACTAGTACCTGAAGTCTGATTAT